>NC_090989.1:148697500-149005625 GCF_041146395.1 Eulemur rufifrons
GTGCCGATGAACTGAGACTTGCAGCCCATCACACGCTCTTTCATCAGAAACCTCCCAGGCTCCCTGTGGCCACAGAATAAAGTCAAAACTCCTGCTCCAGCTGCCATTTAAGGTCTCCCTCCGAGGGCGACCCCACCCCAGCTCTTTTCAGCTTATATTCCCTTTCTCCCCCCTGGGCTCTGGGCTGCCGCCAAATGTTACCCAGCTGCCACCTAGTTAAGCAAAAGGAATTGGGATGTTTAGTGCTTCCTGGTCTCTGCACCTGGGCTCACACTGTTCCTCCTGGAAGGCCCTTCCCCAGCTTCCGCTCCAGAAAGACCCACCTCAAGGACACCTTCCCGCACCCACTTACCAGCTGCCCCAGGTGGAGGGTGTGCTCCCTTTGTGAACTCAGCCCTGTGGCTGTCTCTGAAGGCCCCGTCCATATCCTTCCTTCAAATGGCTACTCATCCCCCGCCTTGGACTCCCTAAGGACAGAGCCCTTGTTTTTGATTCCCCGTGTCCCAGGTCTCAGAAAATTCCATTAGGCTCAGCAAGTGACTAAACAAGCAGTTTCCCATGCAAGGTAGCTCTAGTTAGGGATATGGAGGTGCTCAACACACTGAAGAAACCAGGGGCAGCTTAGCAATTGCCCCCCGGAGCCAAGAAAGGCCCTGAAGAACACTCGGTCCAGCCCCAGGGATGAGACAGGTTCACACAAGACTGGCCTTAAGGAGACATAGTCACCCCTGGAACCTCAGGGGTCCATCACTGCACACCGAGAACTGGGTTCTCCCCAAGACAGGCGAGGGCTGGGCTGGTCCAGTGGCGCAGGCAATGGGGAGATGGGGCTGGAAAAGGAGCCCTGAACTGGCAGTCCCGGGCTTGGCTCCTTCTGTCACCAACTGGCTTGGCTTAACAAGAAAACCCCTGGCAATGCCTCCTGGAATGTTCTGGAGACTCTGATGCTGTTTATTGTCTGGCCTGGGGACAAGCCAACCCACTGGGTCAGACTGCCTTCCTTTCATGGAGCTGCAGTCCTGCCTCCCGGGTTTCATGGACTACTCACTTGTTAGTAAAATGGGACCTGGGCCACAAGTCTCCATGCCCAGTAGTCACTTTTACTCTGTGGATTTGGAGCTCCACAAAAGGAAGACTCCTCACAGTATGAACTGCCCCATCAGGCAGTGCTCCCCTGGGCAGCAGCGAGCTCCCTGTCCCCGGGGTAAGGTGGAGGCTGGATGTCTCCCCAGTGAGGGTGCTGTGGAGGAGACGGCTGGGCTGAGAGCAGGCCAGCTGGACCAGGCCTTCCCTCCTGGTCCTGCAGTTCTAGGGTCTGGGGTTCTCAGGCTCCTCCTAGTTTACCTCTCTGGGGACTGAATCAGAGCCAGACCCTTCCTGGCCTCCACTAGGGCATTCCTGGGCTCAGGCCATAGACTCAGTATTGTTCCCTGTTCTGAGGATGCTGCGACAGTGGACAACAGGCCCCTGACTCAGCAATGGGGTGGGGTGGACCCCGAGCGGAGATACCTATACTCCTACAGAGGGAAGGCCCAGGCCAACAGCTGCCTCACAGACCTCCCAGCACAGAAGAGAATTCATACCAGGGTTCCATGTCCCATCTGGGCCCTCGGTGGCTTGGCTCCCGTGTCGGTGGCCCCCTTGGCTGGCAGCCTGGCCAGGGATGTCTGCAGCTGAAAAAGCAAACCTTGCACTTAATAGTTAATTCTCCTCAGCAACTGACCAGCGCAAGGGAAGTGCTCTGGTGCTGTTGGGTGTGTGGTTACCTATCATGGCGGTTTGTCCTTTCAGTTTCCTTTAGCATCATTAATGGAAGAATTTTCCTTTATAAACTGCTCTGGGATGGGAGAGGGTTGAACTGATTGTCTGGCCCACTCCCCAATCGCACTGTGAGAGCAGCCCAAGGATTCACTAACAGCTTAATAATAATAATGCTGTGGTCATCATCTGTCTCCTGGAGTTCCAACAACAGCCCAGGAGGTGGAGAATAAAGGAATTATAGATTTCAGGTTACAGACGAAGAGACAGGGTCTGAGACACTGAGAAGCCTATTGGAGGGCAACAGAATTGGATTTGAAATCCAGCACCTCCACATGCTGTGTGACTTGGGAAAGCTCCTTAGCCTTCCAGCCTCAGCTCGTGCAGCTATGTAAGGAGAAGCTAGGTAGGTTCCCTCTTGTATGTGCTGGAGTCCCCTCCACAGGAAGAATGACCAAGGCCCTCACTTCCCGCTCCAGCTGCTGGATGCGATTGGTCAGCTGCTTCATTTTGGTTTTCGCACCCTCTGACTCTGCCGTCAACACCCGGTTCTTTTTGGACAGCTCGACAATTTTGGTGGCAACCATATCACCAGCCATACCAGCTGTTCCTAAAATGAAAGAAACAGTGAGGTCAATTAAAAACACAGGCCTGCACATCAAACTCATGCCACACTGCTAACAACAGCACTGGGGTTTTTACAAGCCAAAGCTGCTTGGTGTGGACACTCACGAAGGGGCAGAGGCTCAGGAGGGTCACCATACACCTGGGAGTCCTGGGACCCAACTCTGATGAGTGGAAATGCAGCCACTAGGTTTAAGTATGTTCGAAGAAAATTATAAAACCAGAAAGCAGGTTTTTGATTCTGTGGAAGCAGGTTTAATGCTCCAGTGCTTTACGCCACCCCCAGGGGTAAGGTTATACATCCACGTCCTGTTCCCTCCAATTTTGCTGTGTCCTCCAGTAACTGGGGTGTAGTCCCCTCAATCCTTCTATGCCTGCCTGACTCTGGGCTCAGCCATGTGACTTGCTTTGGCCAATGGCATGCTAAGAGATAAGGTACAGGTAGAGGCTTAAAAAGCACCTGTGCAGTTCAACTCATTGTGTTTGCTTATGCCCTTTCCACAAGAAGAACACATCCAGGTCAGCTGGCTGCTCTCAAGAAGATGAAGAAGAAGAAGAAGAACAACAACAACAACAACAAGAGGAAGAAGGAGAAGAGCTAAAGGGTGGAACAAAGCTGAACCACCCCAGCCACGCCTGGCCCAGATCGGCCAAACCCAACCAACTCCCAGATATTTAAGCTAAATACATGTTTACTGCTGAATGCTGATGAGATTATGGGGTTGTTTCTTGTAGAGAATTCTGTGGTAACACCGAACCAATACTAATGCATACATTCATTTAGCAAATATTTACTGAGTTTCTCCCAAGTGCTGGACCTCTCGGTGTCAGGGATGAGTGGTGAGTAAAAAAGACTCCTGGGGTTTACATTCTAGTAGTGGAGACAGGTAATAAAAAAATCAAAGAACTAAATGTGTATTATAACTTCTAGGAGGAATAAGTGTCAGGAAATGAACAGAAGCTGGGCGAGGGGATGAGAGCGATGGGGGAGATGCTATTTTATAATAGAGGGAGTGGTCAGGAAAGGCCTCCCTGGGGAGAGAATGTGTGAACAGAAACCTGAATGAATGAAGTGAAGGCTCAAGCCATGAACAAGAGTGTTCTGAACTAGGAAGAGTGTTCTAGGCAGAGGCTGGGATGTGCTTGGAGTATCTGAGGAATATCAAGGGAAGGCGGCTGTGGGAGGGGTGGCTGGAGGGCTGGGAACGGGGAAGTCTCATGGGGTGGGGCTGCACTCAAGGCAGGCAGTGGAGCTAGCCCAGCGTGGCCACTGACGAGCTGGGTGACCTTGGCAGTCCCCTGCCCTCTCTGGAGTGGAGTTCCCCCATCTGTGCAAGGCAGACTTGGTGAGATGGTCTGTAAGTTCCCTGAAGGCTTCTGACACTTCAGCAGTGAGTAACCTGCAGTCCTACTTTTTAGCCTTACTTTTTTTTTTTTTTTTTTTTTGAGACAGAGTCTCACTCTGTCACCCTGGCTAGAGTGCAGTGGCGTCATCATAGCTTACTGCAACCTCAAACTCCTGGGCTCAAGGGATCCTCCTATCTCAGCCTCTAAAGTAGCTGGGACTACAGGCACGTGCCACCACATCCAGCTAATTTTTACTATTTTGTTGTAGAGATGGGATCTTGCTCTTGCTCAGGCTGGTCCCAAACTGCTGGCCTCAAGCAATCCTCCTGCCTGGCCTCTCAAAGTGCTAGGATTACAGGCATGAGCCACCACATCCAGCCTCTAGCCCTACTTTTTAATCTGACTGTGACATGCCTCAGAACAAGATGGAGGGTGATAACTGGTCTGGCAGAAAGCAGACAGAGGCACTTGATGGTTTCTCAATCACCTCCACCCAGGCTTGCTCCTGCCGGCCTGGGCGAGGCAGCGAGCAGGGCAACTAGGAATAGCAGCCCTGGGAGCCTCATGTCTGCTGCAGAGGACAAGGACACCCGAGAGAAAGGGCTCGGAACAACTGGGAGCATCTAGAGGGCAGGTACCATTCAGCACCAAGATGGCACACTTGGCTCCTTGAATAGGCTACGTGGGAGGAAAGCTATTAAGGGACCACTGGGAAAATCATCAACGCTAGCAGTTAAAGAAACACAATTTCAGCAGATGTTCTGGTTCTGGTTAAGACGGAGTAAACACACTCCACCCTGTCTCTCCCACTGAGTGCAACCTAAAACCCTGGACGGGATGTGCGGAGCAGCCGTCTGAGGGTGCTGAAAGTAAATATTAGCAAGTATAGTGGGGAAGGAAACCAGACCTACAAGTACAAATGGGCCAGTGGTGCAGTTCCTGGATTGGGATTTCCTCCCAGGACTCAAAAACAGCACAGATTCTCGAACTAGCCATCAGAAAGAGGTCCAAGAGAAGGCGTCTCTGGTCCAAAAAGCAGGAAGGGTGTCCCAGACAGAAGGGGGGACATCCTCTTTCTTTTTTCTTATTCCCTCCCAGCCCTGTCTCCAGGCAAGCCCACTCTTGAAGCTGCAACCCTGTGCTGAGTGGAGGCAGCAGTGAAGGGGTGGGCACAGAAATGCAAATATCTGGATAACTGTAATGGACTATTTTTGCCTCTTTAAGTACTTTAAAATATGTAGAATGGTTGAAAGCAAAAATTATAACATTGTCTGATGGGATTTTCAATAGATAGATGTAATGCATATAAAAACTGCAATATAAGGGGGAGGCAAAGGGTGGTGAAATTTCTACATTCCACTGGAAGCAGACTACATTCCACTTCACATAGACTGCAAAAAGGTCTGTATTTTGTAATCACCAAAAAATTGTACAAAGAAATATAGTAAACAAATAAAAAACTGGAGCCATCACTAAAAATCCAGCCAAAGAAAACCAATCCATCAATATGAGTAGCCTGTCACTTGTGGCATCGCTTAAAAACATAAATGGGCCAGTCAGACTTTTCTCTCCAAACGTGGGGTTGGAAATCAGAAACGGTGACTTCAGAGTGAGGACTGGGTTTAAGTGGTTTTCAGGGAGAGTGAGGGTTGGCAGTCAGATGAGGCCATGAACAAGTCTGTAAATTAGCAGAGACAGCAAGAGACAGAGAACAACAGGCGAGGCTGGGAGGAGGGAGCAGCCCCAGGTCCGGCTCTCAGGTCTGCCGGGTGGAGATGTATCTCTGGCTCCCCCTGGAGCCCAATAGCTTCTCTGCAGCTTACGAACGTGCAAGCTGCCCAGCTTCCACAGCTGCACCCTCAGCCAGGCTCACAACACAAAGCCTTGTCTTCAGTGTGGTTTTTGTGTTAGAAAAGGCCAAGGAATGGAGGGAGGTGCATTAGGCCACCAAGAGCCTTTAGGATACCAAATTCCCCTTGCTTTTTAACCCAGCACTGACTGATGGGAGCTTTGGTCCTTTGGCTATACCTGCCCTCGAAAGCATTTACTCTCAGGGGGGGACACTCTGGCAGATGCTGGGTCAGCCCTGTTGCTCTCTGTGGTTGATGACATCTACTTTCTGGTTTATTGGCCCCCTGGGGATTTCTCAACTGGTGTACACGTAGCAGAGCACAATCAGGGCCACGCTTCCCACCAGATCCGCAGGACCAAAGTCAAACTCATAACCACAGAGCCAATGTCCAGCTCACACCCTCAGGGCTAAGGTCATTGTCCAGCTCACACCCACAGGGCCAAGGTCATCCCTAGGCTCACAAAACCAAGGTCCTCACCAGACTCATGGGGTCAAGGTCTCCACCAACAGAGCCAATGTCCAGCCTAACCCCTGCTGAGAGTGGCTGGGTCCCAGGAAATCCTCCTAGAACAGGTGACTTCCCTCTTTTCCTCTACCCTTCTAGAGCAGCAACAGCAGGTGCTGTAGAGTTGACATCTGCCTCTACTGGGGCTTTTTTAATGTCTATGACATCTGAGCCAAAGCACCAAGAGGAAATGGATCCTGCCAGCCCACTGAACATGCTGCAAGCGTGACGGACAACCCTTGTCACCCAGTTGGGTCACCAGCATTGCCTGCGATGCTTGTCTGCTGCCTCTACTGTCCCTGCTGTTCCCTGTGCTCCCATTTCCTGGTGTGCTGGCCCCCCTGGGCCTGCTCTCTTCCTCTACCTTCTCCCTCACTGCCAGGATTCACCTGGACAAGCTTGACCACAACTGACCTTTGGCACTCTCTCGGGCACCTGCCCTCTGGAACCTGCTGTCTGCCCTGCCTGAAGTCCCTGGACTGCAAGGCCAGGACTGTCACAACAATGGTGGAGCTACCTGTGAAGGCAAGTCTGTCCTCTTCTATTTTCTTTTTGAGGTGTTTGATTTCAAAATCCCTTTCCTTCAGCAGCTTATACAGTCTCCCATTCTCATCGACTGTTTCCCTGAGCTCACCTCGAAGCTGTTCGATCTCGTCTTCAAGCACCCTACAAGGCAAAGGCGGAATTACTGCTCCTTCGCGGCGACAGGTGGGCAGGGGTCAAGCTTCCACTGCCCAGCTTTGCTGTACCTGGGTTGGGCACTAGGTGGTGATAAAAACTGGTTTGTGCAGAAAAGGAAAGAGAAGTTAAGGGAACAGATGAGCAGATTTTAACACACTGTTCTCAGAACCGAGGGATTAAGCACACAAACGTGCGAGTATAAAAGGAGAAAGAAAGTTTGAATAACATTGTTTATTAGCTGGCTTCAACAGAGGGCTACATAAAACCCCCACTCAGAGAATTCATACTACTTTCAAGTACCTGTAGGACATGCATAAAAATGTATTTATTATAGGGTACAAAGACAATCTTAGCACACTGCAAATAATGATATTATACAGACCATATTTTCTAATGGTAATTGACTAATATTAGGAATCAGTAATTTAAAAATAGAAAAAAATAAAATAAATAAAACTCAACCCCCATTATATATTTGGAAATAAAACTCAACCCCCATTATAAGTTTGGAACTAAGAAAATGCACACTCCTAAATTATTAATGGGTTAGGAATAAATTATACGTGTTATAAAGCATTTAGAATTGATTGACCACAGAAGTTATATCAAAACTTGTGAAATGCAACTATAATTAAGGCCATAAATTTCCTTCTATCACTTTAGCTGCATTTCACAAGTTTCGTTATAGTTTCTGTGGGGGTGTGTGTGTGTGTGTGTGTGTGTATTAAAAGACAAAATAAGAATTTTCTAAGCCTTAAGTCGAGGCTAGTTCTCTAGGTTTCAGGTAAATCTGACAAAACATTAGAACAGGTAGTTGATTTTATATATTACAAGTTGTCTTGTGAAGCTCTTTTCAGAACTTTAAGACATGAGGAACCCATGATTGATGGGTCTGTGATCACTTCTATGTTAGGCATAGAATAGGCTCCCTGGAGACAACTGCTTGAGAACTAAATAAGTTATAGGTAACAGTAATTATTAGGTAACAGTTATTATTATTGTTGTTGTTATAATTATTTCACCAATGGCTTAAGTCTCTGCCAATTCCAGTTTCTCTGATTTGGGGATAGGACATTTGGAAACAGGTCTGGGGTTAAGTTAGAGCTAATATTTAGGAGTCATATAAATTTTTTCAATTATCGAGAAATCTTTTTTTCCAATTAGCATTTTAAGCAGAACATGTTGAAAACTGAGACACCATAAAAAGTAGAATTTGAAGATGGAGAAAATAGATTCTGGGCAAAACCAAAAGCAAAGAGACAGTTCAAAACATGTTGTGATTTTTTTTTTTTTTTTTTTTTTAGCAAAATGACTAGTAGAAGATTTTGTTTCAATACAGACTCCTGCTTCTAAAAACCAGCATAAATCCATATGTATCTGTGTAACATTGTTGAATTTAGAACAAAGTGAGAAGATTCTGGACTCCTTTCAACTTTTCCACCAACTATAAAAAATCCACCGAGAGCTTCTTTAGGACAGAGTATGTTTATGTGTTATTATATGTCAGAAAAGGGAAACTGGCGCAGGGGAATGATCCCAGATGAGATTTGGGGCAATGATCATCTAATGATCATCTATTGATTTGGAGCCAACCAGCTTGGAAACCCAAACACAGTTTTCATGAAAGAGAGACTGAAAAAGAAAATTCAAGCAAATAAACTATAGTTTGATGAGTTTAAATTTTTCAATTTGACTTTAAATAATTTTTAAAAACATATCAAATTATGTCCATAGGAGCACAGATCTGTAAGATGCAAGAGTCTTCTTCAATAACTTTTGTGTCAAAACTTCTCTCAATGTATAAACCCACATCTAGTCAACCCATGTCTCCAGCCATTTCTCCCCCTGCTTCTCTACCTTTCTGCAATGCCCCTGGAAGAGGTCAAACGTGAATTTACCTCTGCTCAAAGCTGTTTTTTGAGTTTTGCTCCCCTGCCTGGAGAAGGCTGAGGCCATCTGAGACCTCCAAAGGCTCTTTTTGGTCATCAACGTTGCTTTTGAGGCTCAGTTCCTTTTCCTTCTTTCTCTCCATCTGCTTCTGCAACCTTTTGTGCTGCATCTCCTGCATCGCCTTGAACTGGAGCCGCAAAGTGTCCTGTGAGCCTTCGTCAGCTGCCATCTTGCCCTAGGAGTCAGAAAAGCAGCCTGAGCTAGAGCAAACTCCACACAGAGTGCTCAGCAGTCAGTCCTGCCTGCAGCCCCCAACCCCGGGAGTTTACTAGCTTTGCGTTGTGTCCATGCCCCACCCTCACTTCAAATCATTTGAAAGCCAAAGCTGAGCTGAGCATCCTCTCCCACCCCTGAACATGCCACTAACTGCATATGGCATCAGAATACTCTCCATCACTCAGACTCAACACTTGAGCCTTGCCTGTTCCTTAAATCAGTGGCTCTCAACTGTGGCTGAACTTAGAACCCCTTAGGAACTCCTACAATATAATAATGCCTGGGCTCACCCCCAGACCAACTAAATCCCACTTTCTAGGAATAAGGCTTGGATATCATTACTTCTTTTTCTTTTTAAATTGAGGTACAGCTGACATACAGTAAAGTGCATAAATCCTGAGCATACAGCTCAGTGAATATTCCCACAGATACACACCCCTGTGGTGACCACTCAGATCAAGGTATAGGGCACTTGGTATAGTCCCCGAGCAGGCTACTTTGTACCTCTTCCAGGAAATTATCCCCAAGGTGACCATTATTCCGACCTCTGCCATTGAAGATGAGTTTTGTCTGCTTTTTTTTTAATCAGCTCTATTGAAGTATAATTTATGTACAATAAAATACTCTCTATGTGTACAAATGACTTTTGACAAATATTTTCACTTGTGTAAACCACCACCACATCATGAAATAACACTTTCATCGCCCCAAAAAGCTCCTTTTTGCACCTTTTGCAGTCAGTCTCCCTGTCAGTCCCAATGCTAGGCAAACTCTGGTCTGTTTTTGTTCACTACAGTTTTGCCTTTTCTAGAATTTCATTTAACTGGAATTATATAGTAGTTAGTCTTTTGTGTCTGGCTTTTTTGCTCAGCACTTCCTTTTTGAGATTCACCCTATTGTTGCATGTATCATTAGTTCATTCCCTTTTATTGCTGGGGAATATTACATCGTATAGATAAACCACTGTTTGCTTATACTTTCACCTGCTATTGGACACCTGAGCTGTTTCCAGTTTGTGCTATTATAAATAAAGTCATTATGAACATGCATGTATAAGAAAGTATTTGTGTAAATGTACGTTTTTATTTCTCATGGGTGAATACCTAGAAGGGAAAATGCTGGGTTATATGTAAATTTATGTTTAACTTTGTAAGAAATTGCTAAACTGTTTTCCAGAGTGCCTGTTCCATTTTACATTCCCACCAATATGTGAGAGTCTCAGTGGCCCCATCCTTGCCAACACTTAGTATGGTCAGTCCAAATCGTAGTCTTTCTCATTGGTATGTAATAGCATCTCAATGTGGGTTTTTTTTTTTTTTTTTTTTGAGACAGGGTCTTGCACTGTCGTCCAAGCTAGAGTACAATGGTGCAATCATAGCTCACTGCAACCTCAAACTCCTGGGCACAAGCAATACTCCTGTCTCAGCCTCCTGAGTAGCTAGGACTACAGGCACACATCACCATGCCAGGCTAATTATTAATTTTTGTAGAGATGGGTCTCACTATGTTGCTCAGGCTGGTCTCAAACTCCTGGCCTCAAGCAGTCCTACCACCTCAGCCTCCCAAAGTGCTAGGATTACAGGCACTCACCGCCACAGCCCACCTCAATGTGGTTTTAATTTGCCTTTCTCTGCTGACTAGTTATGTTGAGCATCTTTTCATGTGCTTACTGGCCATTTGTAGATCTTCTTTTGTGGTGTGTCTATTCACATTTTTGCCCATTTTTAATTGCATTGTCTTATTACTGAGTGGTCAGAGTCCGTTATACATTCTTGATGTTTTGTCTGTTTGAATTTCACATAAATGGAATAATAGAGCACAGACACTGGAATTTTTAAATGCCTCCCACAAGATTTCAAAGTGTAGCCAGTGTTAAGCATCCTTGCCTTAAACCAACCTCAAGCCACATCATCCACCTAACATCTGATTAATCATAAATCTTGTCCTCAAATCTGTCCCCATACCTCCATTCCCACTGACAGTGCTCCCATTGCCATGCTCACAACCACCACAGGGCATTTGCACTTGCTGGTGCCTCTCCCTGGAATGTCTTCTCCCCGACATCCACCTCACTCATTTCCTCTCAAATGTCACTTTATCAGAGGCCTTCCTCACACCCTACTGTAGAAAGGCATCCCTGCCTTCACTCCCCACACCTTTTTCCTCTTTTATCTTCCTCTGTAGCATGCAGCGTCACCTGACACGTTATGTATTTATCTGTTGACTTGTTGATTGCCTCTGTCCCTCCCCACCAGCTTCACAACAGCAGGCACTGAGTGTTGTTCACGGCTGCATCCTCAGTGCCTGCAACCCAGGGCCTGGTATGTCGCAGACATGAAATGAATACTTGGTGAACAAATGATGATGGTTCTGTCCCCAGGTCTCATCAAACAGGCCCCTGCTGCCCTCGCTGCCCCCGCTCCTCCTCCTTACCCATGTGCAGTCCAGCCTGCATTCACTGAGGGACTAGTTTCCCTGAAGCACGGCTCTAGGCCCCTGTGCCAAAAGCTTCAGCAGACACCCATTAGTCACAAAACCAAGTCCAACTGCATTAAAGGATTTGGGGGATTTGGCCTCAGTCTCTCCTGCTAGTCTGTTTTCTCTTTCACAATGCTGAGTTCTAGCTAATTTTGTCAACTTGCTCCTCTTTCCCTAAACCTCCCTCTCCCCCAAGACTTAAATCTTGCTGGTCCTCCCACGCCAGTGTGAATACCATGGTCCTTTCCTGACCCCCCAGCAGGAATACTGTCCCTGCCCAAACACCCTCAACTGCTCTATCTAGACCTTCCTACTGTACGTATCTCTACCTTGACCACATGGGTAGTCCCAGAGCCTGTACCCAGTGGCTCTAAAACTTGTCGCAATATTGAATCCCAAGGGATACAATCTAAAAATACTGATGCCCAGGCCCCACCCGCTAGAGAATTTAATTTAATTAGTCTGGAGGGGACACCAGGCATGGGGCTGTTTAAGTGGTGCCCAGGTGGTTCTAATGTGCTGTGGACTGAGCCATGAGTCAGACAAAAGTCAAGCAAAAGCAGGAGCTGGTGTTATGCTGGAGCTCCTTACCCGGTAGCTCTGCTCTCTCTACCGTAAAGAATTAACTCAGGAAGTCCGGGTTGTCCACACCCTGAACATTCCAAAGAAAGGTGTGGCACTTGACCTGTCCCTAAGTGATCTAAGACCTTGGACTATTCCTCCTGATATGTTTGTCTTTCTTCATCTGTGGGCCTTGGACCCCCATACATGGTATCAACTTGACCTCTAGAGGGGCTGGAGATTGAGTGACTAAGGTCAACCATGCCTATGTGACCATCTCCCAGTAAAAACCCTGGACACCAAGGCTCAGGTGAGCTTCCCTCATTGGTGACACTCAGTGTGTGCTGCCACACATTGTTTCTGGGAGAAGTAAGCACTGTCCACATGACTCCACTGGGAGAGGCCAACGGGAAGCTTGTGCCTGGTGTCTCCTGGACTCTGCCCTGTGTGCCCCTTCTTTGCTAATTTTGATCTGTATTATTTCATTGTAATAAACAGTAACTGTGAGTGCAATGGCTTTTCTGAGTTCTCTGAGTTCTAGCAAATCATTAAAACTGACAGTGGTCCCAGGGACCCTCAAACTACAGGAACTCCCGGACTCTTCTGCTGAATGTGTAACAGCCATAGCCACCACAGGGTCTCCAAAAAGACGGGATACACAAGGGTATAATGTGACTTAATTGGACTCTGTGTTTTAAATTTAGGCAGGGTCAACAAACCTTTCCTGTACAGGGCCAGACAGTAAATATTTTAGGCTTTTGGGCCATATGAATTCTGTCATAACTACTGCTCTACCACTGTAGCAGAAAGTAGCCAGAGACATATGTACGTGGCTGTGTTACTGTCTAACACTTATAACTTATATAAGTGATATATATTTATTGGCTTATAACTTTTATAAGCCAATAAATGAAACTTTATTACCAAAACAGGCAGTGTGCTGGATTTAGACTGTAGGTCATTAGTGTGCCAACCCAATTTAGAGGAATTTCACCTGAAAAGCTGTCTAGAGATTGAAGAAAACCCTATTGAGGCTATTATGTGAAAGTGTAACTAACACAGTTTAAAAATAAACTTATCCTGTGATTCCCTCCTTTTTGGAGATTATAAAAAGGACAAACATATTCTTCACTTTCTAAACCGGGTTACCTTGGAGAATGAAAGGAAGAGCTATTAATAACCATTCTGGGTCGACAGTGAGTCAGGAAAACAAACTGGAGGCTGTGACCAGCACATAAAGCAGCAGTTCTCACTGGATCTCCCAGTGGGTCACACTGGGATCACCTGGGGAGCTCTAAAGATACTGACACCCAAGCAGCATGCCCAGGGATCCTGATGTCATTGGTCAGGGCACAGCCTGGCATCGGATGCTGCTGGTCTGGGCTACCGCATGGGTGGCCTGCCCTGAGCCAACATAGCACCTGCGTGGGCTTGGCTTTCTGCCACCTGTGTGTGTCTAAAAAGTTTCTAGACCTCTCTGGGCCTCAGTCCTTTCTTCAATAAGCAGGAGATGATGACATGGAGGCCATGGATGTGCTGTGAATGCCAAATGCAAAGGGCAGTATGAAAATACTTTGTCATCTATGGATTGATAGAAACAAAAATTATTTTCTTCCTTCCTGTTGGTCTCTCTTGAGGACTCCCTTCCCCCTCTTCCTTGCTGTCCCTCACAGTGATGCTTGTGACCCACCAGCAGAAAGCCTTCCTGGTTGCCGGGCCCACAGTGACCAAGCCCCACAACACACCTGCCTCTCGCCTCTGCACCTACTGCCTTTACATCACAAGGTCACCTCCTCTGCACCTCATTCCCTGTCTGCTCCAGAGCTGTCCTCCCAGTGCCTCTCCATCTCTCTAGCCACCCTAGCATGCTGGGTCCTGCCTTTGTCCCTCTAATCCCAATGACCATCTGAGACTTTTCTAAAACCAGATCTAAGTGGCGCCTGCTCTGCAAGACCCTGCCAGGATTCACAGGGGGCACTCGGGCTGGCCCAAGGCTGTATCCATCTGTTAGAAGAAAAACTTTAGACCAATTAAATTTAACAGAGTTTAATTGAGCAAAGAATGATTGGCAAATCGGGCAGCCCCCAGAACCAGAATAGATTCAGAGTGACGCCAGGGCTGCCACATGGTCGGATAACATTTATGGACTGGAAAAGGAAAGTGATGTTCAGAAAACTGAAGTGAGGCACAGAAACAGCTGGGATGGTTACAGCTCAGCACTTGCCTTCTTTGAACACGGTTTGAACAGTTGGCCACCTGTGATTGGTACAAGAGGAGGTTACAGTCTGTTCACACATCCAGTTAGGTTACAGTTCACTATGTACAGAGAAACTGTTAGGCCAAACTTCAAATATACAAGGAGGCAACTTTAGGCTAAATTTAACACATCCCACGGGCATTTCTGTTTGACTCATAGAATGCTATGTTAGGATTTGAATTTGCTGCCAACATTGAAAGACTTTTAGATTTCAATTAAATACAGATTTCCAGCCTCTTTTGTAAAAGTTTACAGAGCTGGCAATGCTGGGCCCGCTGTCCCACATGGACAGCAGCTGCAGGGCAGAGGAAGTCCCCTCTGGGCTGGGTGTGTTCTTTCCATTCAACCCCTGTCCCTGCCACTTCCAGATGCTGCAGTGGGCACATCAGCTGCCCATTACCATTGCACGTAAGTGTTGTTTTTTTCCTTATACCTGCTGAATTCACCCACTTTCATTTCCCATAAACCCCTGCAGATGTTTGGGTTTGTGACTCCAGCTAAGGATTAAACCTGCAGGCATCTCAGAGGCTGGCTTCAGCCACTCCAAGCCTGGGATGCCTTCATCCCCAGGCCTCCCCGCCCCAGCCCTTTGCCTTCCCACTAACTCCCGCTTGGCCTTTAGGATTCCCCACAGGGCACTCTGTGGACTCCCACAATCACTAGGGCATCCCTTGATCTCATGTATTATAATGATCTATGATTTTATTACATTCTTCCCTTTACAAACAGACCTCTTAAGGGCAGGGGTCTCATGTTTTATTCATTGATTAATTCTCAGCATCTTTTTCAGAATAGGGCTTCAATTAATGTTTGTAAGAATATCACTGAATGAAGGAGCACAGTAACTCATAAAGCTTTTTTCCTTTTCTACTCTCGACTTGCACTTGAAGTCACTGGGGCACTGGTACTCCCTGGATGTAAACTGTACCCTGGGAACATTACTTAACCTCTTTGCCTCAGTATCCTCATCTGTAAAATGGGATAATGATGGTTATGAACTTCACCGGGAGGTTGTGAGGATTAAGTGAGGGAATACATGGAAATTATTATCATTTTCACTGTATGGAAAGTGGTGTCCTTGGCCCAGTCAAGCCTCGCGGAGACAGACAATCATGCCTTCACTGAGAGGACACCTGCAGTCCAACCGCCCCCAGGGTATTAGCATCTGCTCTGTGCTACGCCTGAGGCCAGTGGAGGTTTGGATTTCATTGGTCTGGGCTGTGGCCAGGGCCTCTATTTTTAAAGTTTCCCAGGGGAGTCTAATGTTCAGCTGGGATTGAGAATGAGGGATGGTAAATGCTTGGAGAGGCTGGCTGGGGAGACAGATGCTGCAGGAGAGGCAGGTGCCTCAGTCAACTTGAAGCTGAGTGCTGAAGAAATTAGCCTGAGGTCGGGGAGGGAGGGTGCCTGAGTCAGGGCAGAGGGCTCTCCTGCTAGAGGAAGAGCACTTGCAGAGAGAATGTGATGAGTGTGGGTGATGAGGGTTAAGGACAGCAAGAAGGCAAGGCGGAGATTCGGGGAGGCATTGGAAAGGGGGTCAGATCTGCCTAGCTAAGGAGCCCAAGATTTCATCCTGAGGTGCTGGGGAAGTCCAGAGGGTGCACACAGGATTACACTTGCTTTTTGTGAGCTGGAGGCAAAGAGCCTAGCTGGGAGGGGTCTCTCAGAAGGAATGTGGGTATAAATCAAAACTGTGGCAGTGGAAATGGAGAAGGGAGAACAGGAATTGCTGCCAAATGGAAGGGACTGAAGGCAGGTGTGCAGAGAAGCAGAGGAGGAATCCTGGGGGTTCAGGCTTGAGTGACTGGGGTGAAAGCAGGTGCTGGCACAGAAGCAATTTTCCAGGCTTTGGGCAAGGTGATGGACTGTTGGGTTTGAGATGTCCTGGGCCTTCCACATGGAGATGCTGGGTGGGCACCTGGCTAGGTGGGTCTGGGGCTCAAGACGGCAGCCTGGGCTGAAGCCTCACGAGCCTGAGACCTAGAGTGTAGGGAGAAGGTGTGGAGTGAGGAGGAGGTGGGAGCAAAGGAAGGGGAAGAAGGGGGAAGAAAAGACAGATAGGAACAGGTAGAGGTGGGTAGGTGTCACCAGGTAGAGACAGGGGCAGATGTGTGAATCAGAGCAAAGGAGAGGCAGGACAGTGCTGGCTAGGACAGAGGCCACGGGGCAGGAAACTTTGGTTAGGGACAGTGGGAGGGCAGATGCCAGGAACCTCTCTGAGATGGACCCCAGAACACATTCTTTCCTCTCTTCCCAAATAGCTTAACTGCAAGTCAAGGCTGACTCTTGACCAAGGACAACAGGATCTCAGTGGAGGGTGCTGATTCCCAGGAACCATAAAGGAAAACTTTTGCTTCTTAAAAGCACATAACAATAAGGCTAAAGCTAAACTTCTCAAAATGTCCCTTGGCCCTTCCTGTTTCCTGACTATGGCACGGGAGTGTGGTATACCTTGAAAACAAGCACAAAGATGTGCTTGTTTGTATTTTGGGGAGTCCAGAAGAGTGACTGGAAGACTTTTTGTCACCTTCTACCACCCTGAAACTAGAAACTGTTGTGTTCATCTCTGAAACTTGTCTCTGCTGTACAAATCAGCATAGGTGTGCATTGAGTGGTAAATTAACATTTGTGCCACGAATAAATAAAAGAATCACAGCAGCAACTTTGGCCCTAGCAGCACGAAAGGCACTCAACTTGGATACATTTGCTCACATAGGATGTGGGTCAAAGAATCACTCAGCAAATATTTACCGGCATAACACAGCTACAGACAAAGCTCTGTCCTTGTAGAGCATATAGCCTGCTAGGGGAGGCAGACATTGATCAAATGACCATGCAAATAAGCATACGATGATAACTCTGATGCTCTGAAGGAGAGGTACATGGTGCTGAGAGCCTCTCTCAGGGGTCTGACATAGTCTGGGTGGGGCGGTGTCCATGAAGTACAAGCAGGAGTTAGCTATGAGAAAAGCATTTGGGGCATAGGGGCAGCATGTACAAAAGTCCTACGGCAAAAATGAAGAATAGCAGTGATTAAAGATTCGTCCCCCCCTACACCTCTGGCACATCCAATCCATCAGCAAATTCTCTTGATTCTACCTTTAAAATATATCTAGAATCTGAACACTTCTCATCTTATCCACCTAAACCACCCTGGACCAAGAACCGTCATCTACTTGGATCATTATCATAACCACCTGATTCATGTCCCCGCATCTGCCCTTGCTCCCCATCCCACAGTCTGTTCTCTACACATTCATCTGCTAACATGTAACTCAGACCATGCCCACTCCAGTACAAAACAAGGGCCCAGTGTAACCTGGTTCCCCTCCCAACCCACCCCTCGTTAACAAGAATGCATCAAACTGACAGACTTTTGCACTGAATGTTCCCTCTGCTGGAACATTCTTCCCCAGGTATTCACATGGCTCCTTCCCTGACCTCAAGCAGGTCTCTCCTAAAGGGGCATCTTCTCTGGGAGACCTTCCCTGACCATCCTATTTAATGCTGCATCCCCTTCCCCACTTCTACCCCCTGAACTTTCCAGCCCAGGTTTATTTTTCTTCATCACACTTTTTGCCATCTGACATACAGCATATTTTACCTATTTATTATCTGTTTTCTCCCACTGGCATGTAAGCTACCTGAGGACACACATTGTTATCAATGTTTTTCATGCTGTATTATAGCATCTGTAACAGTACTTGGCATATACCAAGTACTCAATAAATATTTCTGGAATAAATGAATAAATTTGGCCTTCTTTAGTCAACCATTCAAGTAATTGTAACAAATGCTTTAAAAAGCATAATCCCTTAAAATCATTCTTAATGACATTTTGTGTCTTCTACCTGTGGTGCTCTGGGGCATGGCCAGGTCTTGCTATTTCCTCTGGACTTAAGTAGTAGAATCTGAGGCACAGAGAGATTCAGAAGTTAAGGCTGAACAGAACTTTTGGTTTCTGATCTGACATGTAAAGAGTTTAGAAGTTGTTACTTCCAACCTCATGACAAGAAAAAAGCTAAACAAGCTGAACACTGATAACTGAAAATCAGTGGAACTTAGATCCATCAGAGAATTGAGATACAGGGCAGACTGCTGCCCTGAAAACTAGAGAGACAGGTGAATCTGGGGAATCACAGCTTACATGATGTAGTTAGTTTATGGCTAGAGCCAGTATCAGTAGGAACACTAAACTGTGATTGACGAATTGCTGGAGGTTCAGTGTAGACTAGCTTGGGGGTTTAAAACTCCAAGGGGTCCAGTCTTAGGGGGCATCACACTTTCATAATTTTTACTTCCAGGAGCCCTACCAGGTTCTCACTGTGAAAATCAGAGGAAAAAATCTCCTCATGCTTCTGGCAGAGGAAGGAGAAAAGTAACCCTTTTTTTTTTTTTTTTTTTTTTTTTTTTGAGACAGAGTCTCACTCTGTTGCCCAGGCTAGAGTGAGTGCCGTGGCATCAGCCTAGCTCACAGCAACCTCAAACTCCTGAGCTCAAGCGATCCTCCTGTCTCAGCCTCCCGAGTAGCTGGGACTACAGGCATGTGCCACCATGCCCGGCTAATTTTTTCTATATATATTTTTAGCTGTCCATATAATTTCTTTCTATTTTTAGTAGAGGTGGGGTCTCGCTCTTGCTCAGGCTGGTCTCGAACTCCTGAGCTCAAACGATCCGCCCACCTCGGCCTCCCAGAGTGCTAGGATTACAGGCGTGAGCCACCGCGCCCGGCCAGAAAAGTAACCCTTTTGAAATATGCCCAAAGTTCTCTTCTCTTTAACAAGGTCTGTCCTCAAGGGAGGCTATTTTGCTATTTTATCAGAGGCTAGCTGACTGGGGTTTACCAAAGTTAACAGACCTTAACAGACAAGGAAATACCCAACTGAGCCTCACTAAAATACAGAGACCTAATCATAGGGCATTTCTCCTCGCTCCACACTTTACTACCCCATCAGTAGGGTTCCTGTATAATAGCAGGATTGCAGCTAAAAAAACTGTAAGCCTCAGACCCTTTTAAAGGAGTCTCTAGGAAAACCCAAAGACAAGAGAGGAAACAAAAAACAAGGACACTATAGGAAATTTTAGCCTCTGACACCAGAGCTACAGCAAATAGTAAACATAGCCTATCTCTTAGCCAGATATACGTAAAATCTCACACTAAAGGCCTCTATACTTCAGGTCCTATTACCTGATAAATCCTGTCTGGATTTCAGCAAAAAAGAAAAAAATTACAATTCATGCTATTATAAAAGGCAAAAAACACAGTCTTAAAAGACAAAGCAAGCATCAGAACCAGAATCATATGAAAGAGATTTTGGAATTATCAGACTGAGAATTTAAAACAACTATGATTAATATGCTAAAAGCTCTAATGTAAAAAGTGGAAAACATGTAAAAACAGATGGGTAATATAAGCAGAGAGATGGAAACTGAAAGAAATAACCAAAGGGAAATGCCAGAAATCAGAAACACTGTAACAGAAATGAGGAATGCCTTTGATGGGCTCATCTGTAGACCGGACACAGTCAGGAAAGAATCAGTGAGCTTGAAGATGGGTCAAAAGAAACTCCCAAACTGAAATGCAATGGTAAAAAGAATGAAAAACAAAAACAAACAAATAAAAAACCAGCAGAGAATATCCAAGAACTGTGAAACAATATTAAAAATGTGTAACATATGCAGCAGGCCAAAAATCAGTAAAGATATAGTTGAATTGAACAGCACCATCAACCAACTGGAACTAATTGACATGTATAGAATACTTCATTCAGCAACAGCAGAATACACATTTTTCTCAAGCTCACATGGAACATTCACCAAAATAGACCACATTTTGTGACACACACATAACACACATCTTAACAAAGATTTTTTAAAAGATATCATACAAAGTATGTTCATAGACAAAAATGGAATTTATCTTGAAATTAATAACAGCAAAGTAGATGGAAATCCCAAAATATTTGGAGATTAAACAATTCACTTCTAAATAACATATCAGTCAAAGAAGAAGTCTCAAGAGAAATTTTAAAATATTTTGAATCAAATGAAAATAACAATCTATCAAAATTTGTAGAATGCCATGAAAGTAGTGATTAGAAGAAAATTTATGGTATTGAATGCATACAATAGAAAAGAAGCAAGATCTAAATCAATAACCTAAGCTTCCACCTTAGGAAACTAAAAAAGAAGGGGAAATTAAATCCAAAGTAAGTAGAAGAAAAAAAATCAGAGCAGAAATCAATGACATTGAAAACAGGAAAACAATAAAGAAAGCCAACAAAATCAAAAGCTGGTTCTTTGAAAAGATCAACAAAACAGATAAACCCCTAGCCAGGCTAACCAAAAAATAAAAAATATATAGAGAGAAAGCACAAATCACTAATATCAGAAATGAAAGAGGGACCATCACTACCGATTCCATGGACATTTAAATAATAATAAAAGAACAACTACATGCCACAAATTTGCTAACCTAGATGAAACAGATCAATCCCTTGAAGGACACAATCTGCCAAAACTTACACAAAGAAACATAGATAATCTGAATAGGTCTATCTCTATGAAAGAAATTGAATCAATAACTAATAACTTTCCAAAACAAAAAGCATCAGGCCTAGATGGTTTCATTGGTAAATTCCACCCAACACTTAACGAAGGATATCAGTTCTCTAGAATCTGTTCCAGAAAATAGAACAGAGGTAACACTTTCTAACTCATTCGATGAGGTCACATTACCCTAACACCAAAAACAGACAAAGACATTATAAGAAAAGAACTACAGACCAATAACTCTCATGAACATAGATGTAAAAATCCTAGACAAAATACTCGCAAATTGAACCCAACAATACATAAAAAGAAATATATGTCATGACCATGTAGGAATTATTCTAGGTATACAAGGTGGTTCAGGTTGCAGTGAGCTACGATGATGCCACTGCACTATACCCAGGGCGACAGAGTGAGACTCTGTCTCAACAAAACAAAACAACAACAAAAAAAACCTGCACATGAAATGTTCATAGCAGCTTTATTCAAAATTGCCAAAATTCATAAACTACCAAGATGTACTTCAATAGGTGAATAGATAAACTGGTACACTTACATAAGGGAATATTAATCAGTGATAAAAAGAAATGAGCTACCAAGCTGTGAAAAGACAGGAAGGAAACTTAATTGCATATTGCTAAGAGAAGAAGCCAGTCTGAAAAGGATACATACTGCATGATTGCAACTGTATGACATTCTGGAAAAGGCAAAATATTAATAATAGAAAAGTAAAAAAGATCAGTGGTGGTGGTGGGGTGGTAGGAATGAATAGGAGAGCACAGGAGGTTTTTAGGGCAGTGAAACTGTTCTGTATGATACTTTAATGGTTGGATACATGCCATTGTGCATTTAGCAAAACCCATAGACCTGTAAAACCTAAAACAATGAACCCTAAAGTGAACTATGGATTTGAGTTAGTAATAACGTATCAATGTAGGTTTTTCAATAACAAATGTACCTCACCAATGCAAGATGTTAATAAGAGAGGAAATGGGAATAGGGAATATATAAAAGGATTCTGTATTTTCTGTCCAATGCTTCTGTAAATGTAAAACTGCTTTACTTCTACTAATTAATTATATATATTGGTTTAAGGCTAAAGCTGCATGGAAAGAACTCTCTGCTCAGGCAGAGCGTAGAGCCATGGGGTGGGGAGAGTACCCACTCAGGAGGGCTGTGGGTACCACTCTGAGGCTGTTGAGTGAGTAGAAGCCAGGGCCCAGTGAAGAGGGACTGAGGCCCCGTGCTGAATGCGCCTCCCTTGCTCCCATCAGCCTGCCACTTTCTTTCTTTCCTTTTCCTTCTCTCTCTCTCTCTTTCTTTTATTTATTTATTTTTTACTATGCTCTCTTCGCGTATTCCCAGCAACAGCCTGGGGTCCCGGAGGTGGGGTAGACGCCCCGAATGCCTAGTTTGGCGCCCTAAACACTGCCAAACAAGGCCCACCAACAGTCTGACAGGCCAGCATCTATGCAGGGATGGGTTTGGGATGGGAGTGGGGTGATGTGTGGTTCGCCGGGCTGGAGTCCGCTTTGAGCGAGACTCCTTCTTCCGAGTCCCCAGTCCTACGGGGGCCAGTCCTGGAAGGGGACCGGGAGATGGGGGAAGTGGCACTACCGCCGGTCCAGTAGTTCTGGTTCTGCCCTCAGTGCGGTGCGAGAGGGCTCCGCGTCAGAGGCCCGGGAGAGCGCCGGCCCGGCGGACCGGAGTTCGAGTTCTCACTATGCTGCCTACTGTCTGGCTCTGGGCAGGCGACCCACCCCCTGCACCTCACTAACCCTTGCACTTGACGGAAAATGGGTGTCTGCCTGGAAGGGGCGGGAGTGGTTTCACCGGACCAAGGGAAGCCAGACCTGGCTCGGCGCCCGGCACGAGGTGGCGTCGGCTCTGGTTCCCACAGGGTCTCACTGGGCCCAGCTGCAGCTGCCCGGCCATCTGGGGCTCAGTTTCTGGGTGACCATATGGTACACCGAGGGGGGAGGGGGCCTGTGTGCGCGCGGGCTCCGGTCGGTGCCCCGGGTCCAGCGGGCTCCCCCAGCTCCGGCCCGGGCTCCTCCGCCCTCCCCGGCACTTACGGCGGCCTCTCAGCTCTTCTCTTCCAGGACCGTCGCGACTCGGACACCGCTTCCGGCCCGCTGCAAGCGCTGCTCCGGCAACGGTCACCAGGGAAACCAGCAACGCCGCTCTCGCGACGTCTGCACGTCTCTACCCCGGCCGAAAGAGCGTCCCGACTCCCGAAAGCGGCGGAGGCGCGGCGGGCCCAGGTGGAGGCGGTGTGGGAATAGGCGCGGTGGGCTGGGCGAGAGAGGGCATCGGATGCTTGAGGTTTTAAATCTTGTGGAGTATGGTTTTAAAAAGTTTTGTGGACCAAACGTTCTGCACAGAAATGTACATTCCGCTATCCTGCAGGGGAGTTGAAAAGTGAACAATCGCACCGTGAAATTTAACGTAGCCGTTAAGATAACGTTGAAAAATGTAAAACAGTGTGAGGAATGGTTATATTACGATGGTGAGTGAAAACAGCAGGACGCAAGATAGCAATGCTAAATAAAGAAAGTTGTATTTTTTCAAAATAGGCCCCAAAACAAGAGTGAAATAGAAATATTTAAACTGGTTATAGTTGGTTGATAGAATTGCAGTGCTGTGTTTTTGTTCTTGCACTTTAGAAGTTTTTAAAACTAATGAACATGATTTATGTTCATAGAGGAAAACACTTATATATATTTTTTAAAAAGGCTCTTTCCAATTTAAGACACTAATATATTTCAGGGCTACATGTGGTGGGAGGCAAATTTCTAGGAAAGATGATCCAAGGGAGTTTTCCAAATATTTATCTAGGCTTTTACAATTTGGAAATCTTGTTATCTAACAGTTGTGTTTTTTTCCATTTTTTTTTCTTCATAAGGTGAATACCCGTAGACATGCATGAGAAGATGAAGCACCAGACCACCATGAGGTCTTATGGAAATAGGTGCAGTGGATGGATGGAAGAGAGCATCATGTGCTTGAGACTTTAAATCTTGTGTACTTTAGAATATTTTAAAAGTAACGAACATGGTTTATTTTCATAGAGGTTTATTTTCATCCTAGTGGTATGGGGTAAAGAACAGCCACGTCTACTTAGAGGGCCTCTGGGAAAGCATTGTTCCCAGCAGAAAGCCAGGTTTCCATTCAGATGAGAAGAACATGCCGTGACAAAGTTAAGGATTCAGGAGAATTTCAAAACAGACATTCTAGAGTGCATATTAGAAAGTTTGGGAAGGGGAGGGGTGACATTTTGCCCCAGCAATTCAAGGATTGTTTTTGACAAAGATATTATTCTTACAATAACCCATTCTTAGAAAACCAGAGATGATTTTCCTCTAGATTTTTTACCTTCCCACTGCCACCACTAATGCTCTCCAGCCATTTTTTGTGCCCATGTATACAGTCTCTCAAGAATTTTCTGTAGTTTATAAACTTGATATTTTACCATCCAGGAAGATGGAGAATTTGGGTCACCATGTATTTCCTCTTGTAGATTTATACAGATGTTTGTTAATTCTAGCCCACTTTGGTTTCTCCAACCAGAAGTAACTGTAGGACGCTGCTCTTTGTTTTTCATTTGTTTGCTTTTTAATTTGAAGATTTTATTGAGATTATTATAGATTCACATACAGTTGTAGGAAATACACAGAGATCTCCCTATACACTTTACCAGTTTCCCCCAATGGTAACATTTTGTAGAACTATAGTATAATATCACAACCAGGATATTGACATTGATATGATCTACTGATCTTATTTAGATTTCCCCAATTTTAATATATTCATCTTTTGTGTGTATGTAGTTCTATACAATCTTATAATGTGTAGGTTCATGTATACACCCCCCCAGTCAAGACACTGAACACAGGTTTTCAAGATGGCTGACTAGATCAGACACTCGCCCTCTCCAGAAACAATAACCAAAATTGCAAATAGGTAATCACACCTGAAATAGAACATCTAGGAGAAAACACTGGAATTCAACAGAAGTCATGGTAAACACCTGAGGCACAGAAGGAGGAGGAAGGGAGCGACCAGCTTGGCTGGGATTGGCCGGGAGCTCAGAGTGGCTCCCTATTGCAGGGAAATGGTAAATGAGAAACTGTCAGGAGTCCCCACTGGGGACCACTGCAATTCTAGCCACAGGAGAACTCCTTACCCATGTGGGCCCTGAGATTGGCATAGGCAGTGATCTGGAGACCTTGCTAGGGCATAGCTCCAGACAAGGAACTTGTGCTGGGTCACACCCTACCCCCAGACCTAAGCAGCTACAGTAGAGTGCCATTGCAAGAGCCCAGCCTCTACCAGACTGCATCCTGTCCTAGAAACTAACAGTCTCCACATATCCACAACCTGGGACCCCTCACTTGCATCCCCTTGAGGGCTGCAGTACCACAGTGTTGGCTGGATCCAGTGGTGCTGCAGGGTCCCCAGCACTCTAGCCCACACAGACTACTACTTCCCAGGGAAAGGATGGTGCAGTTGACCAGAAAGGTTGTCCCTGGGACAAAGAGAACTAAAGCACACACTTTCCAGAACCTGAGAGCTCCCTGCCTGAAATCTTTCTGCCTGGATTGTGAGATGCAACCCCACCCACACCAGTGGCACAGCATCTGTGCTCTAGTGCATGTCCCGAATGCAGGTTCCCTGTGCACACTGCTGTGGCCAGGGCTACTGCTGGAGATGAAGTGTGCATTCCCCGGAGCCTGAAAGCTCCCCACACAAGTCTGCCGATAGCAACCCCACACGAATAGTAGGACCACTGTGCTCTAGCATGAGCCCTGAGGTCAGGCTCATCACACTCACTGCTGCAGATTGCCCTGTGCTGCCTACTGCAACCTATACCCCTGACCACCACTGAGGGCCTGAGGTCAGGCCCACCTGGTCTGGTACCACCACCCTAGAGCCCAGGTACCCCTCCCATGGATGAGAGGATCACCCTGCCCATTTTACTACCTCTAGCATCTGTGACCTCCTCCTGGGGACTTGAAGACAGGCTCACCTAATCCTGCCACCAATACCACCAACTACACTCACCCACACATGCCACCTAGGAACCAGGGGACTGCCCTGTCCAGCTCATCGTAGCCATCATTAACATTAGTGAGTACTACCTGGGAGCCTGAGGGTTATCCTGCCACTGCTATTATCATCACCCACACCATGCATGCTGCCTGGGGGCCTGAGGACCCACCCACCCATCTGGCTCACCACTACCACCGCAGATACCCAAGAAAGCTGCCTGAAGGCCCCAGAATTGGCGCCCCCCCGCCCCCAGACCTGCTAACACTGGTGGCCACATACACCACCCAGTGGCCCAAGGACAGGGACACTCACTGCTGCCACCACTGGGACCTGAAGACTGGCCCACCTAGCATTCCCATCCTCAGCAAAGTCTCACCACGGCTTCCATTAATAACTACTGTCAAGCCACTGGGGAAATTACAGACACCACTGATGCTGTTCACAGCCAAAGAAATCATACAGAGACTACATGACTGCCTGTACCCAGAATCAAAGCTAAAGTACCCTTGCCAACCATCACCATATACACATCTTAAGGAAAATGTCTTCTTCTACAAAAGTCAATCCAAAAATTGCAAGAAGCGACTGTTATACCATATGCAAAGATATCAATGTAAAAACACCAGAAACATGAAAAAGCAAGAAAATGACACCCCCAAAGGATCACAATAATTGTCCAGCAACAGATTCCAATCAAAAAGAAATTTATGAAATTGCAGAAAAAGAATTCAAAATATTGATTTTTAAGAAGCTCAGTGAGATTCAGAAAGGCACTTTGAGATATGAATGAGAAATTGACCAAAGAGATAGTTCTCATAAAAAAGAACCAAACAAATCCTGGAACCAAATAATTCATTGAATGAAATGTAAAAATACATCAGAAACCTTCCATAATAGATTATAACAAACAGAAAAAGACTCTCAGAATTTGAAGACAGGTCTTTTGAAATAACCCAGTCAGACAAATACAAACAAAAAACAATAAAAAAGAATGAGCAAAGCCTATGTGATATATGGAATGCTATAAAATGACCAAATATCCAAATTTGGGGGGTCCCAGAAGGCAAAGGGAAAACAAAAGGGTTCAAAAGCCTATTTAATGAAATAATAGATGAAAACTTACCAAGCTTAGTAAGAGATTTAGAGATTTGGATTCAGGAAGTCTAGAGATCCCCAAATAGATACAATTTAAAAAGGTCTTCTCCCTGGCACATTATATTCAAAATGTTAAAAATCAAAGACAGAGAGAATTCTAAAAGCAGCAGGAGAATAGCATCTAGTCATCTATAAAGGAACTCCCCTATCAGACTACCAGGGGATTTCTCAGCAGAAACCTTATGGGCCATGAGAGAATGGGATATGTTCAAAGTACTAAAAAAAAAAAAAAAGTCACCTACCGAGGATACTAAACTCAGCAAAATTATCCTTCACAAATGAAGGATAAGTAAAGACTTTGCCAGGCAAACAGGTAATTTATCACTAGACTGGTGCTACAAGAAATGCTTAACAACAACAACAACAAAACATTGGATTTAAACTGCAGATTAGACCAAATGGATCTAACAGATATTTACAGAACATTTCATCCAATTGCTGCAGAATACACCTTCTCATCAGCACATGGAACATTCTCCAGGATAGACCATATGTTAGGAAACAAAACAAGTCTCAAAAAATTTTAAAAAATCAAAATCATATGAAGCATCTTCTCAGACCACAATGGAATAAAACTAAGAATCAATAACAAGAGGAACTTTAGAAATAGTACAGATACATGGAAATTAAACAACATACTCCTGAATGACCACTGGGTCAAGGAAGAAATTGAAGAGGAAATAAATTTCTTGAAACAAATGAAGATTGAAACATAGTATACCAAAACCTGTGGGATGCAGTAAAAGCAATGCTAAGGGAGAAGTTTATAGCAATAAATGCCTACATAAAAAAGGAAAGATTTCAAGTAAACAGTCTAATGATGCACCTCAAGGAACTAGAAAAGCAGAAACAAACAAAACCCAAAATTAGTATAAGGAAAGAAATAATAAAGATCAGAACAGAGCTAAATGAAATAGAACTTAAAAAAAATCATACAAAGGATCAAGGAAATGAAAAGTTGGTGTTCTGAAAAGTTAACCAAAATAGATAAACTGCTTGTTAGATTAACCAAGAAAAAAAGAGAGAACATTCAAGTCAAACTCAGAAACAAAAAAGGAGACATTACAACTGATACCACAGAAACACAAAAGATCATCAGAGACTACTGTGAACAACTATACACTAACAGACTAGAAAACGTAGAGGAAATGGATAAATTCCTAGACACGTACAACCTATCAAGATTGAATCAGGAAGAAATTGGAAACATGAACAGGCCAATGATGAATGAGATTAAATCAGTAATAAAAAGTCTCCCAACAAAGAAAAGTCCAGGACCAGGTGGCTTCACCACTGAATTCTACTGAACATTTAAAGAAGAATTAATACCAGTTCTTCTCAAACTATTCCAAAAAATTAAAGCAGAGGGAATTCTTCTTAACTTATTCTATGAGGCCAGCATAGCCCTGACATCAAAACCAGACAAAGCAAAACAAAGAAAAAAAACTACAGGCCAATATCCCTGGTGAATATAGGCACAAAAATCCTCAACAAAATATTAACAAACCAAATCCAATAGTACATCAAAAAAGTAATACACCATGATCAAATGAGATTAATCCCCAGGGATGCAAGGATGGTTCAACATATGCAAATTAATAAACATGGTACAGCACATCAACAGAATGAAGGACAAAAACCATATGATCATCTCTATAGACACAGAAAAAGCATTTGATAAAATTTGACATCCCTTTATGAGAAAAACTTTTAAAAAATTAGGCATAGAAGGAACATACCTCAACATAATGAAGTCCATATACGCCAAGCCAACAACCAGCATCATACTGAATGGGGAAAAGCCGAAAGCCTTTCTTTGAAAAACTGGAACAAGACAAGATTTCCACTTTTACTACTCGTATTCAACACAGTACTGGAAGTCCTAGCCAGAGCAATCAGGCAAGAGAAAGAAATAAAATGTATCCATATTGGAAAAGAAGAAGTCAAATTGTCCCTCCTTGCAAATGATATGACCTTATATTAGAAAAACCTAAAGATGCCACCAAAAAACTCTTATAACTGATAAATAAATTCAGTACAGTTGCAGGATACAAAGTGAACATGCAAAAATCTGTAGTGTTTCTATACACCACCAATGAAACAGCTGAGAAAGAAATCATGAAGGCAAATCCATTTACAAAAGCTACCAAAAAAAAAAAAAAAAAAACACCTAGGAATAAACTTAACCAAGGAGGTGAAAGACCACTAAACAAGGAAAACTACAAAACACTAATGAAAAAAATTAAAAAGGAGACAAACAAATGGAAAGATATGTCATGCTCTTACATCAGAAGAATTAAAATTGTTAAAATGACAATACTGCAAGCAATGTATAGATTCAATGCAATCCCTTTCAAAATACCAACATCATTTTTCACAGAAATAGAAAAAAATTCCTAAAATTCATACAAAATGAAAAAAGAGCCCAAATAGCCAAAGCAATCCTGAGCAAAAAGAAGTCACTACCTGACTTCTAATTATACTACAAGGATATAGTAACCACAACAGCATGGTATTGGTATACAAACAGACACATAGACCAACAGAATAGAATAGAGAACTCAGAAATAAATCCCTGTATTAAATACTTACAGGCCAACTGATTTTCAACAAAGGCACCAAGAACATACAATATGGAAAGGACACCCTCTTCAATAAGTGATGGTGGGAAAACTGTATATCCTTATACAGAAGAATGAAACTGGACCCTTATCTCTCACCATATACAAAAATCAACTCAAGATTAAAGACTTAAACGTAAGACCTGAAACTACAAAACTACTAGAAGGAAATAGGGAAAACACTTTGAGACATTGGTCTAGGCAAAGAATTTATGGCTAAGACCTCAAAAGCACAGGCAACAAAAACAAAAATACACAAATAAGACAATGTTAAACTAAAAGGCTTCTGTACAGCAAAGGAAACAATCAACAAAGTGAAGAGACAACCCACAGAATTGGAGAAAATATTTGCAAACTATTCATCCAACAGGGGACTAATATCAAGAATATACAAGGAACTCAAACAATTCCACACTAAAAAAACCCCAAATAATTCCATTAAAAAATGGGCAAACTACATTAACAGACCATTTCTCAAAAGAAGACTTTCATATGGCCAGCAAGTATATGAAAAAATGCTCAACATCACTAATCATCAGAGAAATGCAAATCAAAGACACAATGAGATATTGTCTTACCCTAGTTAGAATGGCTAATAAAAAGACAAAAAATAACAGATGCTGGCTAGGATGCAGAGAAAAGGAAACTCATACACTGTTGGTGGGAATGTAAATTAGTGTGGCCACTATGGAAACAGTATGGAGATTTCTCAAAAAACTAAAAGTAGAACCATGATATGATCCAGCAATCCCACTTATCCAAAGGAAAAGAAATCAGTATATAAAAGATACTTGCACTCACAAGTTTATTGCAGCACTATTTATAATTGCAAAGAGGTGGAATCAATCTAAGTGTCCATCAACAGATGAATGGATAAAGAAAATGTGGTATATATAGACAATGGAATACTATTTGGCCATAAAAAGAATGAAATCATGTCATTTGCAGCAACATGGATTGAACTGGAGGTCATTATGTTAAGTAAGCCAAGCAATAGAAAGACAAATATTGCATGTTTTCACTCATATGTAGGAGCTAAAAAAGTTGATCTCATAAAGTTAGAGAGTAGAAAGAGAAGCTGGGAAACGTGGGTGGGAGGGAGTGGGACTGAAGACAGGGAGGTTAATGGGTACGAACACACAGTTAGATAAAAGGTGTAAGTTCTATTATTCAACAGCAGAGTAGAGTGACTGCAGTTAACAACAATGTATTGTATATTTCGAAGTAGCTAGAAGAAAGGACTTGAATTGTTACCAACATATAGAAATGTTAAATACTCGTACTTCAGATACCCTGAGTTAACCATTATACATTCTATGCATGTAACAAAATATCACATGTACCCCATAAATAGGTAAAAATTATGTATCAATAAAAAATGAAAAATAAAAAAGAATGGATTAAAAAAAGATACTGAATACTTACTGTCACAAGGATCCTTCTGTTGCATTTTTATAACCACATACATCTCTCTCCTGCCCTCTGCCCTAGTCCCTTACACTTCATAACCACTAATCTGTTCTCCATTTCTAAAATTTTATCATTTCAAAAATGTTATATAAATGGAATAACACAGCATGTAACCTGTTAGTGTTGATTTTTTTTTTAACTCAGAATAATTCTCTGGAAAGTCATATAAGTTGCTGTGTGTATCAATAATCCATTCTGTTTTATTGCTGAATAGTATTGCAAGGTATGGAGGTACCACAGTTTATTTAACCATTTACCCACTGAAAAACATCTGGCCTGTTTCTAGTTAGGGGCAATTATGATTCAGCTGCTATGAAAATTCATGTACAGGTTTTTGTGTGAATATGAGTTTTCATTTCTATAGAATAAATGCCTGAGTGCAGTTGCTGGGCAATATGGTAACTGCATATTTAGTTTTATAAGAAATTACTAAACTGTTTTCTGGAGTGACTATGCCATTTTACATTTCTACCAGAAATGTGTGAGGGATCCAATTTTCCACATCCTTGCCAGCATTTAGTGTTGTCACTCTTTTTATTTTAGTCATTTTAATAGTTGTGTAGTGGTATCTCATTGTGGTTCTAATGTACATGATAGATAATGATGTTGAACATTTTTTTCATGTGCTTATTCGCCATCTGTATATTTTCTTCAGTGAAGGGTCTGATCGTGTATTTTGCCCAATTTCTAACTGTTGAGTTTTGAGAATTCTTAATATATTCTATATACAGTCCTTTGTTGGATATGTGGTTTGCAAATATTTTCTCCCAATCTGTAGCTTATCTTTTGATCCTCTTCACGTGGGCTTTCACAACAAAAAGTTTGATTTTTGATGAGGTTCAGTTTATCAGTTTCCTCTTTTATGGATTGTGCTTTTGACATCAAGTCTAAGAACTCTTTGTGTACCCTTGGATCCCAAAGATATTCCATAGTTTTTCTAAAGTGTTAGAGTTTTATGCCCATCATTTACTTGGATGTAATTTTAGGTGTGAGGTTTAGGTCAAGTTTCGTTTTTCTTTTTTTCCTACAATGTTAATTGCTCCAACACCATTTGTTGGAAGGCTATGCTTCCTCCATTGAATTGTTTTTTGAACCTTTTCCAAAAATCAATAGAGCAAACTCAACAACAAAAAACCAATGCAAAAATGTGCAAAGGACTTCAATATACATTTCTCCAAAGGTATATAAATGGACAATAAGCACACGAAAAGATGCTAGCCATTAGAAAAATGTAAATCAAAACCAGAATGAGATACCATTTCACATCCATTAGGATGGATATTATCCAAAAAAGGGAAAATAACAAGTGTCGGCCAGGATATGGAGAATTTGGAACCTTTATGCATTGCTTGCGGGAATATAAAATTGTGTAGTTTCTGTAGAAAACAGTTTGGTGGTTTTTCAAAAAGCTAAATATAGAATTACCATATGATCCCATAATTCCACTTCTAGGTATCCACACAAAAGAATTAAATGCAGGGACTCAAACAGATACTCGTACACAAAGTTCATAGCAGCATTATTCACCACAGCCAAAAAGTGGAAACAACCCAAGTGCCCATCAACAGATGAATAGATGAGCAAAATGTGGTGTACATACATACACTCAATAGAATATTATTCAGCCTTATAAAGAATGAAATTCTATTTATTTATTTTTTATTTTATTTTTTTTTTTTGAGACAGAGTCTCACTCTGTTGCCCAGGCTAGAGTGAGTGCCGTGGCGTCAGCCTAGCTCACAGCAACCTCAAACTCCTGAGCTCAAGGGATCCTCCTGTCTCAGCCTCCCAAGTAGCTGGGACTACAGGCATGCACCACCATGCCCGGCTATTTTTTTCTATATATATTTTTAGCTGTCCATATCATTTCTTTCTATTTTTAGTAGAGATGGGGTCTCGCTCTTGCTCAGGCTGGTCTCGAACTCCTGAGCTCAAACGATCCGCCCACCTCGGCCTCCCAGAGTGCTAGGATTACAGGCGTGAGCCACCTCGCCCGGCCTGAAATTCTGATACATGCTACAACATGGATTAACCTTGAAAACATTATGCTAAGCAAAATAAACCAGACGCAAAAGGACAAATACTGTATGATTCCACCTTAGGTACTTAGAATGGACAAATTCATAGAGATAGAAAGTAGAATAGAGGTTGCTAGGGGTGGGGTAGGGAGAAGTGAAGCATTATTGTTAAAAGGCGTGGAGTTTCTGTTTGGGATGATGAAAAATTTCTGGAGGTGGATGGTGGTGATGGTTGCACAGCATTGTGAGTACATACTTAGTTCCACTGAATTGTACACTTAAAAATGGTCAAAATGATAGATTTAATATGTGTGTTTACCACAGTAAAAAAATTTTAAATCAATTGAGCATATTTCTGTGTGGGTCTGATTTTTTTTCTAATCCCTAAATTAGATTCTTCCCACAGTCCCATGTAGCTCCAACTTTAAAGTGGTCCCTATTAATAATAACAGGGTCACCAACTAGATTTTCCGACACTGAAATTGTCTCTCCCATAAATAAGTAAATGTAACATATGCAGTGACTCTACTCTTACTGTGAGAAGCAAAATTAAATTTTAAAAAGTCACAACTGGCAATGTCTGAGTTTTAACTCTCTGACATTACTCAAGTCACAAACCTCAAATTTCTTTTTAAAATAGATATGTCCAAGATTGAGGTGCTGGCAAATATAAATAAAATAAAATGAAAAATAAAATAGCTATAGTACCCTTATTATCATGACAATCAAATAGGTCATAAAATTGCTTATGTGAAGTACTCTTCAGTTATCTATATTATTATTTTAGTAGTAGTACATATTAATATCTGTATTACTACAGATTTAGCTGTTTTGTGGAAGTAAGTTTTGCTGCAGCCCCATTTGGCTGTCTCCATTTCACAGCTCTCCACTCTAGATCTTGGCTTTGTGGGCCCCAAATCCTTGGGTTCATTATACTGTGAATATCTCTTGGGGCCAGACTTCCACCAGGCATGTGTTAACTGAAAGGTAAAACCAGGAACACGAAGCCACTGGTTTATATTCAGGGTTGTGGCCCATATCCAGAGACTCTCCCTTCCCAAAATCAAGACTCCCACGAAGCCAAAAGACTCATCAGAAAGATATTGTGAGCATAGATTCAGAGCAAAGAGAGGCAAACTGCCTTGAGATATTTTAGGCCCAGGGTTAAGCCTTATTAAATTATTCCACTTCAAATCAAGAAGCCCATATATATATATATATATATATATATATATATATATATATATATATAAAAATGTTAACTTTCTCCAGGTTCAAGTCCCTTCTTGCTGAAAGTTTTGCCTCTTCAACTTGTCATGGATTTGGATTTTCTTTGTTGGCTACTGGCCTCCCGTAGACTCCCCAGCACATTTTGTGTTTTAGTTTAATACCATTTTGGCTACAGTCAATCTTATTTTATCCATGGAGCTATTTTGTCTAAGATGTATTTGTACAAATGTGATCTCATTCATCATTGTTGACTTTATTAGAAAACTCAATGTTCTGCCAAGATTCATCAACCCTTAGTTCCAAAGGACCTCTCTGACGGATGAGATCCACCTTGGCTCTCCACCAAGCCTTCGGCACAAGGTTAACAACATATTTTTACTTTGTACCCAAATTTCTCAACTCCATTCTTGGCTCAGATCACAGTCTTTCAAAACACTTGAATGAAAGTCACCTGATCCCTGTAACTTATCAGTTTCTCCCCTACTGATTAGGTCCCCAACACCTTGTGCACTTACTAATATTTAATTCACCACCTCCACCGTGGTATGTGGAGATTTCAGCCCCCTTCTTATAAAGGTCAAACAAATACTGGTAGTGCTGGGTAGCAGAAACAGGAGGTGAAGGGCCTAGGTTTAAAGTAGTGGAGGCAACAGGGAAACAAAAAGGACAAATCTGAGTGATGACTCTGCTTGTAAAAAACTGACAGGACTTGGTGACTGATTTACTAGTGATAATAGAAGAGGAGGAAGGAAAGGCACCTTTAGGAGTTTGAGCCCCGGGGTAACAGTGGGAAATGGGGGTATCGCTGACAGAAACGAGTGAGCTAGGAAGGGGCACCAGAGGGGAAGACAGTAGACATGCTTGTCCATGAAGTGAGATTAGGTAAGGACTGTAACTGAAAGGTGTGATGGCAAAATTTTAGTCACTCTGTAACACTTCAGAGTTACACTGGGGATAGGAAAAAGACTTAGCATCAACATTATAAGAAGCTCAGAATACTAAATTAGAGCTAATAGACCTGTTCCTAGGTTCCTCTGAAGGGACCAATTGGATACTCACCTCCACTCTAGACCCATTTATCACTACTGAATGTAAAGGGAGATTTTCCTAACCTTTGTCTTGCAAAAAACAAATTCTTTTGCTTCATTTCAGTGACTAAGGGGAAAGCAGACTCTTTAAGAATGAAACTAGGCTGCATGAGCAGTACTGGTTCTTCCATGAATTTATACAACGTAAATTATTCACTGATAGAGTTGCAGTCCAGCCTGGCTGGGGCATGTTCTGTGTCCTCTCTCAAATTTCCCCATTCTATTTGAAGAGCTTTCAAGCAGGACCAACCAAGTGTATACATAATATTTGGCAGTTCTACTATTTGGCCCATGAGAACTTTAAAATACTTTATGTTCATTCAGCTCTATTCTGGCCTAAGTAGCTATGATGTGATGGGTTATAGATGTACATGGGGTTAGAGCCTAAATTTCAAGACCATGAAACTCTTTGAGCAATAGTTCCTCCTCTGTGAGACAAGAAGCATGGCCTACATGACGAGTCCTCTTTTGGAATGGCCTAAGCCACTCCAAAATTCTGATTCTGTGATAAAGCAGCAGCAGACTGACAGGAACTTACTTGTAAGTGTGGAATCAAATTCAAACCCTCACCACCAGATGTCACTGTTGCTCATTAACTAGAAATAGGAATTTTTTTTTTTTTTTGGGGGGGGGACAGTAAGATCCAGAATGTATTAATAAAAACAAAAACGTTTTTTTGTTTTTAAGAGTCAGGGTCTCGCTTTGTTGCCAAGCTGGAGTGCAGGGGAAATCATGGCTCATTGTAACCTCGAACACCTGGGCTCAAGAAATCCTACTGGCTCAGCCACCTGAGTAGCTAGGACTACAGGCACATGCCACAATGCCCAGCTAATTTAATTTTTTTTTTTTGGTAGAGACAGGGTCTTGCTATGTTGCCCAAGCCACCCCAAACTCCTGGCCTCAAGTGATCCTCCCACCCCAGCTTCCCAAAGTGCTAGGATTACAGGTGTGAGCCACCATGCCTGACCCAAAAACCAAAACCTTTTCATTCTAATGAATTTAACAGACATTGACCACTTATATGAGCCAGGTGATAAGGTTGAAAAAGACCATCATACTCTCAAACTGACACTGGGGGAGATAGGCATGGAAGGAATCACACACACCAATACTCCAATAACGTCCAACATTAAGGCAAGCAATCTAACTCTCAATGAAAAATCAACATATCACCTCCTTAAAGTAGAATATTGTTTTCTCTGGCAGACTTTCTCCAACCCCAACTCTGGGTTAGGTCCCCCAGCCAGATATTCCTGTTGCGTCCTCTACCCAATATTCATCATGCTTTATTGTGTTGGGGCTCAGAATCCTATACCCGCGAATATGGCGCTTTGACATACTGGACTGAAGGAGCAGCCTCAAGGTCTCCTTGACCAACTGACTCCTCACTCCCCACCCCTGCAACTCCCTGCCTGGTCTCTATGAAGATGTTCTCTGAAGTTCCCTTACCTGCCTGACTCCCCAAAGGGAAAAACAATTACCTCTGGTCCCTTCGCTGAGTTTTCATTAACATAATTCGTATCACAGGAAGAGACTGAAGTCTGTCAACACATTTGGACAGACTCGTCACAAACTACTTTATGCTCTGTAGAGCCAACAGACTTTGTTCCAGGCTGTTGCATGTTCTCCAAGCCCATTGGTTTCCCCTAAAAATCATTTACTATCCCTCCAATTGCCTCATTTCCCCCATCTCCGTCTTCCCTGTGAAGAAGGGCATATAAACATCTGTACCCCATTGGGTTATTGGGTAATCATTCTCCTGAGATTCCCCCATGTTATGTACATTGAAATAAATTTCATTATGTCTTTTCTCTTATTAATCTGCCTTTTGTCAGTTCATTTTTCAGTGAATCTTCAAAGGGCAAAGGGAAAGTTTTCCCTTGGCCCCTATAGTTGTAATCACTTATTTGATGCCAGCCTTCCAAGCTAGACAATAAATTCTGAGAGGGCTGGGCTCAAATGCCTCCTGTGCTGCCGCATTCCTACACTTAACACAGTAACAATGGCAACAGCATCCATCCATCAAGCTTACTAATGTATCAGGTGCTACACTAAGTAAGCCCTTTACATTCACTAGTGTACTTAATCCCAGCAACCAGAGGCCACTGACATTGTCCTCGTTTCACAGATGAGTAAACCATGGCTACTTGGCTACGAATGGCAGGTCTGTCAATAAATAATAGCACCATATCCCCTTGAGCCACTTTTAACAATTTCTATAATCTGACGCCAGCCTATCCATCCAAACTAATTTGCCATTCTCTTCTTCAGGCAAACAATCCCACTTATTTTCTCTTCAACACATCATGCTCATTCCCATCTTAGCACTTCACTCCTGTTCTCTCCCCAGCCTCTGCCATTTCTCTAAATTCATGCTCTCAAATTAGTTTTTATTTAAACAAAATCAGTAGTATACCTATTAGAATGAAAATTTTCTGAAAATGTAGTGAAAATTGATCCAGAAAGGTCAGCACCAAGACTTACATTATTAAAATTATTAGACTTGATAAAGACATAATTTTTTAAGCATCCAAGCAAAAAATCAAAATCACTTATTTAGGGAAAATGTCACATGACCTTAGGCTTCTCTATAGCAGTATTTTCAATAGTCTCAAGCAAAATGTGAACTAAAAATTTTAAATCTAGCCAAATTGTTTTTACTGTGTAAAGGCTACAGATAAACATATTCAAACATATAAAAATTTAGGGGAATTGTTCCATGAGTCTTTCTTGAGAGAACTATTAAACCACGAATTTCTGCCAATCAAGAGATTGCTGGGAATGTTTGTGAGCTTTGATTATATTTAAATTGTAGAACTAGGATGAAGAAATGTGAGGATGACAGAATATAAACATTCTATGTTCTTACAATGCAGAAATGATAACGTATAATCATACCGACTAGTACTAGGTGGTGGAGAAGGAGGGGATGAAGAAATAGGCTAGGTTTAAATATTGCTCATAAGGCATTATTAGTGACTAGAAAGAAACAGAAGAGTGTTATAATTACATGAATAACCACCAGACCAGAAATTACCCACAAAAAGCAAAGAATATAAAACATACCATATAGTAAAATATTGTTAAAATCATCACAACACAAAGCAGAACATGATTAAAGTAGGGAACAACAACAATAAAAGCCAATTTTCTGAAACTGTTCCCAAATTTATTCCTCTACAGAAAATCCTTCATGAAATAATTAAGACTGCCTACAAGCATATCTTGTCTATTTAAGGCTGAGTAAATAGTTCTTAATACCTTATATTTTTAAAGCACTTTCATATAGTGCTATATGATGATTTACCAGCTAGATAAGACCATAGAAATTATCTAGTCCAAGCTCTATCTCATTTCAAAGGTAGGAAAAGATTGAGAAAATTCTGATTTGGTCCAGGTCACACAGTCAGTAGGCGAGTTAAGACCACATTACAACCTCTCGTCTAATTTTATTATGTTAACTGCTGCCACTCCAGCATTAATTTCACACAGGTCAACATTCTGAGACTGTAACATCTGTCAGCATCTACCACTTCAAAAGAGTAGATTGCTGTCTTTAAAGGACAATTCCATGCAATCTAAACCAGAAATAAATGCATAACCACGCAATCAGTTCTACAGGTAGGACAGCATAGTGGAATATAAGCTATTAAGCTAGACAGCCCAGGTTCCAGTGCCAAACCTACAACCTTCTCTATGTAAACTTGGGAAAATTACTTAAGTGGTTCATGCCTCAGTCTTCTCACCTGTGAAATGAGGCTCATAGTTGCTACCGCAGGAAGCTTAAATGACATTGTGGCTCCTACCAAAGATACAAAATGTTTTATCTCTTTTCTTGGAACTTACATTTTGTGCTATTTTGAGGAATGATTTATTTTTCCAAACTGAAATAAATACAAGACATTTGATGTGTTCATTTATTTTAATAACAATACATATACCATGTTATCACCATGGAATGTAAGTTCAGATTACACGAGAGCATTTGACAAGTGTAATAAAGTATTCTGTAGTATACCAAAGTTTTTGTATAATGTCTGGACAAACCAGCTTGTTCATAAATCATTAATCACTCCCATTACAGGCAATTTGTTTAACACTTCTAATCCTTACAGAGAAAAAAAACATAATGCACACACTTAAAAAAGTTCTTTATTTACCTATGCATTAGTGCTTAAAATACATATTTCTATTTCAAGGTGACATTTAAAAATTACTAAAATATAACAGCAGCAAAAATACAATTTTGCAATTACAAAAGAACTAAACTGGAATCCATAATTAAGTTTTTCTCATGTTTACAATTGTGATTCTGAAATAAATACTACTACTATGCAGGTCTGTTGTAAGCTTTCTAGGCTTGGTTTAAACACATACACATACACTTTCAATTTTAAAAGGCTTTTACAAATTATACTCATGCACTTTTTTTAAAGAGTTCTAAAAGAGCCAACCAGTCCCCAAAACTGAAGTACTCAACCAGTCCCCAAGACAGGCAGAAAAAAGTTAAATTAACTGGCGTAAAAAGGACTCCTACATTACATCCAAAGCATCCGATATTCTGCAGCAAACTGGGAGTACTTCAGGGTTGGCCTGCTGTCCTCTTTAGAACTAATTTCATTTAATGGTTTAAGAAGGTGGACATTTTAACATCGTCAAGTACATTTAGGTGACATGTTTCTTTTTGTGTTAACTTGACTCCCATGAATGACCTAGTTAGTGAACTAGTCACTAGTAATTTGGTCACCAGGCAAATCAAACCTACAAGAAAGGAAGCCAATATTCAAAATACTGTATTATTGTCTGAACTCATAATTTATTTTTGACATAGATAAGTAACCTCAATAACTAAAGCAAGCTCCTCCAACAAGACCAAGACGGCAGCTCTTCTTCTAAGGTTTAGGTTTTGCCCAGAATTCCCGATACATGGAATAGCCCATACCTAAAGAAAAAGAATGCTAGTTAAGCATTTAAATATTTTCTTCAGTATTAAGAAAATAAAAACTCAGTTCATAAAACAGCTAAAATAGCCCTGAATATTTATAAGGGCAACAAGACCCCAGGAAGCTACATTTTTGGCTTCTTAAACAATTTAAATTTCTTAAACTTTTTTTTTTTTTTTCTTGAGAAGGAAAGAAGTTTATTAATTTGCTGGCAAATGAGAAGGTTGGCAGATTATCCTCTTAAAGTATCAACATTCTCTTCTTAAACTCTTTTTATATACAGTAGTTTCCCAAGTAGCTAAGAGCTAGTATGACTAGCTTACTACGTTATAATACTTCTTTAAAGAACAATCAATATTTATCTCACAACTTTAAAATGAGTCACTCTCATTACATAATACCAAATGAAGTAAATGAAATAATGCCAATAAAAGCTACCTACACTAATACCTACACTTCAAAAATCTTTCCACCTTCAAAAACTCAGTAAAATGGCAATCATATGTCTCTCCTAGATAATGAATGTTATACCAACCATATTTGCATGTCTGGACTCTTCAGTGAAATTATAAACTCAGTGATGGACAGGATTATTTCTTCTTTTTCTTTAAAACCTTATGAGAATATCTCATAGACAGTAAAACTGTCACTACTTGAATTGTTTTTATTAATTCAATTTTACATGAAACTGAATACAAATGATACTTTCAAACTGCCTAAAGTTCAGCTAAAAGTATCTACCTTGTTTTGTTTGTAAAGAAATGCCTTAATGGGGAACCAAAATTGAAAATTTCCTACAGAAACCTACCGAGAGTCATTGCTCCCACAACAAAGCCTTGGGCTGCCACACGCATGTGGATCAGGTGAACGGACATTTTAGTATTTCCCCTGCTCTTCAATTTGTATAATCCATATGCAACAATTGCTGCAAAACCTGCCATTCCTGTAAAACAAAGTCACAAGTATGTCAGATACATGGGGGGAGGGGACCAAGATGATTTTACCATTATCAACCCAAATAAATGACTGAGGCAAAAATCTCAATCAATGGAGATTTATTAAGCCAAGATTTTGAGGACACGCCCAGGAAAAACACGAACCACAAACAAGCTGTGACTATTTTTCCAAAGGGGAGGTTGGAACCTTCAGCATTTTAAAGGCATACCGAGAAAAGGAAAAAGGCAGGAGGGTGGAAGACTGATGAGGTACTGGTTGCATTCTTGTGAGGTATAAGAAATCTACATTTTACATAAAATAAGGGAGTGAAGGAAGCATTGATTGTAGATGTCTCCAGGTAGGTGGAAGAATGTCTGATTTTATCTTGTTTCCAGTTCTGTTATCTGCAAGATAAACTTGTAATTCATTGTTAGTGTGGAATCGATAGGCTTTAGTTTTAGGTGCTAGAAAGAGGTACAATTTGCAAGTCCTTGCTTATGGGAGGTTAGTGAGAAATTTCCTTAATGAATGATCTGTGGTGCCTGAGGTTATGATTTTCTGTTTATACTATCAATCTATGTACTTTCTATTATTTTTATAAGAATGTTTTATCAGACTATTAGCTAACAAACTGAGTTTTTCACTTTTTTCAACTTAGAACTAAAAATCTTTTTTTTTTTTTTTTGAGACAGAGTCTCACTCTGTTGCCCAGGCTAGAGTGAGTGCCGTGGCGTCAGCCTAGCTCACAGCAACCTCAAACTTCTGGGCTCAAGCGATCCTTCTGCCTCAGCCTCCCGAGTAGCTGGGACTACAGGCATGCGCCACTATGCCTGGCTAATTTTTCTATATATATATTTTTAGTTGTCCATATAATTTCTTTCTATTTTTAGTAGAGACGGGGTCTCGCTCTTGCTCAGGCTGGTCTCGAACTCCTGACCTTGAGCGATCCACCCGCCTCGGCCTCCCAGAGTGCTAGGATTACAGGCGTGAGCCACTGCGCCCGGCCAGAACTAAAAATCTTTAAGCAAACAGCAGATCCAGAAAGTCAGGATTACCTTTAAAATTGTGGGTTTGTGGAACCAGCAAATGAATTAAGAGTATAATTATTATAACAAAACACATGTGCTAAAATTCTTATCTGGAGTTAGGGAATGAATTTATAACTCTTCCTCTCTGTCCTACTTCCCTCCCTGAAGGGAACCAATATAGCGGAGACAATGCTACATAGTACTATCACTGAGAAACAGGCAGACCTCGCCTATATACTTCAAACTTTGAGATACTGTACTGGGAACACTGTAAGTAAAGCATTGCATAGTAGAAAGCAATAGAGCAATGTTAAAGTTAAAAGAATTATGACCCTAGAATTCTATACAGAACCAAGCCCTCATTTATTTTGAAGACAAAGGCATTTAGGACGTGACCTTGCATGTTTTCAAAGTATGCTATCATGTACTTATACAAAACCCTAAAGGAAGTAATACAGTCAAATGGAAACAGTCAATCAAAATGTACAGTTCAAAAAATAAAAACACAATGGGTGAGATATAATGGTGAGCAAAAAAAGGTAGTAAAATTTATACTGGTTCCTTGAAAATGATTGGATATAGTGTATAAAACTTAATAAAAATTAATAATATGGAATTAAAGCTACGATTATTACCACAAAACATGCATGCTAAGGGTCTTACCTTGAGTTAGGGAATTAATTTATATTCACTTTAATACTTGAAATACATGAAAAAACATATCCTGATTAACAATGTAAAGATAATCACAAGCAGTAAAGGAACAGCTGCAGAACTTCCAAATCATTAGAAAAAATTTTTAAATAATATAAAAGGAAACAACAAGAAAGTATAACAAATAGAAAACACAAAGTAGTAGAAGTAAAACTAAGAGAACTTATTACAATAAATGTGAATGTAAGTTAACTTCTACGAGGTTGAAAAAACAAAACCTGGATATATGCTTTGTACAGTAGATACAACTAGAATGACACTAGAGAGTTAAAAATAAAAGTATGGGCAAAGATAAGACCAGGCAATTAAGCAAAGAGAAAGCAAGAGTGGCAATAGTAAATAATATCAAGGTAGAATTCTAGGTAAAATGCATTGACTGTGTCACATATGCAGACATTTTATAATAAAAAGATTAGTCCATAAAAAAGTCACACACTTACAACATAGCAGTAAAATAAATGAAGCAAAAACTGCTAGCAACACAAGCATGCTCTATTAGAAGATAAATAAAGGGGCTGGGCGTGGTGGCTCACACCTGTAATCCTAGCACTCTGGGAGGCTGAGGCAGGCAGATCATTTGAGCTCAGGAGTTTGAGATCAGCCTGAGCAAGAGTGAGTCCCGCCTCCGTCTCTACTAAAAATAGAAAGAAATTAGCTGGACAACTAAAAATATATATAAAAATTAGCCGGGCATGGTGGTGCGTGCCTGTAGTCCCAGCTACTCGGGAGGCTGAGGCAGGAGGATTGTTTGAGCCCAGGAGTTTGAGGTTGCTGTGAGCTAGGCTGACGCCACAGCACTCTAGTCCAGGCAACAGAGTGAGACTCTGTCTCAAAAAAAAAAAAAAAAAAAAAAAAAAAAAAAAAGAAGATAAATAAAATGATAAAATGTTAACATTGTCTCTTTCAGAAAACAGCAGAATAAGAAGCCCCAAACTAAAGCTATAGAATCGAATGACACCATTAAATAATCTTACTTTTTAAAAATAAATAAAATCTAATATTTTAATTTAGAACAGAGATCACACATTCTTTCAAGTGTCTATAAAGCTTTAACAAAACAAATCATTGATTAGGATACAAAGAAAATTCTGACTTCCAAAAAGGCTGTATTCCTGGACTACATAAAACTAAAATTTAGTAATCAAAATATAAAATAGCGTCCTCCCCAACACACACATACACAAACACATCTCCTTTTTTTTTTTTTTTTTTTGAGACAGAGTCTCACTCTGTTGCCCAGGCTAGAGTGAGTGCCGTGGCGTCAGCCTAGCTCACAGCAACCTCAAACTCCTGAGCTCAAAGGATCCTCCTGTCTCAGCCTCCCGAGTAGCTGGGACTACAGGCATGCGCCACCATGCCCGGCTAATTTTTTCTATATATATTTTTAGCTGTCTATATAATTTCTTTCTATTTTTTAGTAGAGATGGGGTCTCGCTCTTGCTCAGGCTGGTCTCGAACTCCTGAGCTCAAACGATCCGCCCACCTCGGCCTCCCAGAGTGCTAGGATTACAGGCGTGAGCCACCGCGCCCGGCCACACATCTCCTTAATCACTGAGAATTTAAGCACTTATAAATGGGTTTAAAGGCTAAAGTAAAAAATTTCATTAGCATTGAAAAATAAAAACAGTACTGGTTCTTACAACAAACAAAACTGTGAAACCTCTAGGAAGTCTGATTAAGGAGAAAATAAATACACAACTCTAGGAATAAGAAAGAGGATATAATCACAAATAGTAAGGAGATTTTAAAAAATAATGACTACTCTTCTTTGTCAATTAAATTTGAAAATCAAGGTGAAATGAATGATTTCTGAGGAAAATACAAATTACTAAATTAGACTCATGAAGTGGTAGAAAACCCTCCTATACCAATAACTATAACAAGAATTAAAAGTGCAATGTATGATTTATCCCCCAAAGTTAAAGACCTAAATAGTTTTATTAACAAGATCTTATAAATTTTAAGGGCATTATCAATAAATGTTATTTAAAATATGCCAGAGTATTAAAAAGATGGCAGTACATTTTTTCTAATACTTTTCCCAAGAAAACAAAACCCTGATACCAAAACAAAATTAAGATAACACAAGAAAAAAATCAGAGAGCAATATAAATTATGAACATAGATATAAAATTCCTAAATCAAATACTAGCTCTAGCTTATCAACTCTAAAACTGTATTAGAATAATATTATCAGCCATGATTATTGGGTTTTTACTTTGGGAATTAACTACTGCTTTCACAAAGGAAAATATCTTACATCTAAGCCAACACAACTGTATTTAGTGTTCAAACACTATAAGCATTCCCTTTAAAATCAAGAATAAGAGAAGGGGCCAGGCACGGTGGCTCATGCCTGTAATCCTAGCACTCTGGGAGGATCGCTCGAGGTCAGGAGTTAGAGACCAGACTGAGCAAGAGCGAGACCCTGTCTTTACTAAAAATAGAAAGAAATGATTTGGACAGCTAAAAAATATATATACAGAAAAAATTAGCCAGGCATGGTGGCGCATGCCTGTAGTCCCAGCTACTCAGAAGGCTGAGGCAGGAGGATTGCTTGAGCCCAGGAGTTTGAGGTTGCTGTGAGCTAGGCAGACGCCACGGCACTCTAGCCCGGGCAACACAGTGAGACTCTGTCTCAAAAAAAAAAAAAAAGAATAAGAGAAGGATACGTGCAAATACTGCTATTATTGCCTAAAGATCCTAAACTATTGCATAAGACAAGAAAAAAGCTACAGAAATAACTTAGGAAGAAACACTATTGGTTTGCAGATCATATGACCATGTGTATGGGAAATCCAGGATAATCAAAAGAAAAACTACCACTAATAATGAAAAAAGATTACTTTCACAAACGCATCAAAAAACATATCTGGGAATATCTAAGACCTAGAGAAATTAAAACTACAAAATTATATTTAAGGACACAAAAGATCTGAATAAAAATTGATGAATATACCACATTCCAAGATTTCCATTCTCCCCAGATTTATAAATTAATTTCAATGCAATCCAAATATAAACCCCAACGAGACATTTTCCCCCATTTTGGAACTTGAAGACAGGCTAATTTCTGTTTGTTTGTTTTTTGTTTTCCTTTTAAAGAGATGGGGTCTCACTATATTGCCCAGGCTGGAGTGCAGTGGCTAGCCACAGGCATGATCATAGCACACCCTACAGCCCCAAACTCTTGGGTGCAAGTGATCCTCCTGCCTCAGCCTCCCCAGTAGCCAGGATTTTGAAGTAAACAGAAAAGTTCTTTCTTTTTGAGAAAGTAGAATAATGACAGTGTACTGGCTTAAGAGGTATCTAAACATACCATTAAGTTTCTGGTAGACAGGCAAACAGACCAAAGTAACAAAATAGGTACAGTAGTTGAGTAACAGATCTAGACTCATGTGTATGTTTAGAATATGACATTGTTGGCACATCAAATCAATGGGAAAAATGCAACATGTATACCCAAAACACTGTGTTGACATCCACAATATAAAATAATTATAATCAGTTAAAAAAAGACAAACAACCTAGTTAAAACAAAAACAAACAAAAAAATCAAGCTAATTCACAGAAGGAACCTGAATGTCTGATAAACATGAAAAGATACGTGAACCAATAATCAAATAAATACAAAATTACTACAAGCTTGCGCTGTCATGCGCCCAGCTGGGGTTTTTTTTTTTTGCTAGAGATGGGGTCTCACTCTTGCCCAGGAACTCCTGAGCTCAAGTAATCCTCCCACCTCGGCCTCCCACAGTGCTAGGATTACAGGCTTGAGCCACTGCACCTGGCCCAAATAAACACAAAATTAAACAATATCTAGTGCTATTAATATTAACAGCATGGGAAAATCAGCCTGTCATAGCCAATTATTTGGTGCAAAGAATTGTTTTGGTATAATTAAGTATATAAGGATATATAATTTTCACACACACATACATTTTTTGGGCAACAATTTGTAAAAGCAATATAATAGTATCTCTGTAAGAAGGCTGTCCAATGGGGGGGAACAACATAATGGGAACAATTCCAATGTCCATCAATAGAACAATGGTTAAATAAATGTAGGATTTACATACTTCAAAGAAGGGATGTGTGTAAATGACAAGTAAATGCCACTAAGGCACAGAAAGAAAATTTTATATTTTTACCTCATCCTTTAAAATGTCTTTGTGCATGTTTTAAAATGCCTAAATATGTATGAACAAAGGTACTTTTAAATGATTTAAAAATAGGTAAATATATACACACACACTAGCAGTACATGCTCAAATTATTTTTTTACTGATGGAATGTACAATCAAAAAACTTTATAGTTATGAAATACTATATATCTACAAAATAGTAATTTAACTATTAAAAATATAAATATACTATAAAAAATTCTCCTATATGCATCGATATGAAAAGGTAATGAAAATACATGCCTAAAGAAAAATAGAATTTCATTTAAAAATACATTAATAATAATTTATGTAATATATGGAGAAGAAAATCCTGATGGAATGTGCACCAACTGCTGTTGTCTTTCAGAGTCAGGATCATAGGGCGTGGCCCCTTTCTGTTTCATGTACTTTTGCAACTAACTTATATGGTCAGAAGAAAAATTGCTTCAAAAGATGTCAAAGTTCTTTAAACTGTTGGAGGGCCATATTAAAGGATGTCATCACTTTAATTGATAATAACAAAAAATTAGAAACCATATAAATTTCTACCAATAAAGGAATACATAATGTTATATATAATAGTGATGTATATAATATAAATAAATAATTGTGTATCTATAGAATGGAATAAGATCATCATTTTTTTTTTTTTTTTTTTGAGACAGAGTCTCACTCTGTTGCCCAGGCTAGAGTGAGTGCCATGGCATCAGCCTAGCTCACAGCAACCTCAAACTCCTGAGCTCAAGCGATCCTCCTGTCTCAGCCTCCCGAGTAGCTGGGACTACAGGCATGCACCACCATGCCCGGCTAATTTTTTTTTTTCTATATATATATTTTTAGCTGTCCATATAATATCTTTCTATTTTTAGTAGAGATGGGGTCTCGCTCTTGCTCAGGCTGGTCTCGAACTCCTGAGCTCAAACGATCCGCCCACCTCAGCCTCCCAGAGTGCTAGGATTACAGGCGTGAGCCACCGCGCCCGGCCAAGATCATCATTAAAAGTTGAGTTTTTAATAACATGGGTGAAACACAAGATAATTACATATATGCACCTCAGTATGACCCTGAATCTGTAAAGACAAAAAAAAAAAAAAAAAAAAAAACTGGAAGAAATATGTACAGCAAAATGGTAACAATAGTTATATCTAAGTCATAGAATTACAGGTTATTTTCATATTCTCTATACAATTAAAAGATTTTTAACTTTTTCTTGAGATATAATTTATATACGATACATTTCACCTCTTTACCCATCTTAAGTGTACATTTAATGACTTTTAGTATGCCTGAGGCCCTACTGTAATAGTCTGATCTTTGGGGGCCTAGAGACTAAATAGCTAAGGTCAGTCATATGGGCACTGCTCATGGGTCTTGACCCCCAAAAAAACCTAGACACCAAGGCTTGGTGGGCTTCCCTGGATGGCAGTACTTTGCATGTGTTGCCATACATTATTGCTGGAAGAATTAAGTGTCCTCCCCCACCCCGTGTGACTCCTCTGGAAGGAGACACCTGGAATCTTGTGCCTGATTTCTCACCCCATATGCCTTTGCTGATTTTAACCTATATCCTTTCACTGTAATAAACCACAACTATGACTCGAACAGTTTTTTGAGTCTTACAAGTCCTGGCCAATCATCAAGTCTGAGGGCGGTTTTAGGGTCCCCCAATACATTATTCACTAAAATAAGAGCCAATAAAATAAGAAGTCTGAATACATACAGAAGAATTTTTGTGAAGAGATTTATATCATGCCAATCTCAGCATATTTCAACAACATAAGAAAAAAACTGAAAATAAATTCTTTTAGGTTATCCTCAGTGAACAAGTTTGCCATATTTCTACTGTATTCAAGCTTACAATAGATTGATAATTAGAACTGTCAATTTCAAACTTACCAATAGGGACAAATGGTGCCTCTCTAGCTTTTCGGATAAGTTTAGATCCCTGATCTTCATCATACGAAGAAAGAGAAACATCTGTGTCGGTTGACATAGTGATTGCTTGAAGAATCTTCCTGAAAGAAAATTTCTATGAGGCTATGTAATTAAAAGCATCTAGAACATTATTAAATACCTGGATATACTTAAAATATTCCTAATTTCCATGAAAAACTTGGCATATGTTCTCCATAAACCTTAAAAAATATTTTTAGAAATTAACTATATTTTTAACCTATAGACACCATTAGGAAGAGCTGTATATATTTATTCCCACTCGCATTTTGCTATTTCTCCCATACAACTGATTCCCTTTTAGCATCATATTATTAAAAACAGTGATATTAAAAAAATTAAAATGAATTTTATCAATTAAAATAGCAGCTAATAATTCTGTGGCTATCTTCATTAAGGATGAACGTCAGCTTGGCAACTTTAAGTTACTCAAACCAAACTGATAACTCCCACTGTCCCTTCAATATCACATATTGGAAATCCTACCAAGCACTTTTAAGTGTAGTTAAGTGCAGTCTTTATGGCTTTCAACAGCTGATTTACTCACTTTAATGTGCTACCTGGGTTCATTTCTCACCTCTGACTAGTTTCCAATCTATTACACTAATCTCTATTATCATGGTGGTTGCCTTTGGGGAAAAGATTACAGTTATTCTGAATACGCAAAATTTCTACCGAGCTCATTATGCATGTCTTTTAAATAATGTTGTTAGAAACGTCTCCTTTATAGCCTTTTAGTTTCTTTATGACCTAGGGTTATCATTTTTAACATCACTACAGCACAAAACTGAACTACCCTCAGGGCCACCTTTTTTTTATTTGGACAGAGTCTCCCTCTGTCAACCCGCTGGAGTTCAAAGGTGTCATCATAGCTCACTGCAATCTCAAACTCCTGGGCTCAAGGATCTTCCCGCTTCAGCCTCCCAAGTAGCTGGGACTATAGGTGCACGCCACCACACCCAGCTAATTTTTTCTATTTATTTTTTTTTTGTAGAGACGGTGGTTTCGCTATGTTACCCAGGCTGTCTCGAATTCCTGGCCTAAAGTGATCCTCCCATCCTGGCTTCCCGGAGTGCTAGGATTACAAGCTGAGCCACCATGCCTGTAATGAATAGAGTATCTTCTAAGCTTCAGATGTGCTTTCGTTTACATACCTTACATTCCCCAGGCTTCCTCTTAAAATTCTCGACCTTCTTATATTATAAATCCTTTAAATCTACGGTCCCCAAATCCCGGTCCACAGACCGGTACTGTTAAGGACCATGGCAGCAGAGCTTCACTGCCCGCCCAGTCCGTGGAAAAATTGTCTTCCATGCAACTTAGGAACAGCAGTGGGGGAGAGGCAGGGCAAAGCTTCACCTGTATTTATAGTTGCTCCCCTCCCCATTGCCTGAGCTCCACCTCCAACCACTCCCTCCCCCATCCGTGGAAAAACTGTTCCATGAAACCGGTCCCTGGTAACAAAAAGACTGGGGAACCGCTGCTTCAAAAGGTACCCAAAATGGCAAGATACCAGCCTGATAGTTACATGAATAAGGGAATAGGGGAAAAAAAGATTCATTTCCATTATCATAGGGAGCAAAGGCTCCTTTCTTCCTTTTTAGTTATCTCTCACAAGGGAAGTTAATATCCCATTCATCACAATGAGGCACTAACAAATTCAATTTCACCTTAGTTACAATAACTATGTATACTTTCTTCTTCATTGAACAATTTTGAACTGCCTGTAAACTTTGCCCGTAGATAAAATAAGGAAGTCAAACACAGCATACTGCGTAAGTGCACACATCTCTGATCAGTGTCAATCACAATAAACTCAAAAGTCAACTGCCCATCAAGTCACCCATATAAAACCTTACCTTCACTTCTGGGTTTCTCATGTGCATCATACTCCCTTTGATAAGAGTAGCTCTCATTCAACACTTTGCTATTCAAGGGTGTTAGTGGCAGCTAAGGCCCTCAAAGAAAATGCAACTCCAAAGGTGGGGAACCATGGCTACTTAGTTTGAAAAGTAAATTCATCCCTCCAAGCCCCATCCCCACTGAAAAGTTAGTGCTGTCATCTGACAGAGCTTTGCTAGGTAGGACAAAATTCAAATTAGAAATAGACCTTCTCTGTTGAGCCTAAGAATACTGAGTTATAGAAATGCCCCCTGTATTTCTGGAGACAAGATTTGATTTCAGAAGTCAAATAAGGCTTTGCCTTAAAGAAAAAATAAATGTGTTAGTTCAAAAGCTGCCTCATCTCAGGAGGGCATCTCGTTGGTCAGTAATAGCTACACTTCCAAGAGACAGCTGTAAACTGGGCCTATGGTTCTCACCTGTTTTGAAAGACAAGGCAGGCCTTTCCCTTAGAACCAAAAGGTTGACGGAGCTGACAGGCAAAGATCCCGGGAGGTAAGAGCTGATGAGATAGATATGCTAATGCCCAAGCCGGGCCCAAAGGGAACCATGCAGTTCAAGTAATTAACACAAAGCACAGTCCATGTTGACTTCTGGGATCATCTCTGTCTCCAAGAACACAATCACTGGAGCCAAGATGTCTCTGTTTTTTGCTAAAGTAATAGCCTTATCATAAAACTTAGAAGTTTGCCCCAAAACGATTTTATAACTCATTGTTCCCCTAGTTAGAGTTAGTTAAAGGATCTGTAGTAGCCTTTTAGGAGACTTTGACCCCAGAGCAAACTGCCTGTTAGTATGAAAATCCCGTTGCCCTTGGCAACCAGAGCCTGTATCTATCCTATATAATACCTGTGTGGAGTTTCAGTAGGAGATATTTTATGCGGGTAAAAATATATCCATCCAGATACCCTCCTATATCTATTTTCATGAACCTTTACTTTGTAAACTATATCTTTGGCTCTGTGTATTATTATTGTCATTATTTTATCTTTTATTTCTGTTTCCTACTATTTTTTTCATCCTTTGCGATGATCCCTGCCTGAGAGACCTGATCGGAAGAAAAAACCTCTTTGCAGGGAGTGTAGCTAACTCCCTGCAAACAGGCGTAGTCAACTTAGAGACTTGATCGGAACAAAGAGAAAAAACCTCTTTGCGGGGAGCATAGCTAACTCCCTGCACTTCTCTTCTTGTTTTCTATTCCATTATGTCCTAATTGAGTAAACTACTTACTGGGCTTTTATTATATACAAGATTCAATAAGTTCACAGTTTAAGATGCTCACTATATATTTGAAGAGATAAAACATAAACACTGAAATAATGGTTCAAAAATTAGATATTTTTTAAAAAGAGAGATGACAGAATGTGATTAATTGCCAATAGCATAACAGAGGAAATGAGGACTGAATTTAGAGGGATTGAAGTCTTTTAGCTAAAGGAGGTTTGGGAAGTTTCACAGAGAAACACTTGAGATTGGCTTTGAAGAAACTGCATAAATGGACTAGATGGAGAGATTAAACTCTGTATTTATTTCAGGCTGGCATGTTTATTAGCTGCCTTCATACCTAATCATAAACTTCTCAAAGGGCCGGGCGAGGTGGCTCACGCCTGTAATCCTAGCACTCTGGGAGGCCGAGGTGGGCGGATCGTTTGAGCTCAGGAGTTCGAGACCAGCCTGAGCAAGAGCGAGACCCCATCTCTACTAAAAATAGAAAGAAATTATATGGACAGCTAAAAATATATATAGAAAAAATTAGCCGGGCATGGTGGCACATGCCTGTAGTCCCAGCTACTCGGGAGGCTGAGACAGGAGGATCGCTTGAGCTCAGGAGTTTGAGGTTGCTGTGAGCTAGGCTAACGCCACGGCACTCACTCTAGCCTGGGCAACAGAGTGAGACTCTGTCTCAAAAAAAAAAAAACAAAAAAAAACAAAAAAAAAAACTTCTCAAAGATTTAACTGTGTTTATCACAAATCCTCCTTCCACCTCCCTTCCCCAACCCCACATTCTAACCACATTATATTTCTTTTAGACGCTCTCTATACCTCCAAGCCTTTGCACATGCTGTTTCCTCTGCTTATAACTGTTTTCTTCCCTTTCCTCACTTTCCATCCCCTTCAGATGTTCTTTCCTAGCTAACTCCTCCCATTTTTTGGGTTCTATCTTAATTGATCTCCTCTGAGAAGTCTTGAATTTTCTAAATTTGTGGTAAGTGCTTTGGTTATGCAGTCCAATAGGCCCCTGTATTTTCTCTATAACAACCCTTAGAAGCGCCTGTTTAATTTGTCTGTTTCTGGCTGGGCGCAATGGCTCACACCTGTAATCTTAGCACTCTGGGAGGCCAAGATGGGAGGATCACTCAAGGTCAGGAGTTTGAGACCAGCCTGAGCAAGAGCAAGACCCCCGTCTCTACTAAAAATAGAAAGAAATGATCTGGACAACTAAAAATATATAGAAAAAAATTAGCTGGGTATGGTGGCACATGCCTCTAATCCCAACTACTCGGGAGGCTGAGGCAGAAGGATTGCTTGAGCCCAGGAGTTTGAGGTTGCTGTGAGCTAGGCTGATGCCACAGCACTCTAGCCTGGGCAACAAAGCGAAACTCTGTCTAAAAAAAAAAAAAAATTGTCTGTTTCTTTTGCTAGAATCCTTGAAGTCAAGGGCCTATACCTGCCCTGCTCGTATCTATCTCCATTTCCTGGTACAATACCCTGTATGTATTATGGTAAGTTCATCACAAATGTTTGTTGAATAAATTTAAGTTATATTTCTCAACAATTAAAATTATTCTTAGGTAATTTACTTAGGAATATTTGGTGAAAAAGTAACAGTTATACACATTTGTTGAGTTTAATCAGTACAAAAAATGCCAAACTATATGTACGTAAGTGCTTATTTCTTTTATAATTCTTAAATTGTACTTATAAAGAAGAAATGATAACCTTTCTTTGCAGATATAAAAGCACGTTTTCCTCCTTTGCCTGAATTATTCCTAAACTAAAAAATCATTTGGGAATTGTCTTTAAAAGCAAGAAAGTTGATAGTTTTTCCTCTAATCATCTCACATCTGGATGACTATAAATATCCAACAGGTTAATAGAGCAAAAGTTTTTTTTGTTTTTTTTTTTTCTTTTTCTGGGAGGGGGGCAAATGGCTGTTTCTCTCCTATACGTAGAAGAAGGACAGAAGAAAATCTTTCTCCTTTCCTCATTTGTGATACAGGCTCTGAAGCTTGAGACATTTGACCTGGCTTTCAGAAAGTAGCCCCTGGAGTAAGAGGGTGTGGTGAACCAAGTTGCTCACATTGTTTGGTTTAAATGGCTAATGATAATCTGTCTCTGATCCAGAACACCTCCTGTGTACATTTCAGGATGAAATTAGCAAAGATGATTCTAGGTCACCCCAGAATTTAGAAAAAAAAATTAGTGAAGATGAATATTAAAAATCCAATACATATCAGTTGTTATTCTATAGTTCAAATTCTATCTTTATATCATCTTATAAATGATATCATTCTAACATAGTATATATCTAAAACTCTCTGAATATAAAATTTTGATAACTGTCTTTCTAATTACCACCTAAAAGTTTCCCAAGTATTCATGATTTACAGCCACCTGAATTGAAAATGGTTAACTTTTAAAGTATCAGGCCAATAACCTTAAATCATGTAATTCAAAAATAACAAAAGAATCCTATGATTAATCCATGCCAACAGCCTTATTTTACAGGTGGGGAAAGGGTTCTGAGGGATTGTATGAATTGCTCAACACCAGGAATACATCTCTGGCAGGGCAGGATTAGAACCCAGCTCTGCTGATACACAGTCCAAGATTCTTTTGATTGACAATACATTGCCAAATCATCAATCTTATGATGCTGGTGTAAATTTAATTTGAAAATATAAAAATTCTTTACTAAACAGAAGCCCACATCACTGTCTTTGAATTGTAAAAAATATTGTCATGCTTAAAGTTAAATGGAAACTTCTCCAGTGACTTAACTCATCTAACAATTTCAATTGATTTGAAAAATATTTCACCAGCACCACTGCTACATTTTCCTTTATTACTGTTTTCCCATCCATCCGCAGTGATTGTTGACCCAGATCTCTGTCAGAAAGTTGAATACATGTAAAAACAGGTACCAATAACCAGATATTCAAAGTCGGTTTGGAGAACAAGAATTATTCTGTAAGCTTAGTAAGATACTATTAAAGACCTTTCCAAATGCATGGGAACCTAAAAGAGGTATAAGGGAAAATGAACTGTTCAGCAACAGGTGATGTAATAATATAACAGACTGAAGGATCTTCACAGGCTGTCATTTTGTCAGAAACTACTACCTAAAACAACAGTGTTTCAAACCTTGATTTTGCATCAGTCACCCCTCAGCCTGTTCAAAATGGCTGCCAAGGCCCCAGCCTGGAGATTCTGATTCCGATGGTCTGAGGCTGAGCCCGAGTAATCTGTATTTTAAGAAGCCCCTTCAAGAGATTCTGGTGCACAAAGAAGGAAGAGACCCCCTATCATAATAGAATTCCAAATATGTGGGTCATGCGGGAGCATGGTACTACTTCAATCTGTCAGAACTTTTCATCCACACCTGCTATACTAGCAAGTGCCTTGGTACTTCCCGGAAGCACAGACCCCTTCAGTGGGGATTACTCTTAAGAGGGTAATAGCTGCTTCCCAGCCCGGATTAAAGAAAAGCGAGTAACACCGCTGAATCATTTCTGCTACTCTGAACTCACGCCACGCTTTGTAATCTGTAACTGGCAGGCTTGTCGGGAAGAAATTTTTAATTCCAGCACAGATGCTTTACACAGGGCCCTAGGCCTTCTTACCTTCACAGGGTGGGACAGTGTTGCAAAGGGTGGGAGATAAAACCAGGTCGGGGAGAAAGGAAGACCAGGACTGGACGGCCCTGTGGTTTTACGCCCTCCCCTCAACCTCTCAACCTTCCTCCCTTCTCTCTTCCTGTGACCTTGTCAGGACTCCGGCCACAGCGCTCGCTCCCCCTATCCCGTCTCGTCCACCGCTCAGCCCCGCTCTTAAGAAGGCTCCAAGCTCGGGGTACGCCCCGGCTCCCCGCTTCCCGAAGTCGGCCCCAGCAACCTCCCTTCCCCCGTCTCCCGTCTCCCGTCATCGCCCCATCAGTGAGCCTGCCCCTCTCAGCTCAACGACTCACTCCACACGTTTCTGCGTCCTCTCCTCGCTGGCTCCGTACGCCGTCACCCGACAGGACCCCAGGCCTTGTTTCCCGATCCATCACCTCCCCCCATCCTGGCGGTCGAGCAACTACACGCAGCCCCTTCCATCCCAGGCATCACCTCCCTCCCAGCCCCGCGGCCCCCAACCCTCACAAGGTCTTTCGGCCTGGCCAAGCCCTGCTCCACTTATTCCGGCCTCACAGGGGTCGCAATATCCCCCTACGCTTCACTTACCCAGAGCGAGAAAACCACTGACGGTCCTACCAGCTTTGACCCCGGCCCGCGCGCCCAGTCCGCCCGGCTTCCCCCCCACCACGCCCCGCCCTCAGCTGTCCCAGCCAATCAGAAGCCGGCGGCCGGCACGCGTGGGTTGGTGCCGGCCCGGTGGGTGCGTGCGCGTGCGCGTGCGCGGTGGGTGGGGCTGCCCAGAATGCGACCCGAATTGGCTGCGGCGACGCACGCCGGCGGCAGGGGTGACACCGCCCGATTCTGACGTGCAGATCGAGTGAGACGTGAGATCTTGGCGTCCAGGGTTCGTGCCAGGACACTAGAGGGTTTCTGAACCCTCACCCTGGAGCGCCTCAGATTAATCTAGCCCTTTTCTTCTCGGGCAGCGGGGGCCAGCACCGCGAACGCCTTGTCCAGAGCGCCGGCGCTTGCGGAACGCCGCGCAGGCTGGGAGGGGCCGGGGCGAGGGGTTTCGACTGCGGCCGGGCCGCGGGAGGCGGCGGCTAGAGTGGGAGCAGGAGCTTGCCGTCAGGGGCGCCGACGGCGGTGGGACGGCTTAGCGCTCGAGCCCTTCCGCTCCGCTGGCGGGTATCCGTCGTGGACGTGCGTTATCAGGTCTCCTGTGGGACCCTTCCTGGAGCTTACACTCAGTGATAGGCAGCCACTCATGGCAAGCACCGAGTCGCGTGAACTGCAGTCTCAAGCTCCAGCGCTTAAGTGATCCTTCTGCCTCAGCCTCCTGAGTAGTGGGGACTACAAGTGTGTGCTACCACGCCCAGCCAATTTTTAAAATTTTTTGTAGAGATTGGTCTAGCTATGTTGCTTAGGCTAGAGAAGGCACATGTTTTGTCTGGATGATCCTGGTATCTCCTTGAACACTGTCTTTGTGTTCAGTAGGAACTCAATAATGGTAAACGAAGAAAGGCATAACCTTTGTAATTACTGGAGGGCTTAAAATATTAAGTAGGGACTCATTTAGGATGAGCCGGACTGACTTCAATATGAAGGTAAACCAGAAGTCACTAGTCTCTTGATTCTGGAAATACAAAGACTAGCAGCGATGACCAAAGCATATTCATTCCTGAAAGGAATTTATACACATCAAAATAATGTTAGCTAACTTGCTAATATCCAGATAATGAGATTTGGGATCAGGCAGATCTGAGTGCAGATCTCGAGTTGGCAACATACTGGCCATGATCTCGAGTTTAACTTCTGAAAACATTACTTTTTTCACTTGTAAAATGGGAGTAGCAGTAGTGATGGTTATGAAGAAGTACATGTTAGCCCAGTGCCTGGCTTGAAAAGTGTTAGCTATTAGTTTTAAAATTCCTGTGCAAAAAGAGGCAGACCTTCAATTCAAATATTCTGTTTACATGCTTCTGACAGACTGCAATGTTATATTAAATCCAAAATTAAGTGTATGTTGATCCAAATTCTCACTGGATCAATTTAGCACTCTAAGCATGCTCCATTTACCAGTATCATGTGCAAAATAAAGCCTTTATTAACAATGCCAATCAGCCGTTATTTTAAATCAATTATTTCCAAAAGGTAAAAAGTTTCCAAATCTCTTCCTTTAAGATAATTAAAAAGGGTATATAGGTAATAAGGATTTATTTAAGGACTGATGGAAGTTTGAAAAGTTTTACTACTATAACTAATATTCTTACAATCAACTCATATTAGCAACTAAGTCCCATTTCCTCAAAAACTATCAAATGAGATCTTTCTGTTGCAAACTTAACTTTCTTTAAAATCCTGTTCATGTTTTTAAAAACTTCTTAGAAATCCATGCTAATAGTGCTATTATTGGTGGATTGACTTGTTTAATAACCCATTTTGAACATACAGTGAAAGTGAAATTATTAAAATATAAATTTATATTTGTGCTTTTTTGTCTCTGTAAGCTGTGTAGAAACTCCTTGATGTACTAGTTGTATAAAGTAGAAACCCATTGTACAAACCTCTGTATCTCTTATGCTTTTAATATTGTTTTAATGATCTTCTTTAGAAATAGACCCATAAAAATGGTCTGGAAGCCAAACCAAAGTATGGTATAATGTAGATACTGTAAAGCAGTAAACTGAAAACATGTCCTGAAATGTATTCAGCCATGTTTAAGTGACTTTTGTTTAATTATAAAATAGAAACTTCAAATGGGACCTAAAGCAGTGATGTAAAAAATTGGTTTTGGGAATTTAGCCTAATTTATCCATAAGATGGCTGCTAAATTGATTTTTCAGTTGTTTTCTATCATCTAGAAAATAATAGATATAGAAATGAATAATATGAAGAACAATAGTTTGCTTTGAAGTACTAATAAACTTTTATTTAAAGTGCTACATTTTTACTTCTTCAAATGTGCTTTGAATTCTTCAGTTTTGTTTCACTGAATGTTATGTTTTAAATGACTATTAAAATTCTGCTGTATGTAGTAGTTTTTGAGTAAATATTTGAAATGAAAATATGTCCCTGAATACAAAAAAAAAAAAAAAGAGGCAGACCTTGCCCTCAAGATGCTTATGCAGTAAGCATAATAGACACCTATTAAATCAGTCACTATTGGACATGATGATGTCCATAAGGTATAAAGGGTCACAGAGCTGCTTAGTAGCAGAGAGCTATGCATGTAAACTAGGAGTTTTGATTCTACATTTTTAGAGGACATCCTTTAACAGCAGGTAAATTTTAGAACATAGATAAGGAAATGCATTTTTATACATAAACTGAACTCATTACTTGTAATACTAAAAATTCTGGGATGACAGATCCACATAGGTAATTTAAAGAAAGTTAGATATGCACTCTACAACTGCATGGAAGATGCACATTTGTGTCCCAAAATCTCTCTCTTGAGGCTACTGTTAGACATCACTTGGCAGAATTGTCGTTGGTCTGACCCAGTTGAATTTTGAAGGAGGAAAAAAGGTTCATCTTCTGACAAAAGTGTAACAGTACTGTCAGTTTGAGTTAAGGGACAAAGCATGAACAGAGGCATAGGCAGAGTAGGGGTCGAAAGGGATGAGCCTTTTCTTTCCCATCATAAAGGGTCACAGCTGATAATCCTATAACAAAAGACACATTAACAAGAGGAAAGTATAATAAATTTATTGCGTTTGATTAAAGTTTTGCATGACACGGGAGCCTTCAAAGTGAAAACCTAAAAGTACAGGGAAGCCTATCTGATTTTATGCTTAGAGTTGAAGTAGGGACAACTGTGTAGAAGTGTGATTGGACAAAAAAGGGTATGAGCTAATAATGATACTAGACTGAGTGAGAAAACGTAGCAAGGCCTGTCTGTTGTAGCATTTCTCTGTTGTAGCGTGATATGGGGCAGGACCGAACTGGGGTCTTCTGACCGATTCTTAAACAGGGTAGTTTAGAGAGTTTTTTTTATGGCCAGCTCTTACACAGAAAGGTAGAGGAGGGTTAGAGTAGTATTTTTAGGTTTTAAGGCTGGCTTGAGGAAAAGGGATTCTGGTTTCTATGACCCTCCTTGGGGAAGAGGAATTCTAATTTCTATGACTTGCCTTCTCATTCCCTGCCCTTAATGAAATTAATGGGCTGGATACAATTTCTTTCCCAGGTAGTCATATCTTCAAAGGATTGCTTTATGAGAGAGACAAAAGTATAAATGTTTAGTGAAGGTTTAAAACATGCATTCTACATTTTTTTCTAAAGATTTATTCTGTATTAGATATTAAAGCAGCCTTAAAGCTCATCTAGTCCACTTCCTTTCTTTTTATGAGAATACAGATTTTGAGAACTTAAGTGGCTGTTTTAGATGACACACTTACAGGCAGAATCTGAATAATTAATTGAGCCCTCCTGAGAACCAGTCCAGTGCTCTGTCTGCTTGCTTGCCTCTCCAGGCCATGGGATCTGACCTCTTAGAATTACAATGCAGCTTAAAACTGGAAACCTGTAATAAAAGTGATTGGGTAATTTTCAGCTCCCTTTCAGTTCTAATCCTAGATGTGATAAAGTGATTGATTTAAACAGTTATGTAATGTGAATAATGCTGCTAGTATTGTTACATTTGATTGAAGTAAAGCCCTGTAATTTATTTTAGTTAGCATTAGGGCCACTGGGACAAAATATGAACAATGAAAGCAAGATAATTTGCAAATGAGAATTTGTCCAAGAGCTGTAGTATGGCATTGTTTTGCTCTATCTTTAAATAAGCCTGTTACAGTATATAATATTAACTTCTTGATTCAGTTTGGCCAACATTAGCTATTTTAGAAGTACAGATTCAAGAATTTGTAACTCTAATATAATATGCCTTTATTCTTTTCTGCACCGTGAACTTCGCTGTTTCAAAGTATAGAGACTCACAACTGCCATATTTGTTGGAAAGTTGTGTTTTGTTTTTCAAGCTCTGACAAGAAACAGAAGATGGAATTTGTTCCACAGTGAGGTGTTTTTAAGTTTCCCCAACAATATTAATGACCTCTGTCTGGGAAAATTAAATTCTCCTTTGCAAATTAGAACAAGTTTCCACTTTACCCAAGCTTAATGTGATAACCAGGGACAGCATCAGTTTGTGCCAAATTATTCGAGGTGGTTATTTTTGCTTATTTGTGTGAGGAATGGTCTCTGATTAGTATGTAGAAACCAAAATCTTGGTAAATGATGACGATAACTACCTGAAGCGTAATCAGATGATTCAAAAAACTTTTTTATGAATATTATTCTGCTATACTTTTTTCCATATCATGTTACGAGAAAACAACAGTGGCAAATTTGAATCTTTCATAATACAGAAATTATAATTGGTAACAAATATGCAATGTGTATTTTTTCATTCTCCTTACTGTGTGTCATTTTGAAGTATAATTGATGCAAAAGACCTAAAACAATTATTTGGGTTCTCAAGTATTAAATCAACCCCCTTGTAATTTATAGAAAGACACACAGCACAAGAAGTGTCCGCCAGCTTTGTTTTCTTTCCTTCTTCTGATAGCCTCTGTGACTTCTCATGCTCCAAGTAGCTGTCTACACATAATCATAAAGGAAATAGGCTTCTAAATTCAGATGTCTATTTAGGCCCAGGCCTAACATGAAGCTGCATTACCCTGTTCTTAACATCCTTCTTAAAAAATACTGTGTGATCCTTGTAGAACTTTATTTAAAGCAAAGTTAAACATTTTGGGAAAATTGGTAATATCTACAGGTATTCTTATGCCAGAGTTGTGAGTCAGCATCAGCAATTATTGATCATGTTTATTGTGCCGGCTACCTGTACTGGGCTCAGGAATTAAAGACTCAGTCCCTGCCCTGAAATAATTTATAATCTCAGTAGGGAGAAGGAACAGGTATATAGAAACAGCAAAGACAATTTATAGTGTTTTGAATGAAATTTCAGGTAGATATCACAGTGAAGAGAACAGTTTCAAAGAAGTCTTCTTGGGATTGGGGCTTAAGTAGACCTTGAAGGATGATTAGAATGTAAATAAATTGAGAGGATATTTCAGAAAGAGCAAACAGTAGGCAGCAGCAGAATAGAGGTAGACTATGGGATTGTAGCTCTGTCATTGAGAACAGTGAATGTGAAAAGGCAAACATTTGTGACTAAAGCAGAGTCAGTTAGAATAATAAAAAGTAGGCTTGAGTCACAGTGGGGGAGGACTTCGAATGCTAATTAAAGAACTTGGACAATATTCTATTAGGTGTCCCTTGAAAGTTTTGGAGCAGAGTGTTAACAAGAGTAAAGTGCATTTGAGGTTCTTGGTAGTGGAGGAGAATGGATTAGAAAGGGAATGTCAGCCTTAGCCAGAAAACTGAAAACTATTCAGTATGTCACTAATTATATTCTGTGTATTGAGACTGGTTTCCCGTTGGTCTTAAGGATAGGGAGTTACATGCGGTAATATCATCTCTCCTTGACAAAGGACCACGGCTTTAAGACAGTAATAGTTCTTACAGACCAGTCTCCAGGGAGAGTTGGCTTCTCATACTCTTCCATTTAAAAAAAAAAATCCCATCCTAGATTCTTCTTCTTTCTTCTAGCTGTTGCTCTATTTTCTTTCTCTCCAATTTAGGAGAAAAAAATGTATACATATTATCTCCACATCTTCCCACCTCACCGTGTTCCCTCAACCCACTGGTTTCTATTCCTGTCACACCTCTGAAAATACGATAGTGAAGGACATAATTCAATGGACATTTTTCAGTTTCTCAGCCCATATCTTACTTCACTCCTCTGTCATGCTGACATTATGAAACTTCCCTTGACACTTTTTTTGTTCTCCTTATCAGCCATTCTTTCTTAGTTACTGTCACTGCATTCACTTCCTCTGTCCCTTAAATATTGATGTGTTTTAGGGTTCTGTGCTCACTGTCCTTACTCTCTGCCCTCCTCTTGGAATGATCTCATGTACATTTATGATTTTTTTACTCTCATATGTATGCTGATGTTCTCTCTGCTCTCTGTGCAACACTTCTTGCCTGTGTTACAGAATTATTTATTCAACTGTGTGCTGGGCATTTCCGCCTCTGTATTCCACAGACCATATGTCCATTAACTGACCTAAATTAATCATCTCGTCCCCTCTCTTCCACTCTGCACACCCCTCTCCCCGCAAACCTGCACTTTCTCCTAAATTCCCTGACTTGCTTGGTGGAACTGCTGTCTATCCCATTCAACAAACATGAAACCTGGATAAATCCCTGATGCAACTCCCTCCTTTCTCCACATCCAGCCAGTGACATCTGAGCAAAGAACTGAATGACAAGGGGCCAGCCAACCCTATGAAGATCTAGGGGAAGATCTACGGCAGAGATGAAACTGTGCCTTCATTTTCGTAATACTGCATTCTGACCAAACTGGCCCAGAATTGGTTGATTCCTGTAAGCAATGATATGAGAGGGTCATTTGTACAGGAGAGCACTTAAACGGATAAAGTAAAGAAAGACATTTGCATAGTTTTAGGCTTGACACAGATTATTCTTACTGACAATATTTTCAAATGAAAAGCAGTGAGTTTGTCACTAAACAATGGATCTTGGGTTCATTGCAGCTCCTCAAATTCTTTTTTGTTCTTTTTCTTAGTTCTTTGCCAGGGTGTTGGTGGGGGAGATGAGCAGGTGTGGTAGTGGGCACAGAATTTCCCTAACTAAGCAGAAGCTCTCCTGCCTCTTCTATTGAAGACTTTTGGATTTGTTATTAACACAACCGTCCCTTCTTAAAATTTTATATAATTTTATATTGCATATATTTTTTATTATGTCTTTCAGTAAAGAATGAGTAGGCAGAATTTGGTCTTCTTAATATTCAGTTTTATCGTATTATAAATATCATAATTATATTATTACCAATTTTTAAAATTAGAAAATGTATAATTTTATATAATCTATTATAACTAAACAGAATGATTTATTTTTATAATCTGTATTTGAACAAGTATGAGACTAGATTACACAAAAATAGCATTGATCATTGGAAGCAAAAGCTTTCTGTTTACTACAGGCAAACAGCTCTTTCCAGTACAAAAGATAAAATTGATTTTCTCCTTGAGCTCCCTCACTGGTTCCTGGTACACCGTATGTTGTTGAATACTGTGGTCATGCATGGACATTGGGTTACAAGCACCCAGCAGCAGAACCCCTTTTGCGTCCATCTTTGTATTGCCCACGGAGCCTGCTGGTGTCTTGTACATGGGAGGGCTGCAGTGAACACTCATAGAATGACTCAAGGCTGCCTCTCTGCAGAGGTGAGCAACTGAGTTCAGTGACGGGGGCTGCATTCTCATCTACTGGGGCTGCAGTAGCCAGAATGGGGATATGGGCTCTCCTGGCTTTTTAATCCTCCCAGTCACCCACCGTTTACACTGTGTTCCCTTTCGGAACCCCCCCTCTCTCCTCCCCCACTGCCTTGAATACTAATTGCCTCTCTAATTTCCCCCAGTCTGTCTTTCCCAAAGATTTAGGGCTATTTTTATGGTCTGTTAATTCTCTGAGAATGAAATGCCTCTTCCGGGAAAGATTGCCATACAAAATGGCATTGTAAATAGGTTTTTATTGACTGCTCTCCAAGCTCTCCAAGTCATTCTGCCCTCATACTGATTAGGGGACACCATCTGTTTGGCTAGGTGGCGTAATGAATTGAGGGCTCAGAGGTGTAGCTGACATCTAAATTAGATCCAAATCATGGTAAGGACAGGATAATGGTCTCATTTGCCAGAGATGGATGAATACTTACTTTTATATTGAATGACTCTGAGAGAAAAATGGATTGTGCAATATGATACTTCACTCCAATTGGTGGCCCTGAGTGACTGTCCCTATGCTGATGCTTTTTGTTCGGGGACAGGACCCTGCCTCCTTGTTTCAGGGAAGACCAGAAAAGAAAAATTATCTGCTCCACCCAAGTGAATCAACAGTTAAATACTAATGTCCTTCTGTTACCCTGCTTTCTGGGAGTCAGAAGAGTTTTTCAAGGAATATGAGTATTAAAATGACAGTAAAAAAAAATAGCTAGTGTAAATTAAAATAAAATCTCAAGCTCACCCCCAGCTGACTGAAAAGACCACCTCTTGGCCAAGGGGATACCCTAAAACTGAGGTGCTAGCCATGAGAAGGGAGATCAGACATGCCTCATCATGCCCCCCTCCCTTCTTGTAGATATTTGCAACTCATTAGTAGGTAAAAGGCTATGCAAAACAAACCTGCAAGTCCTCAATCTCCATAACCAATCACTTGAGTCTGGGTATATGGTCGGTGGCTTGTCTCTGATTAACAAACTTCCTTATCTTAACTTAAAATATTCCAAGCCTTTAGACAAAGCTTCATTTCTTTAACCAATTACAAATCAGAGTCTTTAAAACCACCTATAACTAGTAAGCCCTCCCCCGCCCCTTGAGATGGCCCATCTTTTCAGGCCAAACCAATGTATGCCTTCCATGTATTGATTTACTTACTTTACAGGTAATTCCTGTCTCCCTACAATGTATAAAACCAAACTGTAACTCAACCACAGTGAATCCACTTGCTCAAGGCTTCTTGGGCATGACTCCAGCCATGGTCCTCAAATTTGGCTCTTTAAATTATTTTACAGAGGTTGAATTCTTTTCCGTTCACACTAGTAACCTTGGCCTATTTATTGCCTTGTGTGTTGCGCTGATCAGAGGAATGAGACTGGGCTAAGTGTACCGTGCAGCTTGTGATTTCTCTAGAAAATGGGTGGGTTGTTGCTTAAGGACCTTTCATCAATACTTTCCAAAGACCTATTACTGTTAGAGAGCAATCAATAGGCTCACTGCCCAATGTGCCTAGAAGCCAACAACATGGCACTGGCCTTTGAAAAAAGAAAAGCTTTATTGTAAGTCCATTCACAAGGAGACAGAAGGATCCTCAAATCTGCCTCCCAAAGCTCAGGGCTGGGTCAGGTTTTATTAAGTATAGGGTAATGAGGCATGATCTGGTTAGATCTTGCAATGGGGTGATGCCAGGAGGCATGTTCTGACTGGCCCATGGCATAGGATGATCCCAGTGATCAATCTGATTGGATCCTGGACCCTCCCACGTTGACATCCTCTTCTTAAATCAGTCCTCACTCCTCAGTCCAGCCTGAGCGCATAGGTTCCACCTATGTTGCATGCTTGGTTCATCTGGGCATGCTCAGGTTACATGACCTTTGGCCTGGGGGCCCATAGCAACTGAAAAACAACTCAGAACTTTGTTACATAAAACTTGAGCTGGCTTGGTCTGGTGTGGTTACATTACCATTTCTGGCTAATTTGCTCTTACAGTTAACTGAGATCTGAAATCCTTGTAATCCATGGGCTATAGTATTAATAAGTGAGTTGTCCCTACCCTCTCCCTCACTTGCATATTTTCTCCACCAAAAGCAAGCGGAACCACCTACAGCTATTCAAGCAGCCTGCTGTACACCATCAGCATGTGCTCGGTGCCCACCATTGCCTGGGCACTCTACTGCACGCTTGACAAATGCACTTGAGACATATTAAAGTGTCTCTGATCCTTAAAGCAACTCTACCAAGTATTATTATCTCCACGTTACACAGGAGAGTCACTGAGGTTCAGCATGGTTAAGTAACTTGCTTGGGTTTCCACAGAGGCAGAGGTGGGATTTGAACCCAGTCCTGTTCAGCTCGTGCTCTTTCTGGAACACTCTATTGCCTCTCTGTCCTTTTCCCGTCCTGTACTCACATTGTTCTCTGTCTCTCTTAGAGTGTCCACTTCCCTGTCAGAATCCTTATCAATCACAACCTTTATGCAATTTTAGATCTATATCTATATCTATATCTATTTATGTGAATAGATAGATTTCATGGATACCTGTAGATAGATAGATACAGATATAAATAAATAAAATGTGGAAAGATATATCCCCCAAATGGTAGTGGTGGTTTTTCCTGAGCAGTAGAATACCTTGATATCATTTTCTTCTTTGTGTTTTTTATATTTATCAAACTAAATTTCTATTATTACTGTGATCAGAAAACCATTTTTTAAATCTTTCACATCCTGTTAAGTTCATATGTCACTACTTGAATAGAATCTCTTCCTGGTCTCCAAGCTGATGCTATCTCATCTTCTTTTGAAATACACTCCCTTTCCCTAGAACTTAACTTGTATTTTCTTGGGTCATTTCTAGCATTTTGCCTTGTATTCTGTGTAACCTCAGAGGGCCCACCAACTCAGAGGGGAAGAGTTGGAGAGGCACAGCTAATAATAAAAACAGTAGCAGAATAGTTGTTATTCCAATCCACCCCCCTTCCCAATCACGAAAGCTGGATCTTCCTGCTGCTGTATCCAGCAGATTCCAGATTTATGTCTCTTCCCTTCCCTGTAGTCTTGGCTGTGTCTCCACATTCCTGTGACATGAGTTAACCATTATGCTCAGTCTGGTGTTTGTCTTTGCATGATGCTGTCCCTTCTATCACTTGGTACTAGGCTAGGCCCTGTTATTCCACTAGGCCCCACGTGGTGACTTTGCTGAAGAAGGAGAAGGACAATCTCCTCCAACCCAGGTTGGACTTTTTAAAAATTATCTCTTCCCCTACTAGGTTTGTTCCAGGTGGGAACCCGCAAAGTATGTATAGGACAGAATGTGGTTAATGGAAAACGTAGGCTTGTAAAACAATAGCTGCAGGAGTCTGGGGAGTCCCAGACATTGTAAATCTAACAGACAGCTGCAGCCAGCATTCCTTCCCCCTCCCCCATAGGGATGAAGTTTATCCCTCCCCATCTCTCCTGATAAGGACAACACCGGAGCTGAAGGATGGATGTGACTGGGGCAGGGAGTCCTAGGAGTTGGTTGTTTGAAAAAGAATTTATTACAAGTGGCTGCTCTGGACCACTTACTCTGCCCGGAGAAACCCTCTATAAAACGCAAGGCTTTCCCTTCCCTTGGGGTGGACGCTTTTTCGCCTCCACCCATCTGCACCCAGATGCTCAAAATAAAGAGCATTTTGCTACATATGAGGCTTTGTGTGTCTCTCTCTTGGCTCTGGACCTAACATCCCCTTGTTCTCTTAATATCTGATAAAGCCTATCATGTGGCAACTCTTATATTTGAGTTTTTTGTTTTGTTTCTTACAGCATCCCTTCCCCTGCCCCCTGTCCTAGGGAAATTTATACTAAGTAAGGTCAGGAATCAGAGTAATCTGGCCCAATCCCTCCCTCTTCTCAGTCAGGGGCCCCAGACAGGGGGTACACAACCGTTCTCTCTCCTGTCTGGGAGATCAAAGTGTGACCTTCATTCTGTAACTTCTTTAAGTGTCTCTCTTCTGGGCAGCCTGTCAGCCTTCATGTCTCTAGTCATCCTCTTCCTGGGGAGGCCTGTCTGGGACTTGCAGAACTGGAATCCTGGTGGCTTGCCCCGCCATGCCCAGTATTTGGGTAGGCAAACAGAGCTAACCCTCCTTGGACCCTCAGTCTACTGTATCTTCTTCTAAGTTAGTCCATTATCTTCTAGGAGTCTTAGAGAGGAGCTGAGCACTGCTCAGCTTGGTACACTTTAAAGCAGCTAGCACAGTTGCATGCGATGGCAAGAAATCCATAAACTTTGCAGAATGAATGACTAAAGTCTATTGGTTTTTGTGCTCTGCTTTCTCCTTTAACATTATTGCAGCGAGCAATCAAATAAAGGTATTAGTTCCACTTTGTACTATACTAAGTATATCACACCATGATTCTGATTCCATCAGAATCAAAATTGCATTTTGACTTGCAGTCAAAATGTAGTCAAAACAGTTTTGTGCATAAAATTATTAAAAATATAGTCATAAAATTATATTCAGACCATGTGTATGAAGTGTATATGAAACATAATTGAATTTCGTGTTTAGACTTGGCCCCATCCCCAAAATATTTCATTATGTATATGTAAATATTCCAAAATCTGAAAAAATCTGCAATCTGAAACACTTCTGGTCCCAAGCTTTTCAGAGGTGGGATACTCAATCTGCAATACTTAATACAGTATAAATGCTTTCTAAATAGTTGTTATACTGTGTTTTTTTAAATTTATGTTATTTTTATTATATTGTTATTTTTATTGTTTTTTTTGCCGGAATATTTTTGGTCTGCAGTTGGTTGAATATGTGGATGAGGAACCCACAGATATGGGGGGCCAATTGTATACATAAAACTCTTTCATAGTATACAGTTTAGAGGTTTTTAATATATTCACAAAGTTGTGCAATCATCAGACTAATTCCAGAACATTTTCATCATGCCAAACACATGAATGATGCACATTAGCTGTCACTTCCTATTGATGTATTTTCCCCCAATCACAAATCTATTTTCTTTCTCTCTATATTTGCCTATTCTGGACATTTCATATAAATGGAATCATACAATGTGTGGATTTTTGTATCTGATTTCTTTCACTTTGCATAACTTTTTCAAGGTTCATTCATGTTGTAGCATATATCAATACTTTATTCCTTTTAAGGGGCTGAATAATATTTCATTGCATGGATAAACCACATTTTGTTTATCCACTTATCAACTGATGGACATTTGGATTATCTCCATTTTTTTCTTTTTTTTTTTTTGAGGCAGAGTCTTGCTCTGTCTCCCTGGCTAAAGTGCAGTGGCATGATCATAGCTCACTGCAACCTCAAACTCCTGGGCTCAAGTGATCCTCCTGCCTCAGCCTCCTGAGTAGCTGGGACCACAAGTGTTCACCACCACACCCGGCCAATTTTTCTATTTTTTTGTAGAGATGGAGTCTCGCTCTTTTGCTCAGGCTGGTTTCGAACTCATGACCTCAAGCAATCCTCCCACCTTGGCCTCCTTGAGTGCTGGGATTACAGGTGTGAGCCACTGTGCCCAGCCTATTTCCACTTTTTGGCTATTATGAATAATGTTGTTAGGAACATTCATGTGCATTTTTTTTTCTAGGGACATATGATTTCAGTTTTCTTGGGTATATACCTAGGTGGATCATCTGTTTAACTTTTTAGGAACTGCCAAATTGTTTTCTAAAGTGGCTGCACCATTTTACATTTCCTCTAGCAATGTAAGAGGGTTCCAGTTTCTCCATATCCTCACCAATACTTGTAATTGTTCCCCCTTTTCTTAAATTATAACCATCCCAATGAGTGTGAAGTATTTTTGATTTGCCTGATGGCTAATAATGTTGAGCATCTTTTCATGTGCTCATTGGCCCTTCATATATTTCTTTGAAAAAATGTTCAGCCCCTTTGCCCATTTTAAAATTAGATTATTGCTTTTTTGTTATTGAGTTGTAAAAATCTTTATATATTCTAGATATTAATCTTTTATCAGATATATGATTGACAATTTTTTTTTTCATTTTGTGTGTTGTCTTTCTACTCTCTCTGCAAAGTGTCCTTTGAAGCACAAAAGTTTATGGTCAGCCTGCCATATCTGCAGAGTCTGCATCTGCAGATTCAACCAACCTCGGATCAAAAATATCTAGGGAAAACAAACAATAAAAAATAATACAACAACAATAAAAATACAAATAAAATGCAATATAACAATCATTTACATAGCATTAACATTGTATTAGGTATTAAGTAATCTAGAGATGACTTAGTATATGGGAGGATGTGCATAGGTTATATGCAAATACTACACAATTTTATACAAAGGACTTGAGCATATATGAGTTTTGGTATCTGGGGGGGTTCTAGAACCAATCCCTTGTGGATACCAAAGGATGACTATAATTTTGATGAAGTCCAATTTAATTTCTTTTCTTTTGTTTCTTGAGCTTTGATCATATTAAGAAACCATTGCATAATCCAAGTCACAGAGATTTACACCTATGTTTTTTTCTAAGAATTTTATTGTTTTAACTCTTATATTTAAGTCTTTGATCAATTTTGAATTGTTTTTTGTATGTGTTGTGAGGTAGGGAACCCAACTTCATTCTCTTGCATGTAGATATCCAGTTGCCCCAGCACCATTTGTTGAGAAGACATTTCCCCCATTGAATTATGTTGGTACCCTTGTGGAAAATCAGCTGACTATGGATTTATGGTTTTATTTATGGACCCTCAATTCTATTCCATTGATCTCTGTCTGTTCTTACTACACAGTCTTGATTACTGTAGCTTTGTGGTAAGTTCTGAAATCAAAAAGTGTGAGTCCTCCAACTTTTTTCTTTTTTAAGGTTGGTTTGGCTATTCTGGGTCCCTTGCATTTCTATGTGAATTTTAGGATAAGCTTGTCATTTCTGTAAAAAATGCAATTGGAACTTTGCTTGGAATTGTGTTGAATCTGTAGATCAATGTGGGGAATATTTCCACCTTAAAAATATTAAGTCTTCCAAGCCATGAACAAGGGATATCTTTCCATGTATTTAGGTCTTCTTTAATTTCTTTCAGTGATGTTTTATAGTTTTTAGTGTACAAGTCTTGCATTTTATTTATTAAATTTATTTCTAGGTATTTTATTCTTTCTGATGCTATTGTAGATAGAATTGTTTTCTTCATTTCCTTTTTGGATTTTTCATTGCTAGTATATAGAAATATAATGGATTTTTGTATATTGATATTGTATCCTGCAATCTTGCTGAGGTAATTTATCAGCTCTAATAGTCTTTTGTGTGTGTGTATTTTTAGGATTTCCTACATACAAAATCACAGAATTGGCCAATAGAGATAATTTTACCTCTTTGTTTCCAATGTGAATGGCTTTTATTTCTTTTTCTTGCCTAATTTCTCTGACTAGAAATGCCAGTACAACATTGAGTAAAATTGGTGAAAGTGGACATCCTTATTTTGTTTGTGATTTGAGGTGGGGTGGGGAAAACTTTGAGTCTTTTACCATTAAATGTGATGTTAGCTGTAGGTTTTTTGTAGATGGCCTTTATCAGGTTGAAGACATTCTCTAGTCTATTCCACGTTTTTATTATAAAAGGGTGCTGAAGATTGTCAAATGTTTTTTTCTGCATCTGTTGAGATGATCATGTGAGTTTTGTCCTTTTTTCTTTTCAGATGGTGTATTACATTGTTTGAATTGTAGGTGTTGAACCAACCTTGCATGCCTGGGAAATATTCCAACTGATCATGTATAATCTTGTTATAATCATGTATAATCTTCTTATCTGTTGTTGGATTTGGTTTGCTAGTATATTGTTTAGGTAGAGGGGTGTGTGTGTGTGTGTGTGTGTCTATATATATCCACAGGGCTACTCATATACTGTTTTCATTTCTTGTGATGTCTTTGTTGGGTTTCGGTATCACAGTAATACTGGCCTTATAGAATAAATTGGGAAATGTTCCTTCCTCTTCTATTTTTTTAAAGAGTTTGAGAGCATTAGTGGTAATTCTTTAAACATTTGATAGAATTCACCAGTGAAGTCATCTATCTGGACCTGGGATTTTCTTGTGGGAAGTATTTTTTTTTATTATTACTAATTCAATCTCTTTATTTCTTGCAGGCTTGTTCAGATTTTGTTTTTGCTCCTAAGACAGTTTTGCTATTTTGTGTCTGTCTAGAAATTTGTGCATTTCATCTAAATTATCTAATTTGTTGGCATATAGTTGCTCATAGTATTTTCTTATAATATTTTTTATTCTGTAGTTATTCTCTCTCTTATATGCTAATTTTAGTAATTTGAATAGTCTCTCTTTTTTTCTTAAGCTAAAAGTTTGCCAGTTTTATTGATGTTTTTTCAAGGAAAAACTTTTTGTTTTGTTGATTTTATCTATTGTGTTTATATTTTCTCATTTATTTCTGCTCTAATATTTATTTTGTCTGTCTTTCTGCTTGCTTTCAGTTTAGTTTGCTCTTCTTTTTCTAGGGTCATAAAGTGGAAGGTTAATTTATTGAACTGAGATCTTTTTTCTTTAATGTAGGCATTTACATTTTTCTTTAAGTATTCCTTTTACTGCATCCATAAGTTTGATAAGTTTTATTTTTGTTTTCATTCATCTCAAAATATTTTCTAATTTCTCCTGTTATTTCTTCTTTGACCCATTGGTTATTTAGAAGTATGTTGTTTAATTTCCACATGGTTGTGAATTTGCCAAACTTCCGTCTGTTATTGATCTAATTTAATCCCATTGTGGTCAGAGAACATACTTTGTATGGATTTAATTCTTTTAAATTTACTGAGATTTGTTATGTGGCCCAATATGTGATCTGTCCTGGAGATTGCTCTATGTGCACTTGAGAAGCATGTGTATTCTGCAGTTGTTGGGTGGAGTGTTCAACTTATATGAGCTTTTAACTATTCACTTTTCACCTGGTAAAACATTATTCATCCTTTGAGTCCCAGGTCTAAAGAATTTCTTCCGTCAAATCTTTCTAATCCATCTTCCCAGCTAAAATGTACATTTTCCTCTTTTGAATTTCCATCACTCTGCCAACACCCATAACTGTTAGGACTTTATTACAAGTCAATCTCTCTAAACTCTTATGTTATAGGTTTTTTTGTGCAGGGACCATGTCTTAACTGTATCTCCATATCCCTGAAATCTTACTTCTAGCAGTAACTTTAAAGCATGCCATTGAAAGGATGAAGGAATCTGGTGGTCACTGAGCACCTCTTAAATGCTGAGCTATAGGTGACTTACTGTGGAGACTGGAGCAGGAGAAGAAAGGTGGTGCACTCTGCCTCTGGGGAACCTATAGTTTAGTTAAGAAGGTAAGATATCTACACAGGAAACCTTTAAGACAAGATTTGACCAACTGCCAAGATGAGGACTTTAGGAGCTTGGGCTTGCTCATTTTGTCTCTCTCTCCATGCATGGAAAAGAGATTCACAGAACTGTGAGATTGGAACAATCCTCAGGATTTCTATTTCTAGCCATCTGTCAGCATAGAATCCTCTGACAGCAGTTCATCCAGCCTCGCATGGACACCCTCACGCACAGGGAGAGACCCTCACTCTCCCCACTTAGGACTTGATGGTTGTTTGCCAACCTTGGGTAGAGAGGGAAAAGTGAATTGCCTTTTAGCTACCACACACCACTCAGTCTTCCCCATAAAAGAAACTATAAGCCTGAAAGAACATGTGTAAAGTCAATAGGGAAAGGAAAGAGTTCTCTAGTCATAAACTCTAATCCAAGTGTGATAGGTCAAAGGATGTTTGCATTATATTTGGTTTCAGATAAGGAATGTCAGATCAAGTTAACCTTCAGAGGGTCACTTCTGGGAGAACCAAAAGGAATTGTTTTTGAGCCCTATTGTTCTCCTAGTGCCCACCTATATGTGAATGTTCTGGGAAGGTCTGAGGATGTGGGATTTGGAGAGGTGAGTTCATCCTACATGTCAGTTAGACACTTTATACAGTTTGATGAAGAAGGTTATCAAGCCAGAATGTAAACTCTTTTCTCTACTAACCTCTGAAAATAGAATTATATTATGAAGCATGATACCTACAATTTTGGTGGCACACGTTAAATTAAATAGGAGGCTAACACAAGAGATGGCCCACAGTTGTTTATAATAGTGAACTAAATGAGTGATATCTTTATCACGATCATCATGTAACAGAGGTAAAAGTGTGAAGGAGGGCAAAATGTTTTACAAGTTGTCTCTTTAAAACCCCTCACTCTTTTTGGGAATTAAAACCTGCATTCTTGCCTGAGGCCAGTAATCAAAGGGGCAGAAAAACGTTCTTTGTTCTTTGTTTTCTAGTATCTTAAACCACAGAAGATGGCTACACAGAATTATCTGGACAAAGGTCACGAGATCATCTTCACTGGAGATAAGGTCAACCAAAACCACCAACTATAATTAAACAACAACAGCCAAAAGCTAACCCTCCCCCCTTTAAAAAGCCATGTATTTCTACTTAAAATGGGGAGGGACAATGATTCTTTAAGATGAGAATCTACCATCCTTCTCATTTGCCAGCAAATTAATAAACTTCTGTTTCCTTTTCCTCAAACCACTTGTCCTTGTTCTTCATTCCTCTGGGACGAGTACCAAACTTTCGGTAACAATCATGGTCACATTTATTGACAGCCAGTTGAGGGCAGACCATTCCTGGGAGAGGGAAATATCAAGCCATCTGAAATTGGAAGTAATTAGAGAAGTAGGAAAAGAAGAGAGCAGGTGTCCTGGTATAGAATGGACTTGAGCAGGGTGGAAGAATGGATGAGCTTTGCATGGAGAGAAAGGGAGAAGAAAATGAGAGGCTGGGAGACGGCCACAGAGGTTGGAATGTGTAAGATACATATTTCATCAAGCAGAGTATCCCAGAAGGTGGCAAACCTGGACTTTGGTAGAGGCACAGCACAGGGAAATTGCTGTTCATGGGTCCACATAGGTGTGTCAATTTCAAACAAGATTAGCGCAGTAGGTGGAAAGAAATCATTTACATCATGTGACTGTGCTTCAGGCAGTAGTCCCTACTGAGCTGATGACTAAGGCAATCCATCCCTGATTCATCAGAAATTCTTTAACCAAGTAGGTCAGGGGAGAAAATGGGAGTGGTGGGCCAGGAATGATGGGCAATTCTGGGTGAGTCACCTTCCCCAAAGTAATACCAGGAGATCAGGTGAAAGGCTCTTGCCTCTGCTGCTCATTCTCTTCACTTTTTCCCCAAATCCTAGCTCTGTAGGCTCTCTCATCCTTTGACTTCTCTGCTTTGGAGTTGGACGAACTCTAATTCTGTACATAGGGACCCTGAGCCCAAAGGGGACAGGGAACTTGCCCTTCTTGCTACAGTGTGCAGATCTCAGAGTTGGGACTAGGAGAAGTGCTTCTTGACCACCAATACCTTGCATCTGCAGTCTGTACTCTGCCATATGACTTCACTCCAAGTCTTCACCTTGTCATACCAACTGAGAGGCAAAAGAAACATAGAACAGGACATAGGAAAACTTGAAGGGGCTGTACCTTGGCTGCAAAGAGCTCCAGGGAATAGGAGGAAGTTTGGGGACAGCAGGTCATCTTCCATGACCCTATTCTTAAGAGAAAATCAGCCTCCATAATCTAGTTTCAGGTCACATATTCTAAAACTTAAACTCTGAACTAATGAACACTGTGACTCACAGATGTCTAATATTTACTAAACAATTACTGGGAACTCTTTTCAAATTTTGGTTTTCAGTACTCCCTTTCAAATACCTTTTTTGAAATTTGTTAACTTACAACAGGGTCCATATTTTCCTTCTCTACTGAATGTGATGAGGTCTCATCTTTCCTGCCTAAATGTCCCAAGGCTTCTACTCCAGTGACCACATGGCAGTCATGGAGGGGGTCTTAGTTTATATCCATGCATCAAAGGAAGTGCGTAATTTCAGTGTGTAAAGAATTGGAGGGTGCTGGTTCTCTAGCCTCTAATGAGCGCCTCCTTTCTTTTTTCTGCAGCGCAGCCCCTAAAAGTGGCAAAATCTTGTTTCTGAATTTTGTCCGTACCACCCTGCTTCCCCCAATTTGGCATAGTCAACAAGTTATGGAGCAACAGCAATTCCAAGAGGAGCAGAGGTATAATGCAGGACACAGGAAGTGCCCACCTGGTGAGATCCTGTAGTGACTTTCTTTCCTGTCCCCTTCCCTGCCTTCCACTCTTGGTGATGCTGTGTCTAAGTCCTGTGCTTGGGCCTAGGGTGGACTGTCTGGCCCCTCTTATGCCCCTCTCCTCTCAGACCCTTCAAAATCAGGGGTGCTGTGTTTTCCTTTAGGCCAGATAGACATTCTATGGATATCCAACCTACACACACACACATACCAGTTAATTTTAAACATTTTGGTCCTTATTCTGTATAATTTGGGATTGGGATGCCAGAGATGACTCAAAACCTGCTGCTTTCTGAGAGTGATCCTGAGACTATTCCTGAAATGTTTAAGGCAAAAAACAAAACAAAACAAAAACAAAACCTCTCATCGTGGCCAGATCTGTGAGGAGACTTAAAAGGTAAAAGGCCTTAACTACAACCCTCACCCAGGAGACTTGCAAAACCTCATTAAGGACGTTGGGAAAATTCTTTCCAGGGAAAAGTCTTTTACGGATCTGTTGAAAATCCCCCAAGAGCCAAAGATCAAACTCTCCACCTTTAGAGGAAGTGTGCCTGTTGTCACTTAATGCCTGCCTGCTGCAAATCCACCCTTCAAGTTCTGCTTGTGACTTTAGAACGTTTCTCCTGCGCAACAGGCGTGATGTTGAGCCTTACCAGCAGGGGGCGGTGGAGGGCCGATTTCGCCGGCTGATGCCGGTGGTTTTCTGCCTTGCAGCTTCTGCTTGCCGGCGCCCCAGCTGCGGGGGAGACCGGCTCGAAGGTCTTGGCCTGCGGTGTCCTGCCTGCCAGCTTCAGCTGCTGCTGTGGGCGAGCTTGGGCCGGGCCAACCCAGTGAACTTCAACATCCCGCGGCAGCAATCACACCCGCGTCCTAGCCTTGGAGAGGGGCGGCCTCCCCTTCCAAGTTAGTGCCTCCTTGAGTACTCTCCCCTGCCTAGGACGTTCTTTAGAGTTCTCTTCCACTCCCTGGGAGTAGTTATCCCCTTTAAATAGTTAACACGCCTCTGTAGGACTTTCCTGTTCAAGTTATTGTGGTTACTGTCTCCTGACTCCCCTTTCGTGGACCATGAAGCCAAAAATGCAATTATTAGTGTCGACAGAAAAACCCAAACTCTAAAATAATTTAAAGAGGTTTGTTCTGAGCGGGATGTGTGAGAAGGTGGCCCCCGGGGACAAGTTCTCAAGAGGTCTTGAGAAGATGCATCTGAGGTAGCTGGATTACAGTTTGGTTTTTGTACATTCCTGGGGACAGGAATTACAGGTAAAATCATAAATCTATACATGGAAGGTATACATTGGGCCCAAAAGGCAGAACATGTCGAAGCAGGAGCTTACAAGTCCTGGGTGGCTGTTAGGGATTCTTTAGTTGGCAATTGGTTGAAAGAGTTAAGCTTTGTCTAAAGACCTGGAGTCAGTGGAAAGGAACACTTGAGTTAAGATAGGGGTCAGCTAGGATGCCTGACTTAGGATAAGGGGGTCTTCTATCTCTCATGTGATCCAGAGCCAGAATGAGGTTGGGAAGTAAACCACCTTATGCTGGATTAATAAAACCTGTTTAGTGAGATTGTATCGTCTTTAGATGTGACTCACCAGGCCTCTTAGAAAGGAATTTGGGCAAAAGAAAAAGGTCAGAGTTCAGTCCTCACTAGTAAACAAAACCATCTCCTATTAAATGGTGAAGGTTTTGGTAAATTCAAAATTAGTTGAACTTGGGGAACTTTGTGGCTCCTAATATAACTAGAAATTAAACAAAATGAGATGGAACCATTTTTTCTGCCAGAAATTGTGTCTATGAATTTTGTACTTAATGGTATGAAATCATTATATGGTTTTAATGGTGTGAAATGAAATGCTTACAAAACTTTGGAGACTGAGATTTCTGGAAAGATAGAGCTGAGTCTCCCCTTTCCTCTAGCAGCATCTACATCAAGAACAGTCTAATGGCCGGGCGCGGTGGCTCACGCCTGTAATCCTAGCACTCTGGGAGGCCGAGGCGGGTGGATCGCTCGAGGTCAGGAGTTCAAGACCAGCCTGAGCAAGAGTGAGACCCCGTCTCTACTAAAAAAAGAAAGAAATTATATGGACAACTAAAATATATATATATACAAAAAATTAGCCGGGCATGGTGGCGCATGCCTGTAGTCCCAGCTACTCGGGAGGCTGAGGCAGTAGGATCGCTTAAGCCCAGGAGTTTGAGGTTGCTGTGAGCTAGGCTGACGCCACGGCACTCACTCTAGCCCGGGCAACAGAGTGAGACTCTGTCTCAAAAAAAAAAAAAAAAAAAAAAAGAACAGTCTAATAACAGAAAACCATCATCTTTTAAGATGTTAGGACCTTTAATTGTCAGAAATTAAGTGCCGTCAATTTAAGAGAAAAAGCTGCACCAATCCATCTATCAGATTAAGGAATTCCATGGCCGCATACAGAATGCACAGCTGTGAATGACTCTAGACCAGTACTGTCCAACCAGAATAGGTGAGCCACAGCGTGAGCCACATACGTCCTTGTAAATTTTCTAATAGTCACATTAAAAGGTAAAGAGAAACAGGTGAAATTAATTTTAATAATATATTTTATTTAACCCCCAATATTGAAAATGTTATTGTTTCAACATGTAATCAGTGTAAAAATTATCAATGAGACATTTTACATTCCATTATTTGTACTGTCTTTGAAATCTGGTGTGTGCTTTGTACTTGTAGTATTTCTCAATGAAACTAATCACATTTTGACACTGGAAAGTGAACCCCAAAACTGGGGTCCTGCCTGAAGGCCAAGAAGGCTCTTGGGTTTGTGCAGGAAAGAATTCAAGCTCGAACGTTAAGTTGGAAATGAAAGCAAAGTTTATTAAACAGCAAGCAGGCTACCCTGTAGACAGAGCAGTGACTATCTCTCAGAGCAATAGAGAAGAGCTCCTGTTCATTACTGGTGAACTCTATTTATGGCTCTCTCGTGATTACATGCTAAATAAGGGGTGGATTATTCATGGCTTTTCTGGGAAAAGGGTGGAGATTTCCAGGAATCAGGGATTTCTCCTCTTTTGTAAGGTGACTTCCAGGGTAATTATAAAATGTCAAGGTGCTGGTGGGAGTTTCTTTTAATCTGTTAATACATTATAAGCAGAGTAAAATGAGCTACAAGGGCGAGCAGAGGTCTTTCTCATTGCCATCTTGGCTCTTACTGGTCTTAACCAGTTTCTTTACTGCATCCTGTTCTCCTGTTTTTGTCAGAGGCCTTAGTTCAGGTTTTGCAACTTTTTTAACGAGTTGGGCCTGCTGGTTTCCTGTCTCACTTTCAGGTGCTCAGTGGCCACATCTGGCTAGTGGCTACTGTGTTGGACAGCTCTAGAACACGATTTGACCATACACACTTAATGGGAGTGACATCCAGGGAGACTGGTTTGTTTTTTCTTTAACTGCATAAAAAAAATTAGACTTTTTTTCTGTAGCTTTATTGATCATATTAATATTGTATTTAAAGCATTTCCTTGGCCAGGTGTGGTGGCTTACGCCTGTAATCCTAGCACTCTGGGAGGCCAAGGCAGGAAGATTGCTTGAGCTTAGGAGGTCGAGACCAGCCTTAGCAAAAGTGAGACCCTGTCTCTACTAAAAATAGAAAAAATTAGCTGGGCATGGTGGCGGAAGCCTGTAGTCCCAGCTACTCGGGAGGCTGAGGCAGGAGGATCACTTGAGCCCAGGAGTTTGAGGTTGCCGTGAGCTAGGCTGACACCATGGCGCTATAGCCGGGGGGACAGAGCGAGACTCTGTCTCAAAAAACAAAAACAAAAACATTTTCTTGTTATTAGATACAAATAAACATATTAGTGATTTTGTGTATTTTGTTAGGAATCAAGATTTTCATTACAGGCCTACCTCAGTTGTGCTTTGCTTTACTGTGCTTTGCAGATACTGCATTTTTTACATATTTTTTTTTGTTGTTGTTGAGACAGAGTCTCACTTTGTTGCCCAGGCTAGAGTGAGTGCCGTGGCATCAGCTTAGCTCACAGCAACCTCAGACTCCTCGGCTTAAGCGATCCTACTGTCTCAGCCTCCCGAGTAGCTGGGACTACAGGCATGCGCCACTATGCCCGGCTAATTTTTTCTATATAGATTTTTAGTTGTCCATATAATTTCTTTCTATTTTTAGTAGAGACGGGGTCTCGCTCTTGCTCAGGCTGGTCTCGAACTCCTGACCTTGAGCGATCCACCCGCCTCGGCCTCCCAGAGTGCTAGGATTACAGGCGTGAGCCACCGCGCCCGGCCCATTTTTTACATATTGAAAGTTTGTGGCAACCGTGTATCGAGCAAGTCTATTGCCACCATTTTTCCAGCAGCATGTGCCCCCTTTGTGCCTCGGTGTCCCACTTTGATAATTCTTGCAATATTTCATAGTTTTTTGTTATTGTTATATCTGTTATGGTGATCAGTGATCTTTGACGTTACTGTTGTAATTGTTTGGGGGGGGTGGCATAAACCAGGCCCATATAAGACAGGAAACTTTATCAATAAATGTTGTGTGTGATCTGACTGCTCAACCAATTGGCTATTTCCTTGTCTCGATCCCTCTCCTCAGGCCTCTCTACTCCCCGAGACACAAAACTATTGAAATTAGGCCAATTAATAACCTTACAATGGCCTGTAAGGGTTCAAGTGAAAACAAGAGTCGAATGCCTGCCTTTGAATAAAAGCTAGAAATAATTAAGCCTTTGAGGAAGGCATGTCAAAAGCTGAGACAAGCTGAACACTAGGCCTCTTGCACCAACAGTTAGCCAGGTTTCTGAAGGAAGTTAAAAGTGCTACTGCAATGAACACATGAATGCTAAGAAAGTGAAACAGGGGCCCTGCCCCCGCCATGGTGCCAGAGGACAGCCTGGGAACCCAGGGGCTGCTGCGGAGCTTTAAGCGCGGCTTCCTGGCTGCGCACTCACTGGGCTCCTTCCCCTGGCAGAGTCTAGAAGAGAAACTAAGGAACTCATCGGATTCCAAGCTGCTGCTGGGGATTTTGCAGAAGACTGAAACATCCTCTGTGTGTGAAGCACCCGCCAGCAGTGAAGTATGCCCAGTGCTGTCTCTCCGAGCTCATCAAAAAGCACGAGGCTGTCCACCCACAGCCTTTGGATGAGCTGTAGGACGCACTGGCAGAGGTCCCGACCGCTCACAAGTCCAGCCACGGAGCTATCTGCTGCCTTCAGGGGACTCCGTCACGCTCTCTGAGAGCACAGCCATCGTCTCCCACGGTACCACCGGCCTGGTCACATGGGACGCCGCCCTCTACCTCACAGAATGGGCCATAGAGAACCCAGCAGTCTTCACTGACAGGACTGTCCTAGAGCTCGGCAGTGGAGCTGGCCTCACGGGCCTGGCCATCTGCAAGATGTGCCATCCTAGAGCCTACATCTTCAGTGACTGTCATAGCCATGTCCTTGAGCAGCTCCGAGGGAACATCCTTCTCAATGGCTTATCATTAGAGCCAGACCTCACCGCCAACTCAGAGAGCCCCAGGGTGACAGTGGCCCATCTGGACTAGGATGTCGCGACGGTCCCTCAGCTCTCCGCCTTCCACCCAGACATCATCATCGCAGCAGACGTGCTATACTGCCCAGAAATCATCCTGCCACTGGTCGGGGTCCTGTGGAGGCTCTCTGCTTGCCGGAGGGACCAGCAGGCTCCTGACGTCTACGTTGCCTTCACCATCCGCAAGCCAGAGACGTGCCAGGTGTGCACCACTGAGCTAGGCCGGGCCGGGATCCGATGGGAAGCGGCAACTTCTCGTGGCCGGAAACTTATTTCCTTACAAAGGGCACTGAGAGATGGCAATTCTGTAGCTCGTGCTCTAGGCCTTGCACAGGCTCCTGAAGATTATTGTGAAAGTTGAATCACTATTGTGAGAATTTTTGTGGGAAAGCAGATAAAACTTTCATAGGCGCTAGGTGCAGTGGCTTATGCCTATAATCGTAGCACTTGGGGAGACCAAGGCGGCAGGATCAACTTGAGACCAAGAGCTCGAGACCAGCCTGGGCAACATAGTGAGAACCCATCGCTACAATAAATGGAAAACTATGCCAGGTGTGGTGACGTTTGCCTGCAGTCCCAGCTACTCGGGAGGCTGAGCCCAGGAGCTGGAGGCTGCAGGGAACTACAATCATGCCACTGTGGCACGATTAGCCCGGGTGACTGAGACCCTGTCTCCTTTTTTTTTTTTTTTTGAGACAGAGTCTCACTCTGTTGCCTGGACTAGAGTGCTGTGGCGTCAGCCTAGCTCACAGCAACCTCAAACTCCTGGGCTCAAGTGATCCTCCTGCCTCAGCCTCCCGAATAGCTGGGACTACAGGCATGCGCCACCATATCCGGCTAATTTTTTATATATATATTTTTAGTTGTCCAAATAATTTCTTTCTGTTTTTAGTAGAGACGGGGTCTCGCTCTTGTTCAGGCTGGTCGCCAACTCCTGACCTCGAGCAATCCTCCCGCCTCGGCCTCCCAGAGTGCTAGGATTATAGGCGTGAGCCACCTCGACCGGCCAAGACCCCATCTCAAAAAAAGCATAAACAAAAAACTTTCACTAGACTTGAATATTTGAAGAATGTTAAATCACAGACCACAAACTGTGTCCTAATAAAATATAAACTGTTTATGTGTGGGGGTGCCCCTTTCTGTCAGCAGTTCTAGTTCTTAAGAAAATCACCACAAATCAGAAATGAAAATTTTGGCTCAAAAGCAAGCATTTCCTTTTTGCAGATAACATGCATATCAAGTATGACGTTGCCCAGCCTGGACACTGAGTTCCTCCCGAAGCCCAGCCCAGCGTAGGCCCGACACACCTCACGGCACCTGCAGCTCGGCGGCAGGTGCCGTTTCCAGGGCAGGAACACGACAGAGGCAGGGCAGGGAAGGGCACACGCTGGGGACGACAGCACAGAGCGGAGAGATGCTCACAGTCTCAGCAAGTAAGAGAAACGTAACCCGGGAGAGGAGCACAGAACAGGAGGGAAAAAGAGAAAAGAGGATGTGCCTTGGAGCCCCCAAGGAAGCCAGGACGGACCATGGCTTCCCCGACACAACTCCTGGCTGTTAGAGCTTTATTCACATTTTGGCCTCTGACTACCAGGAGGCGCTGCTCAGGAGGGTTTGTCCTGGGACTCGGTTGTGGGTGGAGAAGGGGCTGGAGAATCCTGGGGTGTAGTCTCTGGCCCCAGGGGTCACATGTCCATAAGCAAAAGGAGCACAGTCCATGTCCAGCTCTTATCCCACCGAAGCCGCTCTGACTCCCAGAGGTTCTTCCGGAACTGGCTGAGTTTGCCAGCAGGATCAGGAAACTTTGAGAAAAGCATCTACAGAAAATCAAATACCAGAACTTATCTCCTTGTTCCTCCCCACCCCATCCCAGGTGACCTCCTAGCTGACCCCAGGTGCCCGGCTCAGCCCAACAACGCCCCCCTCCAACATGCCCACTCTCTCACTGGGCACCCAAGGCCTCTCACGCCCTGGCAATGCTCCATCTCCTACTTGACAGCGAGTTTTCTGGAAACGTCTCTGCGTGTCCTGCTCTCCCACACTCCACGCCCTGGAGCACCTCACGGCCTCTGTGTTCCTGCCCCCGGGAGCACCTCCTCTCAGCCTCTGGCCTGCACAGTCCCACCGTCTGCCGGGAATGAGGTGACGTCTGTGTTCTTTTCAGCCTTGCCAAACCGTCTAAATCAGGGGTCGGCACACTACAGCCTGCAGGGCAAACCCGCCCCCCTATCTTTGTAAATAAAGTTTTACTGCAACACAGCCATGCCCTTTCTTCGACAGATGGCCTGTGGCTGCTTTCACGCTATAGCAGGGTCAAGTAGTTCTGACAGCGACTATGTGATAAAACCTAAAAGATTTTCTACCTGGACCTTTATGGAAAAAGTTTGCCAATATTTCAGTTGTCAAGAATGATGATGTATTACTTTCTGGAACAAGAAACAAGCATCCGGGTGGGTGCGGTGGCTCACGCCTGTAATCCTAGCACTGTGGGAGGCTGACGCCGGAGGATCGCTTGAGCTCAGGAATTCTAAACCAGCCTGAGCAAGAGCGAGACCCCGTCTCTACTAAAAATAGAAAAATGAGCCAAGTGTGGTGGGTGCCTGTAGTCCCAGCTACTTGGGAAGGCTGAGGCAGGAGGATGTCTGAGCTCAGGAAAGGGAGGCTGCAGTGAGCTACAATGATGCCACGGCACTGTAGCCAGGGAGTTGAGAGTTGAGACTGTGTCTCAACAACAACAAAATAGGAAACAAGCCTCCTTTGCAGAATCCCACCCGTCTCTCAAGGCTGGTCCAAGGAGCTCCTTTGACTCCCCACTCTCACTCCCTGAGTCCCGATCGCGCCTAGACTGCAGCCCAGCCCGCCTTGCTTTGGCATCATCTGTGTGTTGTAAGCTCCATAAATCCAGGGGGCAGGCAGGGGCGTGTCCTAGTTTTCCTCAGCCCTGGCCACTTGAAGCAGGACAGCACAGCAGGCCAGCCTCTGTGACCTCTGCTCCCTTCTCCGGCCTTTCCTCCAGCCCCAGAGTAGTCCCTCCATGGCTGCGGGAAGCAGTAATCGGGGATCACGGCTCAGTGCCCATCTCCAAAACCCCCAAGCCCTGGAGCAGGGCCCTACGCAGCTACCTGCAGCTGAGCTGCCAGTTCCTCTGAGTCTTGGAAGACCAGGCCGTTTTCTTCGTGTTTGACAAGCTCATGCAAACTGTGGAGAGAACAAGGGGCCTGAGGGCTGCCTGGAGGGGGAACCCGACCCTGTGGTGCCCACCTGCCCTGCCCCACCCACATGCAGGCAAAGCTGGGGCAGGAACAGCCGGTTTGGGTCCAGCGAGCCTGTTCCGATTTGGCATCTGAGTGAGAGAAAGACCTGGAACGATGCGCATCAAAATGTCCAAACTGGTTTGGATGAGGGGCCCTAAAGGGGATCCAGACCTTCTGTGCTGTGTGCTCTTCGATGGGAAAGTACTCAAGAATAAAAACGCTGAAATAATTCTTAACCCCATGCCCAAGAAACAAGGTAAAGGCACCCCTGCCCCTGGGGACTGGCTTGGCACACTAAGCGTGGCTTCTCTGGGTCACCAGAAGGTCTGGTCCCAACATGCACTGAGCCCAGCTCACCCAAGGGTCTAACATCCCAAATTCCCCGTCCAGGGGCTGCTCCTGAGCAGGGCTGAGTGCTCAGCATGCTGGGGCTGCTGTTTCTAGAACTGCCAACACTGCCCTTTCCAAACACCCATCTTTGCCGGGTCAGGTGAGGTCTCAGAATTACACTCATTTAACTAATTCAAATCCAACTATACGAGCTCAGCCAAAGGGGACATGGGGGGAGAGAGAAAGAGAGACAACCCCATGAGCTGTGCAGGCAGTTCCAGCCACCATTCTTGATGAGCATAAGCAAAACACACCCTGCTCTCAGCCACCACTGACTGAGCTGACGCATTCCTGGTGGCCTGTCACGAGCAGCTCAGACTGCGGGGGTTCCCCCTCGGCTACCGATTTGAGAACCTAACCCCAGGAAGACTCGGTTTCTGCTCCTACCACTTGACGTTCACGGCACACACAGCCAAACAGCACCCAAACATGTCCACCATCTACCTTCATGGGCAGGTCCAGGCCACTGGAGGATTTGTGCAGACAGACGCCCAGGTCCACCGACCCTGTGGGGCGAGGGGGCAGTCAGTGCCGGCCTCCGCCCTGGGAGCACGAGTCCTTCCAGGACAGTGGAGCGACACCTCCCATGGGGAGTGGAAATCGGATGATGTCCCTGACAGCCCCAAATACAAGTGGCATAAGTTGGCCCCGCAGCCTGGCCAGGGCCAGGGACATACATGGTGATGCTCCCAGCTGCCATGCCTGACATCTATAAACTGCCAGTTACTTAACTTATTTATTTCAGTTGATTTAGTTTCTCTACTTAACCACAACTTATTTTAAAAGAACTCCTACACGGTTATTGTTAATGGGTACAGAGTTTCTGTAGGAGGTGATGAAAGAGTTTTGGAAACAGACAGTGGTGATGGTTGTACAACACTGTGAATATAATGAATGCCACTGAGTTGCACACCAAAAATGGTTGAAACAGGAAATTTTGTTATATATTTTTTACAGCAATAATTTAAAAAAAGAACCTGAGCTGCCACTGTGAAAATAAAGCCAAATAAACAACTTAACATTACTAAAGACTAGGTAGAAACTTCTGCCTGCCAAAGGCTCTCCGCCCAGACTGCCTACTGGAGGCTGGAAGAGGAGACGTTAGAGACATGTCAACAGCAAGCCTCGAAGTCCCCCTCAAAGCAATCAAAAGGGAATGAGGCCAGGCGTGGTGGCTCACGCCTGTAATCCTAGCACTCTGGGAGGCCGAGGCAGGAGGATTGTTTGAGCTCAGGAGTTTGAGACCAGCCTGAACAAGAGTGAGACCCCGTCTCTACTAAAAATAGAAAGAAATTATATGGACAGCTAAAAAAATATATATAGAAAAAATTAGCTGGGCATGGTGGCGCATGCCTGTAGTCCCAGCTACTAGGGAGGCTGAGGCAGGAGGATCACTTGAGCCCAGGAGTTTGAGGTTGCTGTGAGCTAGGCTGATGCCACGGCACTCTAGCCCAGGCAACAGAGTCAGACTCTGTCTCAAAACAAAAAAAAAAAAAAAAAGGGAAAGAGGCAGACGTCTCGCTGGCGGAGGCAGTGCCGTGTGAGAGGCTATCCCTGCACCTCCCAAAGTCCTCCCACACCTGGGGACAGTGGCCACAACCCCAGGCCCAGGCCTTCTGCGGAAGGGAGGGCAGGATGGAACAGAGAGAGGGGTAGGAGGCCAAGAGCAAGTGGCCCCCTAGAACCTCAGCAAACAGCCTCGGCGCCACCAGCCAGGGAGGGGCTGGTACACCAGGAAGCGGCCTCCTCTCAGGAGCTCAGCCTGCGATCTCAAGTGGCCTCAAGCAAGGCCCAGTCCAGCCTGAGGCCTGCCTGTATTGGCCCTTGAGCTAAGAATGGCTTTTACATTTTTAAAGGGTTATAAAAACATTATAAGAGGCCCTAAACTCTCTACTGTCTGGCCCTGTTTGGAAGAAGTCTGCTCCGCTCCCCAAGGGCCTCCCCTTTAATCACCGCCCTCCCTGAGGCCTCCTGACTGGCCTCTGACCTAGCAGCAGGGGTAGTCCTCAGCCTCCAGCCAGGGGGTGCAGACCTGGATGTGCAGGAAGCACTTCTGGCCGATGAGGCGGCCGTAGTAAGCCTTCAGAGGCCCTTTGCCTTCACGGAGAAAAGCAGTCACTGCCACGGACTGCCCCTGCCCCAGCCCCAGGCCCCAGGCCCCAGGCCCCAGATGCTCCTGTTAAGATGCAAGCAGCCACCTTCCCAGAAGCCCCAGCCTTGGCAGCTCCAGGCATGCTCCATCCTGGCCCCTTCCAGAAACAACCAGAGAGCCCTGGGCCCTGCCAGGGGTGTACACTCTGACCGCTGAAGCCCTGCAACCTGCAGCCAGATGCCTCGGGCCGCGACCACGGCTGGACAAACGCTGGCCTGGCACCAGAACACCAAGTGTGTACCTCTGGTTTCTCCATCTGTGCCATGTTGGGGGAGGGGGGTGGCACACAGGGACCGCCCCCTGCCCCGCCAGGGCCCCCAGGCAGCGGTGTGTGCAGTGGAGATTGCCATTGCAGTGAGCTGTGATGATGCCACCGCACTCTAGCTGGGGGCCACAGCCGGACTCTATCTCGAAAAAAAAAAAAAAGGTATTCTATATGACTGCATTTTTAGAAGCTAACCTATGATGTTAGAAGTCAGGAGAGTTACCACTCTTCTCAGGTGGAGGGTTACTGGAGAAGGTCGCAAAGGGGGAACTTTTCTGTATATCAGGCTCAATTTGAAAAAATGAAAGTAAAAAAGCGGAGGGAGGTGGGAGGAGGAAGGGAGGGTGGTCTCACGGTCGGGCTCTGCGTGGAGGTCTGGCTCTGCCCTGTGGGGCTGAGAACTGCGGAGTGTGACCCAGCCCCACCCAGTGGACCAATGTGGAAGTGCAGGTTGAGCCTTAGAGCGAGATGCCCGGCCTCTCCTGGGAGCCCCATTCCGGGCTGGGAAATGGGAGGGAGTATCCAAGAAGGGTCTGAGGCCAGCCCTTCTGGCCCGGTACAGAGAGCTGCCGCCAGGCTGAGGGAGACGGGCGACTGCTGACAGGAGAAGCAGGAAGTCGAGGGAATGGTGGACCCTACCCCAGCGGAGGGCTCCACTATCCTCAGACATTGTTGCCTGCCCCGGCAGTCCAGGCTTTACTCAGGTGCTAGACGCTAAATCCAGTAAAATGGGTAGTAATCCCCATTTTTCAGGTGAGGGAACTGAGGCCCAGGTAATTTGACAGTCCAGGCTTTACTCAGGTGCTAGACGCTAAATCCAGTAAAATGGGTAGTAATCCCCATTTTTCAGGTGAGGGAACTGAGGCCCAGGTAATTTGACTTGCAAATGGCAGAACCAAGGTTTGAACTCCGGTCTGTCTCGTTCCAAAACCCAGTTCTAAATCACGATTCTCTACGTAGAGTGTCTTAACCTTTTTTGTGCCTTCTGCCGCCACCCCCAACCCCTGCAGTCTGGTGACTCCCATGGGCCCATCACAGAATAATGTTTTAAAATGCATAAAATAATGCACATGTGCTTACCAATTCTATTGAAATTTCCAAGAATGCCAATCCTACTGAAATACAGTTGCCAAGATTTTTTAAAATTGTGGTATAGCATGTGCTATATATGTGTCTCTTTATTAATGTCTTAAATACAAGATCCAGCAGTGGGTCTGAGAACAACCAGAATTTCCAGGAAGTCATGGATGTAAATATTTATAGATGTCTGCTATGGCAGTGATGTGAAAGGAAACTATCAGGGATTTTACTGTTGACAAAGTGATGGGTCACATACCAATGGGAGGAAATGCTGAATTTGCATTAGAGGTTAGTAAAAATAAGGATGCGATCTTGTTCCCATATAAGTTCACAGATCTCTTGCATACTAGGTGTGGGTCCACTGGGGTTCTGTGGGTTAAAACTCCTTGAGACTGTTGCCTTAAAGTCATCTTCCCCTGCCCCCCAACTGTTCCCGGGGCTTTCCTGGAAACCCGCCTGTGAGCTAATAAGTAGCAAAGTGTTGAGTGTTTGTTAAACAACAAGGCCAGATCACAGGGTTCAACAGACACGGTACCGAAGGCCCCCAATGCCTCAGACAGGCTGTTGGACCCAGAGATACACAAAATGAGAGTAAGAGAATAAGCCTTCCTTTCAAGAAGCCCCCAGTCTAGCAGAGGCAACATCTCTTGGTAGTTTATGATTTGCCTCCAAATGAATTAAACAGGCAAGAAGTGAGTGCTTTGGGAACATAAGAAGAGCAATCCCGTGGTCCGGGCAGTCCGGGAAGGGGTCTTCTAAGGGGCAACACTGGGGTGAGACTGGGGATGGGCTGTGAAGTCAGGGACACAGGCCCTGTTGTCAGGGGCTCCATCCCCTCCTAGCTGTGGGACTTTAGGCAGGTCTTCCTGATCTCTCTGTGCCTCATCTGTAAAATGAGGGCGAGCCTAACACTTCATGGGGTTGGTATGAAGATTAATGAGTTTAAGTGCTGTCAGCCACAATGATGGTGCATTGTCGTTGGAGAGGTGGACAGAAGGGTGAGGCCTTTCTAGGGCTTAGGGACAGCTCAAGACATACAGAGGCTGCATTGTTTTCTCATGAAAGGAACAGGACAAGGGGGGACCACTGGTTTGATGATTTAAGGTGGAATGTAGACAAGCATGTTTTCTTTTTACAGTTTTGTTTTTATCTTATCTTGCATTGGGAAATAACATCAAGCCTGCGATTTTACCAATATTACTCCATAAAAGAGGGCTATAGTGAGTATTAAAGTTTTAAAAAGTGATGAGTTGGTTTAGAGAAAACATTTGCACAATAGCTACAGGTGACATGGAATGTGGCAAAAAAAAAAAAAAATGTGAAGATGGTGGCAATGCCTAGTTTGAATCACTGAATTAGGAGATCGAAACCACCTTCACCTTATGGAACTTTTGAGGTTCTCTTGGCTCAGCCCAGCGATCCCTGAACCCCTGATTGAGAAACAGAACTGACAGCAAATACACAGGGTTTAGGTCCCTTCATTTCTGGACACACTGAAGGGTAGTATTTGAAGTCACAGGTCACCACCCAGGAATAGGTTATGAAATCAGTTAATAGATCATGTCCAGCATTTAAAAATTGTGAAACAGGAAAGACTAGAGAATATCAGAGTGCATTGCCAGTAGTTAGGGTAATTATTATTTAGTGAAACTTTCGATCTTTCAAGTGTGTGTGTGTGTGTGTGTGTGTGTGTCTGCGCACATATATGCAATGGACTGCCAAGTAAAATATTTTTCGTACTGTGGGTTACAGACAAAATGTCTGGTCAGATGGAATCAGGTCTGACTTCTTGTCCAAGTTCTGCTCCTCCCTGGTGTCTAGCAGGGTGGTCTCCATACCCTCCGAGCCAAGGAGGCAGATGAATGTTGCCAGGTGCCTAACTGAGATGGTAACGTGCTGCATTTATGCCTGGGGCTCTGATGTAGCCTAGGTGTTTCTGAGCCTATTTATATGCCCAGAGCCCCTGAGGTATTGAGTTCCCTAGCAGGGAGGATGGGGATCACGGGGATCAGGCCAAACAGGCCCCTGGGTATTTCACACACACTCAACATTCCCTTTGCCAGATTGCAGGCCCACACCCAGGGCTTCTGCTTCCAAACATCCCATCACTTTTCCAGTTACAGCATTTCCTTATCTCTCACGATTTCCTCATGTTATGGCCACACTTCCCACTGCGATATGGGATCTGGGTGGAGCACGTGCTCATTCCCAGAGCAGCCTGTGTGCTGTTCCACCTCCGCCTCTCCTGGGGCCCACCGTGCTACGGAACAGGAGGAGGCAGAGTGGTCCTCTGTACGCCCCAGGGGTTCAGCTCCTGGGGTTTGGTTCAGCAGTTTCTTGGCACTGAGTCTTTCCAGAGGTGGCTCAGGGGGCGACTTAAGGACTAGTCCTTAGAAAGAGTATGTAGATAACTTTTGTAGCAGGCATCTCCCTGGAGCGAGCTCTGAGACAAAGATTTGAGCATAAATTTTGGGTTGAGCCAGATGATATTGCCATTAAAGTCAGAAAAGGTCAAATATTGGCAATGCCGTTTGGTTCCAGTAACAGTTAGTTTATCTGGGAGATGTGGGCAGGACAGTGGGGAAGTGAGGCGGGGGAGGGAAGGCAGACACTAAAGAGTGTGTTAGCAAACCAGTTACCTCTGTTGGTAGTTGGAGCTTAATCCCATGGAGGGAACTCAGGGAGACGGCAGAGCACAAACACCTCAGAGTTATTCCACCCAGGGGCAAGGTAGGGTTACTTATTTATGCACCACCTGACCTCAGGCATTGGAGTTGAGGGTTCTTGGTGGGAGGCAGGGAGCATTTCCCTGGAACTTCTGGCATCCTGCACTGGCCGGCAGGGGCACGACAGGCTTTGTTAGCAGAGCAGGGCCGCAGAAGAAGCAATGTGGGCATCGGGAGCCTGAAGTCAGCCAGGTGAGGGTAAGGCTGTAGGAGGGCCACCAGTGGCGCCTGCTACAGATGCTATGCCTGTGGATTCTGCAAATGCGTGAGTGCGGGGCGGGAGCGTGAGTGCCTCTGACCACAAACTCAAGTATACAAGAAAATATGATTGTACTTTTCTGTTTTGAGACCCCATTCTACAGGATGTTGGAAACTGAATTGCCATCATTATGAGGTCACCCCTTTCCCAGAACTGCATCTGTTCCTGGAAATTGGTCACAGTGAGAAGGCACCATCTGTAACCAGGAAGCAGGACCTCACCAGTTACAGAATCTGCCAGTGCCTTGATCTTGGGCTTCCCAGTCTCTAGAACCATGAGAAATACGTTTCTGTGGTTGATTATCTACCTAGTCTATGGTATTCTGTTACAGCACCCCGAGCAGACTAAGACAATCATTGCTGTGATAGTTGTAAGACCCGTCACTAGATTTTTTAAAAATGTGTTCATAATGAAATGCATATATTACTGTATCACAAATGTGTTTTTAAAAATATCTTAGTAATTTATTTCAGAATAATTTTTAACTTTTAACATTAAGGTAATTATAGATATGTACTTGTAAGAAATAATACAGAGAGGTCCAGTGTACCCTTCACCCAGTTCCCCCCAACGTTAACATCTTGCAAAACTACAGTACCATATCACAACCAGGAAACTGACATTGATACAACCCATGGATCTTAGTCAGATTTCGCCAGTTTTACATGCACTCATGTGTGTGTCTCTATAGTCCTATGCAATTTTGCCACATGTGTAGCTTTGTGTAACCACCACGGTGAATATACAGAACAGTTCCATCAGCACAAGAATCCCTCACACTATCCTTTTAGAGCCAGACACGTATCTCCCTCTCCCTTCTCTAAGCCCTGGCATCCACTAATCTGTTTTCCATCACTGTAATTTTGCCATTTCAAAAATAGTATATAATTGAATCTCTAACCTTTTGAGGTTTACACACCTTCACAAGTATATAACCTTTTGATATTGGCTTTTTTTCCCCCATTCAGCATAATCCCACTGAGATCCATTCAAGTTGCGTGTAGATCAACAGTTTGTTCCTTGTTATTGCTGAATGGTATTCCATGGTAGGCATGTACCTTAGTTTGCTTAACCATTAGCCTATTAAAAGATATTTGGATTGTTTCTAGCTTTGAGCTATAATTGGTTATTTATTTATTTATTAAGGCAGGGTTTGCTCTGTCACCCAGGCTAGAGTACAGTGGCACGATCATAGCTCACTGTAACCTCAAACTCCTGGGCTCAAGCCATCCTCCTCCTGCCTCAGCCTCCCAAGTAGCTAAGACTACAAACGTGCACCGCCACACCTGGCTACTTTTTAAATTTTTTATAGAAATGGAGTCTTGCTGTGTTGCTCATGCTGGTCTATAATTGGTTTTTAATATATTTTATTTTGTGTTTTAAAAAACAAGCTGGTGGCCCACCACTGCTAAATTTGACTGGCTGAAAAAACCCCAAAAAACAATCAAAGAAAACAAACAAACAAACAAAACAAGACAGTGCAGTGGCTCACGCCTGTAATCCCGGCACTTTGGGAGGCCGAGGCAGGAGGATTGCTTGAGGCCAGGAATTTGAGACCAGCCTGGGCAATGTAGTGAGACCCCATCTCTAAAAAAAATTTTAAAAAATGTCCAAGTGTGGTGGTGTGTGCCTGTAGACCTAGTTACTTGGGAAGCTGAGGCAGGATGATTGTTTGAGCCCAGGTTTGAGGTTACAATCAGATGAGATCGTGCCACTACACTCTAGCATGGGTGACAGAGCAAGACCCTGTCTCAAAAACAAAACAAAACAAAAAGCAAAAGCAAAAACATATTATTTTGAGAGGGAATCCCAAAGCTTTGCCAGACTGCCCAGGGGATCCACTGGTACAAAAACGTAGTTCTAAGGGGAGAGGAATATCTCTCTCCACACTTTCCCCTCTGTCCGCAGAGACTGGGTGGGAGTGGGAACAGAGAAGGGCAGGACCGTCAGAGCCTTGCCAGGTCTTCTGTGCTGTTGGGGTGAGAGGGAAGCAGATGGTCCCTGTCATCGCAGAGACACACTGAGCTGAGCAGCACTGTGGTGGGGGCAGTGCGTGTGTGGACGGGGCAGTCAGAGGCTGTGGAGGGGCCCAGGAAGCATGAGAGGGGCTGAGCCTCATGGTGACCTGAACCCCAACCACTGCCCCGAACCTAAGGAAAATCAGCCGCGCTCACAAATGAGCGAGTGAGATATTTGAGGAGACGAAGCAGGGTAACGGGACTGAATTCCACACCTGGCTCTGCAGGGAGAAGGGGGCAGGTGTGGGAGGTGAGCCACGAGTTGGGTGGAGAGTAAGGAAGCAAAGTCTCAGAGCTCAAAGTGACTGTGACAAGGTAAGCCCCTGGAATTTTAGCAGGGGCAATCCCGTTTCATTCTCTTTCGAACGCCCAGGGGATCTTAGCTGACACGGAGCTACACTTGACTTTACCTGTGGAGAACTTTCTTCTTTTAGTTGGAGGAGTCAGAGCTCACATTGTGGTAACCTTCCAGCCTCCCATCCGCCAAGAACAGCCCCTGATTGGGGAGTTTCAGGTCCTCGGCTCTGTCTCCTGCTTGTTATGTCCCATCCCTGCACTGGAATCTGGTGGCCAAGTGCCCAGGAATGCGAGTGGCTAAGAAGCCATTTAGGAGGAAGACGCTAGAGCAAGGACGGAGGTGGGCAAGAGTCTGCAGGAGGACTATAGGTCATCAAAGCTGAGCCAGATCAGCCTCGCACAGCCGCTGAGGAATGAATGGGTCTGGGACTGAGCAGCAGTAGCTGCTTTCCTGCCCCGGCAGCAGCGCCAGACAGTGTGGGCCTCCTGACGGCGCACAGCACCCTCTGTGAAGTGGTCGCACAGACACCACCACACCTGAACCTGATCAGACCTCCAGCTTCTAATTTACAGGAAATACAGGGGACAGAGAGGCACGTTAAACAATACCACGAGGCATGCAATGGACAAAATCCAGACTCTAGGAAACTTTACATACAGTAGGAGCAACCGGTTTCTTCAGTAAATAACTTGCAAAAAAAGCAGAAAGATGGAGATGGAGACGAAACATTGGAAAAGACCAAAATATATTTATCAATGACTTATAGTGAGTGGACCTTATTTGCATCCTGATTCAGACAAACAAATTGTAAAGGGAAAAATTATGACATGTATGTGAAGAGTGACTAGATATCTGATGGAGGTAGAATCAGTGTTAACCTTTTTAGGTGTGACAGTGGTTGAGGTCCTTATCTCTTAAAGGCCCATACTCAAATATTTACAGATTAAATGATATGATTTCTGGTATTTGTTTTCAGATAATACAAGAAGGGGTGAGTGGGTGGGAGTGTAGGGGAAAGGATTGGCCACTAGCCGGTGGTTGCTGAAGCTGCGTGGTGGGAGCTCATTAGACTCTTCTGGCATTTTGGGGGTTTACATTTGAAAACGTCCATAATAAACAACATAGTAAAACTACAAAACATATCTAGTGAGAGGGGAAAACATCTGGATTGAGAAGGGAGGGTGCGGTAAACCAACTGGGCGGAGACTGCGGGTTGGGGTGGGGGTGGTCTGGCCCAAATCCCAGCCCTGCAGTGTGGAAACGTTAACTAACCTCTCTGTGCCTGCCTTTCCTCATTATCACATGGGGTTGGTGGGAGGGTTAGACAAACTAATATGTGGAATGCATTTAAAACAGCAGCCAGTCCTGCCCACGTGCTGTGTGAGCATCAGTTAGCGTTAGTATTCTGTGCCTGGTGTCCTGTCTGGAGTCTGGCCCAGGACAGGCACTTGGAGGAGCCTCTTGGATGGACAGACAGGGTGAAAAGGTGAAGCGGAGGTCAGGCAAGGTCTGCAGTTCTCAACTGTTCGTTGGCAGTCAGCTCCCTCAGAGACCTTGAAACTATTTAAAAGAAAGTAGTTCCAGAGAAATGAAACTGGCCACAGAAAGCTGGCAGCTCAGCCTGTCCACACTGCCCACCCATTTCCAGGCGCAGCTGTGAGCACCAATTGCCAAGCTTTAAAGGATGCTGTCTTCTCTGCTCGGAACCCAAGGGTACGCCCAACTGCTGCTATTTTTGTCCCTGACCTTGGGGAGGCTGGGCATTCTAGTTTCCAGCCACGTGTTGCAGTAGCACACACAGCAGTCCTCATGAGCAAAGTCCCAGAGGAAACAACAAGATGTCACCACTGATGGGAGTATGGACATCACTCAGTCCAACCCTCTGCAACCACTTTACAGACAGGGAAACTGAGCCCCAGAGAAGCCCCAGGTGGTGAAGTCTTTGTGTACAAGAAGCATTGAGACCACCTCAGGTGTGAGCAGGTAATACTATAACAGGAAGGCTTTCTACATCAAAGCAGGCATTCACCCAATAAACTTATTGAGGTCTACCACGTGTTAGTGCTAGCTGGGCTATGCTGTAGGGGATCCTCAGATAAGCACGAAATGATTTCTGTCCTGGAGAAGCTAACCAGATCAGAGTTGGAGGGGCTGGGGAGAAGGAAGGAGCGAAGAATTGAACAGATTATTCACAAAGATGGTGGGCGAGAGAACACAGGGGTGGGAGTCAGAAAGCCCATGTGGCTCCTATCAGCTGTGTGTTTTGGGCAAGAGACTTTCACTCTCTGAGCCTTGGAAACCTTGTTTACAAAATAGATGTGATAACTTTGGCCTGGCATAACCCACAGAGAAGATATCTGGAGAATCATTCCATAAATGTAACATGCAATAAATATATGCTTGAAGGTATTTTGAGAAATGAATAAATATATAGATTTCAAAAAAATACATTGGTACCAAGGCAAGGGACTGGTAACTGGGGAGAGGGTTACACATGCCTCCTTGGCTGAAGGCCCTGGGCAGGTGTGCAAAAGCGGAGACAACACAAGCCTGGAGTGTGCAGAGGGGGCCAGCCTGAAGGGTGGCACAGAAAGAGGAAATGGAAGAGGTGAGATGAACAACATTACAACATTTGCTTCCTGTTGTGCCGCCAGTGGAACATGATGGGAAGAAGTTGGTCTGAGATTCTGGCACAACATCTAATCAAAGTGAGTACACGTGGGTGTTAACCAGGCTTCTAAATCATAGGTCAAGTTCGTGGTTTAGGTATTCAGAATTTCAAGACCCTAGAGAAGGACTAGACGGACCCCATCACAGGCTCAGCTAGAATGGAGCAAACTTTTCCCCAGAAAGACAGGAATGGAGAAAAGAGACAGAGAGTGAGCAAAGGGTATGGCAGGACCAAACCAGGGCCCTCCCATCAAAAAGCCGGTTTGTCCAGTTCTGGCTGGGCTATGCCAGCAAACCAGTCAGCTGGTGTCTCTTGAGCTCCAGCTCCGTGTACAGACTGTGCCAGGTCCTCTGTGCGGGTGAACAAGGCTGCTGACCCTGAGGAATTTGCAGTCTGGGAGGGAGACAGGTTTCTCCCTGAACAATAATTCCCCTGCAGACTCAGGAAGCTCAAAGCAGGGGATCAGGGGAGCTTGGAGAGGCTTGAGGAGGCTGCCAGGAGGAGGTGGGCCTGGAGCAGGGTGGTGGAGGACAGAAAGGCTCAGCTGCAGACCAAAGGTCCACAGATGCACACTCAGTGCTCAGCTGAACAGTGTTTCAAAAATGCGATGCCACTTTTCACTATAACTGTAGATGTGTCCAATGTGTTAGAAATGTAAGTGCTTTAGGAAGTGCATCAGACTAGTACAGATTTAAATGTCAATACTCTGAAGTTGAGCTCATGGGAGAGGCCCTGTGGGAGAGGCCCTGTGTGCATCAGGCTGCCTGGCCTCAGGGGCTGGGTGCACTCCCCTCCCTGGGCAAACAGAATCCTTGCATGTCTCTAAAGAGAGCAAAGAATGTGAGTCTACAGCCTCCTCCCTCCAGCCCACTTGGAGAGTCTACTTTTTCCTTGACTCAAGTTTCCCTTGCTGCCATGCCCTGCCCTCCCACCTTTGGCTGTCCCTGGGGCTGGCGGAGAACAGTTGGTAACCGTGCCCTGGATGGGGAGCGCTTCCTCTACAAATACTGAAAGAATCTGGGCAAATGCTAAGGTCTGCTACCTGGGTGTTTCAGTAACTCTCCCTGCAGCAGGGCAGAGAAGGGGGACTGAAGAAGGAAGAACTCAAGCCATAAGGTTGGTGGTGCCAGGGGGAGCAAGGGCGCCTGACTGCAGGGCAGGGAAGGACCTGGGGCCACCTGGCCAGGCTCAACCCTTCCTGGAATTCCCTGCTCATGGGGCTAGGATGGACTGCCCTGAATGCAACCTGCCCATTCCAGGAAGAGGCCTGGCCCTTGCTGAGAAGAGGCCTCAATGAGTGCCAGAAAAACCTGGATGGTCTTGCAAAGGCTCTCAGCTCCCCGGACCACCTGCCCTGCACTGCAGGGAGTGTTTGGTGTGCTGTGGCTGGAGGGTGACACGGAGAGACACTCATTAGGAAAATCAGCTCAATAGGAAGCAGATGGGTTGAGATATTTATTCTATTTTATTTATTTATTTTTTAAATTTCAGAATATTATGGGGGTACGAATGTTTTGGTTACATGAATTGCTTTTGTACCATTTGGAAATATTTTAAAAGAGGATGAGACGACTTGAACAGCAAAATAATGAGAGCAATGAAATAAAATAAGTACCCATGAGTTCATACTAATATAAATAGATAAATAAGGAGAAGTGCCAACTCTTTCTTACAATAAAATTCCAATTAGTGTATGTGGAAAGAATGATGGAAATAGAAAACTCACTGTTTGGAAAACACCACAGTAATAATTGTTGCTGTAGAGTATCAACGGATGCTAAAATTAGGGGCAAAAGCACCATGAGAAACAGGATATTTACGAAGTCTCAAAGTGTCTCTGCACAAGATGCTCGCTAATACAAAGGAATAAATAGTCATTTCACAGTGGACACATTTGCCAGATACCACCTTACCCAACTGATCAGTTAACATGACCAGGAAAGAGACCTCTGATATGTACAATGAGAAGGACACAAGCTCACTTCTATGATCGCACAACTGCTTTTCCATGTCAAAGAAGTGTGGAAAAAGTATTTTCCTCCCCAAAATACATACCCTTAATCTGATCCCGAAGAAACATCAAACTGAAATGTAGGGACCAGCTAGAAAGGAACTGGCCAACACTTCAAAACTTTCAAGGTCAAGAAAGACAAAACAAGACCGAGGAGCTGTCCCAGAACACAGAGACTAAGGAGACGTGACAACCAAATGCAAAGTCGGGTGCTGCTTTAGATCCTGGCCAGAGACAGGACATTAATGGAACAACTGGTGAAATTGGAATAAGGTCTGTAGATTACTTACTAGTGTTGTGTCAACGTTAGTTTCCTGTTTTAGATTATTATACAGTACTGTGATGATGTATGATGTTACTATCAGGGGAAGCTGACTGACCGGTGTACAGGAATCCTGTGCATTGTTTTTGCACATGTAAAAATTATTTTTCAGTAAAGAAGTACAAAAGGGTGGGGGGATGAAGAAAGAGCGCAGGTCCTAGAATTTAGCTGTTCTCTGGGAAGGACCCAGGACTCAGCTCCTTGGGCCTTAGTCTCCCTTTTGGTAACCAGCATTTGGCCTGGAGAGACTTGGAGGCCAACCCACTTGCAAGGTCCCCTGCTCTCTGTCTGTGTGGGAACCCGTCAAAGGCCTGACTTCCACTTTGAGTGGCCTGTGGACCCAGAGGAAAGGCAAATGTCTAAGTCCACGTCCACCTCTCTGGGGACGCTGAGTTCTCTGATACCTGTCTGAGACACCATTGCCATCCCCAATAAAGATGCGAAAACCACCATTTCTGGGTCACACAGCCAGTAAACACAGAGCCGGATTCAAGCCCCACTGTGTGAGACCTCAATGCCAGTGCCTTTAACCACCTGGCATTACTGCTGTAGTATTGTTCAATTCAGGTAACAGGCGTTCACCAGGCACCTGCTGTGTGTCAAACGGGCAGTAGGGCTCGAAGTGAAGGTGGCTGAGATGCTGATCCTGGACCACAGGTGCTGATCTGGGGACAGGGACGCTTACTGCTGAGCACCTGGCAGGCAGTGCGTCACATACACACATTCAGTCAGTCAGTCAGTCTCTGCTCTTGCCTGGCCCTGGGCTCGCACTGGTAGGTCGGGTGTGCTCCTTGCCCTGGAGCCTCCTGACCAGGTGGGGAAGCAGACAGCTAAACAGGCAGCTAGCTCCAGAGATACATGCTGTGATGGGAGGGTGTGGAGAGAGGGAGAGAGGGAAGATGGTTTGGAAAGTCAGGAGATGAGAATAGTGCTGACACACTGTGGGTGTAGCAGACACAACACTTCTTGGAGGGAGTTATGGCCAGAAAAGGAGACTGTGGGTGGAGTTTAGGGTTGGGGGGAGATGGGGCGACACCCTGCTAGGAAGGAGTCCGGGATGAATGGAGCCGGAGGCAGGATCTCTACAGGCGGTGCTGGGAAGGCTGCCCAGGTAGACAGGGTAAGCAAGCTAAGGCCTGGAAGTCCGGAATCAGCTGTTAATGGCCTTGGCCCCAGCTGATGGGGAATTGTTCCAGAGACGGGTGGCTGGGGACACGTGGTTTCAAAATAATTAGACTGTCCTTGGGGGTTGCTCCTTCATGGGGTGGGGGGTCATTTCAGCTTGACTCATTTGTCAGTAAGGGAAACAGCTCGTGGCTGTGCGGCTTAGATGAGGGCTGGGGCAGGGAAAGGGCTGCTTTTTGTCCCAGCCTTAAAGCAGGAGACGTGCAGGCTGCTGTCCAGAGAGAGGAAGTGCCCACGGAGAAGAGTCACGCTCCCTCTGCACTTCCCCGAGGAAGAGGCCTCGCGAGGCTGCTCTGCTCCCAGGCTTGGGTGGACCCTCCCAGACAAGTCGGTCTGGCCCTGGTAGGTTATGGCACACTCAGGGTAGCATGGGCCTGTCACGGCCCACAGGGAGACACTGGACCCAGTGGCTTGGGCAGTGGCACAGGTGCTGGGAAGAGGGTGGCGCTAAGAGGGGTCAGTGTGGAGCTTTCCTGCCAGGGCAACTGGTGAAGCAACTGCCTCCGGCTCCTGGGGGCGAGGGGGGCTGCTGGCCTCTTTCCCTCCTCGACCCCGGCTCTGAGAATCGGCTTTTTGGATTCTGAACATCCCTGAGAGTTGGTTCTCAGACCTGGCTGGGTGGCCTCAGGCATTCCCTTCCCTCTCTGTGCCCCTGTGTCCCCCGCAGTAAGATAAGGGGGCAGATGCGATGGTCTTTAAGGGCCTCCCTCCCAGGGCCAAGGTTCCCTGGCTCTGGTCTCCTTTTGTAGGCGTCCACCCCGTCCCCAGGGCCCCCGTCCTCATTCATTACTCCCCAAATTCCCAGCCTCCTCCTTCTGCCCCAAACACTTTCGGATCCAAACAGTCCCCAGATCCCCTCCCATGTTTCCCAGCCTGAGTCAAGTGTCACTGAATCAATGAGTTTATTTGTTTTAGGGCCTGGAAGGGAACCAATAGTTACATGCCAGACACTCAGTTTATTATGAAAACCCCATGAGGGAGGCATATTATGGGTGAGAAATCTAAGGCTCAGAGAGGTTAAATAATTAGCCCAGGGTTACACAGCCATTAAGAAGTGGATTGATTTGTATTCTGTCTATTCTTTATCACACTAGCGTGCCACCCTTCCTGGGGTGGTGGGGTGTTTCATGCCGAAATCAAATGCAAGGAGCTCTTGTGAGGACATTTCAGGCAACAATGAGGAAGGCAAAAACAAAAAATCAAAAAATAATTGAGGGAAAACATGAAAATCACACCTTTTCCTGAAGCAGCAGCTCCTTGAAGGGTTGGGCTCTACACGTGCTTCTTTTTATTAAATGAAATAATTTTTTGGAGGAGGGGTTGCTGTTATGATTTTATCAATGTCACAAACATCCCTGTTTCCTGACAAGAGCCAGGAAACATTGAATAATGTGGGGTCCCTGGGAGCGTGGGGAGCAGGCCAACCTCACGGATCCCAGGATCAAGAGTTGGCTGTGTCCAGCAGGAGGCTGCAAGGGGAACCCTGCCCTGCTGGGGACTGCACAAGGCCACTCCCTCTCAGCTAGACTTTGTGGTTCCACAGATCCATGAGGGTTGGTGCAGAGAAGCAGACAAACAAGGTACACTAAAATGTCCCCTCGGGTTATTTCTGTGGGGGTAGGATCACAGGGGAGCTCTTTGCCTCTTTTCTATTTTTCTCCTGTACTTCCACATTTTGCATTGAATATATATGATTTTTGTAATCAGGAGAAATAACACATTAAAAATTAAGGAGAGAGAGAGTGTGTAATGGTCTGGAATTAGAGGCCAGGGCTCTAGGGCCAGCTCTGCCTGGCTGGGGTGTGGCCCTGGGTTTCCTGTGAAACCAGTGGGGCAAACCTGCTGGCCCCTTCACAAGGGAGCCAGGAACACCCAGCAGGCACTGGGATATAAAGGAGCCTCGGGAAGTACAGAGGGCCCTGTGTAAGCGTCAGGATGGTCGCTATTACTTTCATTGTGTTTTACAAATCACAATTAAACCAAATATGATGCTTCCCATAGCAGACCACTCTGAGGGCAGCTGTTCATCCTGTGAGTCTGAGGAAGGGGCTCACACGGGCAGAACTCCTGTGTGTGGTTTGAGGCTCCAGTTCTGGAGCCAACTGCAGGGACTCAATTTTCAAACCTGTTGAATACTTGCTGTGTGTCCTTGGGCACATTACTCTCCCTCTCTGTGTCTCAGTTTCTCATCTGTAGTATGGGGCGTGTCTTATAAGGTTATTGTGAGCAGTCAGTACATTATTACATATAAAGCTCAGGAGAGGGGGCCTCAGCCTGTCTGTGACTTCCTTTGAGACGTGGTGTGACCTAGCATTTACAGCGTGGACCCTGGGTTTCAGATACCAGCTGCGCTTCTCAATTGCTCCGTGACCTTGGGCCAGTTCCCTAACCTCTTTGTGCCTTCGTGTCCTCAGCTCTAAGACAGGGCTGATAATAGTATTTACTTCTATGTGATAAATGTGAGGATGAAATAAGTTACTATATCAGAGCCCTTGCCCCAGGGCCTGGCACGTGGGTGGGGCTCCGTAGCGGTGTTATTATGATTGCACAAGCTTGAATCCTCACAAAGTCCTTCACTATAAATACTACGTATTTTATGGATGAGGAAACTGACTCATGGAAGTCGAGGGCTCCAGATGGGAGCAGTGCCTTTGTCTTGGGGCTCACAGGCCGGAAGGTTTAAGCCCAAGTATACCCCAAACTGACTAGTGACGTGGAGACGCAGCTCGACCCCTGAGCTGTCATTCCCCAGTTCCTCTCCCTAGTGTGCCATTCTCGAGGCACTAGACTTCTCTCCTCGCGTCTCCCATGTGTGGCTCTCACGTCCTTGTCCATTCGTGTGCCATCGGCCTTCTAAACAGCCTTCCATTCTGGTGTCCTAAGCAGTGGCAGCTTGGTCTCCTGTTCCCTCTCCATCTCTCATCCCATTCCTTGTCGCTGTCTTTTAATGAGCTAGCCTGGACTGTGGGCCTGGGTTCAAATCCTACCTCAGCTATTTATTGGCTGTGTGACCTTGGGCAAGTTCCTTAGCCCTTCTGTGTCTCAGCCTCCTCATATGTTAAAATAGAGGTAATAATGCTACTTGCCTCCTAGTATTATTGCAAGGAGGACATGAATTCACCCACAAGAGCAGAGCCTGGCCCACAGTAAGTGCTACATGTGTTGGGTATTGTTGTTATTGTTATTTATGCAGTTACAGTTTAATATCTGATGTTTTCCCCAAGCCCAAGGGGAAGACAGTAAAGAGATCCCAACACTGTGACCAGATTCCCAAAGGCAGATTTTCTGCCACCTGTGCCTGACCTTCCTGTCATGTACCTCTTCCAAGGCCAGAGGGTGTTCCAAGCTGGAAACTGTGGTCAGAGTATGAATCACTTCGTGACTCCTGCCTCAACTTTTCCAGCCACAGCTGGACCAGGAACACAGGACGGAACTGTCCCCGTTCTGAGCAGAGAGCCAGAGGGGGGCATCCCAAGCTGAGCCAGGGCACATCCCAGTCCTCCCAAAAGCAGCCAGGGGAACATCTTGAGGGAGGGGTTGGGGGGCACGAGGCCACTGCCCATGACACAGGTCGGGGGAGGCTGCACCAACTGGAGGCGGCACTTGGAAACGGTTCAAGTGGAAACAGTGGGGCTCTGGGTTGCTCACGCTCCTTGGTCACGGGTTCCCAAGGCTCCTGGGGCAGAGCTGGCCCAGGCTGAGGAAACAACTCAGAGAAGGAGGGTCTTGGCTCAGCTGTGTCCAGGGCACTGGAGAGGAGGTGGAAACCAGAAAAGGGAAACATGAGGAGAGAGGAGAAGGAAGGGAGAGAGGACTTGCTGATTTATTCCACCATCACTTGTTGAATGCCTCTCAGATGCCAGCACTGTGCCGGCCAGCCCTGGGAGCACAGCTGCAGGGGAGGCAGGTGATCTCCAAAAGGTGGCTCTACTTCCAGGAGGTGGACACCAAGGCTGAGCAGGGACCTTCTGTGAGTACTTGGAGGGCTGTGGCAGGGATTTCACCAGGCCAGCAGCCCGGGCAGGCTTCTGGGAGGGAGGATTTAGTTTGCATTTTTAAGAAGGATATGATTTCAAAATTCTAAAGAAGCCAGTAAAACTATTTTCCTCTAGAAGTGATGTCAAACGGTGTCCTTGCAATACAAATGCCAAAGCTAGGGTGGCCTCAGGAGGTCACCTTTGTCTTGTTTGTTTGATTAGCTTGCCCATATTATCAGCTGTTCTGTGAACAGGACAGGCAGCAGGGGCCTGTTATGGGAACCTGGGGACACCCACGCTTGGCCCTGCCCTTAAGGGGCCTGGGCTGCGGGGAGAGCAGCCATAGAAATGGTGTGTCAGGTGGAAGAGGGAGGATGCTGGGAGACAAAAAGAGGAGACAGTGAGTAGGGCAGGATTTGCTCAGGCTCCTTGGGGGCCTGCTCAGGCTGGGCTGGCAAAGGTTTAACACCAGCTCTGGGCTGGGGCACCGGGGAGGTAGGATGGCACAGGAGAGAGAGGAAAGCCTTGATTTATAGCATTTTCCATGGTGTAAATATTCCCAATTTCAAGCTTCCAACTTAACATCACTGGATGTAGAGTTGGTTAATTCCATGATCATTTGTCTAATACCTCCAAGATGCCACACAAGTGACTCTCCCAGCCTGCAGGGGCTGGCACCAGCACGCCACTGGCTTTGAATCTTCTCTGCCACTAGTTGCTCAGGCCAGAAGTCCCACCATTGGAGCCTCATCCTTCAAATTCAAGTTTGGTCCACTTTGAAAGGGGGAACTGGGGAAGGGGCACCAGTTCAACGTGTGTTCCTAGGACCATCCAAGCCTGGGACCATCATTTGCTAATCTGAGGCTGTGGACAATGGGGCTTCACCTCTCCAGGCCTGTTTCCTCATCTGGAAAATGGGGATCATGATAGTATTGCTCCCCAGGACTACGGTGAAGATGAAATGAGAAAATTACATATGAGTGTTCAGCTCATAGGAGCTCGGCTGACGTGGCTGCTTTCTCCTCTAGATGGGTGTAGCAATATCCTCCCTCTTGTCACCTCCACTGCAACTTCTCTGAGAGACCTGGGGAGCCCTGCGTCCCCAGGAGGAGACATTACTTTGTAGTCAGAGTTTCTTGCAAAGTCAAACTGTGGCCGGGCTAGCCCAGCCTAGGCCGGCAGTCTCAGGAAGTTGCCGAAGGATAATGTTACTGCCTCAGAGACAAGTTGGGTCTTGCCTCTGTGCCCTTGGCTTCATTGTAGGGGAGGCTCAGCTGCCCCTTCCCCTGCTGGCCCTCTTTCTTGAAGCCTCCCTCTCTAGCCCCTATGCAGTTCTCTGAACTGCCCAAAGCTTCCAGGCAGAGCCTCATCCAGGGTTGCCTGACTACCTGCTAATTTACACGAAGATGTGAAAGACTGACACTCCATTCATTTCTCTCAACATGTTGCTGGATGGGCCAAATGAATTCAGGCAATAAGGAAAAGTGAAAACAAAAAAGGAAAAACAGAATGGGGCTAGGCAGAGGGCAGTCAGGGGTGGGCTAGACAGAGACCTGAAGGGCAGCCAGGAATTCTACTAACTGTGGGCGTTGTACAAGTTGTTCTCTTCTTTGAGTGTCCGTTTCCCCACCTGTAAGTGGAAGGAGGTAGCCAGCATGACTCTCCCTCCTTCGGGCTGAGGTTTTGGGGGCACAAAGGGTCACGGGAGTGTATGAACTTCCTATTGCAGCCTTAACATTCACCACAAATTTAATGGCTTCAAACAATGCACATTTCTTATCTTACTGTTCTAGATGATAAGTCTAAAATGGGTCATTCCTCCTAAAGGCCTGGGGGAGAATCTGTTCCCAGGCCCTCCTAGCTTCTAGAGGCTGCCTGCACTTGCTGCCTTGTGGCCACATCTCTCTGACCTCTGCTTCCATTGTCACAGCTCCTTCTCCGACTCCGACACTCCCGCCACCCTCTTAAGAGGACCCCTGGGATTACATTGGGCCCACCTGAAAAATCCAAGACAAATCTCCTCATCTGAAGACCCTTAATTTAAGCACATCTGTGAAGTCTCTCTCTCTCTCTCTTTTTTTGAGACAGTCTCGCTCTGTAGCCCTGCATAGAGTACAATGGCATCATCGTAACTCACAGCAACCTTGAACTCCTGAGCTCAAGACATCCTTCTGCCTCAGCCTCCCAAGTAGCTGGGACTACAGGTGTGTAACACAACACCCAGCTAATTTTTTTTTTTATTTTTACTAGAGATAGGGGGTCTCGCTCTTACTCAGGCTGGTCTCGAACTCCTGCGCTCAAGCAATCCTCCCACCTTGATCTCCCATAGTGCAAGGATTACAGGCGTGGGCCACCGCATCTGGCCTGTGAAGTCCCTTTTGATACCTAAGGTAACATACTCACAGGATTGGGGGTTAGGATGTGGATCTGTTTGGGGGGCCATTATTCTGCCCACCACAGGGAGGCTGCATCTCACAGGAGACTCAGCAAAGCCTTGGAGCATCGATGGTGGGAGCCACAGCAGCTAGACCAGCCAGAGGGCAAGTCGCAGTGACACCCTTCTCAGTGACTCCGTTTGGTAACTGCTGGGTAGGGCAGAACACAGACTGAGGATGAGACGGGACCAGGGACGAGGCACCATGTGCCTGGAGTCTGAAGACCTGAGTTTCAGATGCAGCTTGGCCAGTGACTTCCTACGTGATCCTGGAAAAGTTGCTTTGCTCCTGGGTTAAATGGGGCTCACGGTTCCTTCCTGGCTGGCCTTACAGGACTACCGCAGTGGGTATGGAGGGGCCTGGTCAACTGTAAATGTGCATATAGGAGCGCTGGTGGCCTTTGTCACCGTTGTGGGTATCACTGATGAAAGCAGTAGGAGGGGATGGTTGTTCAGAGGCCAGGAGGACCTGGCGGGATTCCCAGAGTGAAAGAACACTGAATTCCCAGAGCGGGAAGGAGACAGTGCCCCAGGTGGAGAAAAAACGTCAGAGGTGGTCTGGACCAGCCCAGGGCCTGCTGATCCTGATTTTTGCCTTCGATTTAAGCGTTCGTCAGACTCGGTTGCTTGCCAGAGCAAAAGTCAGGGACTTTGAGAAATCTGGTCAAGATCAAGGTCAGCTCCGGCAGGTCAGAAGAGCTGGTGTTTAATCCTTGTCAACTCTCAGGTGCAGAAGAGCAGTCCTCAGCCCTCTGCCAGTCTGCCAGCTGCTCTCAGACTCCCGACACCAGCCATGTGCTGGGCTGTCCTTGCTGCTGCCCAGGAAGGGAGAGGAGCAGGGCTGGGAGGCCCCAGATGCACAGGAGGGGACTGGAGGACCAGCAAAGGAAGGCACCAGGCAAAGTTCCTGAGGCCAGGCCCCAGATAGAGCTGCCCAGGCTGAGCTCCCGGGGTGGGCGCCTGTGTGATTTTCCCAACATCTGGTCCAGATGCCATTGGATAGGAGCCCAAGGGTGGGGCAGACGCTCATGGAGTGGGAGGACTTCAGGCCCCCCAGGAGAGCCTCTGCCTCAGTGGCACTGGGCGTTTCCATCAGCTGAGAGGTCACAGTATCACGGGTACTAAATGGGTCATCTGAGGCCCTGACTCACATTTCTGTCAAAATTCTACCTAGAAAAAAGGGAAAATATCTTTTAGTAGAAAGGACTGGAGGCCGGGCGCGGTGGCTCATGCCTGTAATCCTAGCACTCTGGGAGGCCGAGGTGGGAGGATTGTTTGAGCTCAGGAGTTCAAGACCAGCCTGAGCAAGAGCGAGACCCCCGTCTCTACTAAAAAAAATAGAAAGAAATTAGATGGAAAACTAAAACTATATAGAAAAAATTAGCCGGGCATGGTGGCGCATGCCTGTAGTCCCAGTTACTCAGGAGGCTGAGGCAGGAGGATTGCTTGAGCCCAGGAGTTTGAGGTTGCTGTGAGCTGAGCTAATGCCACCGCACTCTAGCCCGGGCAACAGAGTGAGACTCTGTCTCAAAAAAAAAAAAAAAAGAAAGGACTGGAGAAAATGTTTGCAATATATATGAAAAAAGCTAAAATCCTTATCACATCTGACATCGTATGAAATGAGAACCACACCCATGGAAACAATAACTAATTCACAGAAGAAATACAAACAGGCATTGAACATATTAAAACGTTCAAGCTCACTTGAATCAAAGATTAAAAAATAAAATGCAGGGGTGTAGGGCAGAGCTCATTGCATTTCTCAGTTGTGGCGCATTATGACGACCGGCCCACAGGCCCCTCTTCTGTGGCTCTGCGAGATCACCTGCTTGGGTCCCTGTTGCTCTCTGTCTCCCTCAGTCCTTCTCCTCAGACCCCATCCCAGTGGACGAATGAATCATCTGTGTTGAGCATGAGATCTCTCTCCTGCCTCCTCTCTCTCTGTCTCCCTCTCCCCCCTTCTGGAACACACAGCACAGGATCGAGCATAATTCTTACTTCATGACAGACTCACGTCACTGGTTTATGTGAGGCTCTCTTTTAAAAATTATTTTTAATAATACGATAAAATCCTGGGAAGCTACTGCCCGAGGAAACTTGACCACGGACAGTGACTTGTCCCCCTCATGGCCACCTCCGTCCCATGCCTGCTCCTGCCCAGCCAACTGCCACCTTGAATCTGGTGCCTGTCATTCCCCTGCCTTCCCTTTCACCTGTTTGTACTCCTTCAAAGTGTCTATTTTTTATCTGTTTCACTTGTCTTGATTTTATCAAGAGCATCATGTATGTACTTTACTAGGACTTGGAGGTAGGTGGATTCGATAGAGGAGACGCACAGGGTGCTGGTGAGGGGGATGGGAAAGGCATCCGGGGTGTCTCCCATGTTTCGGTCTTCGGTGGCACCACGCAGTTAGACAGACCCAGGAAAGACGAAGGGGCTCGTGGGGAGACGATGGACTCAGTCCTGGGCAAAGCAGTAATTTAAGCTAACACTTGTTGAGTGCCTGCTGTGTTCTAGGCACTCTTTGTAGAACTCGAAGGGCTCTGTATGGATTGTCACATTTAAGCACCATAAGATCCTCAGGAAGTAGGCACTATTATCATTCTCATTATATTTTCATTCATTTTTTTTTTTTTTTTTCAGACAGAGTCTCACTCTGTCGCCCAGGCTAGAGTCCTGTGGCGTCAGCCTAGCTCACAGCAACTTCAAACTCCTGGGCTCAGCCGATCCTCCAGCTTCAGGCTCCCGAATAGCTGGGACTACAGGCACGCACCACCACACCTGGCTAATCTAATTTTTTTTCTATTTTTAGTAGAGACAGAGTCTCACTCTTGGTCAGGCTGGTCTCAAACTCCTGACCTCAAGTGATCCTCCCACCTTGGCCTCCCAGAGTGCTAGGATTACAGGCATGAGCCACCACACCTGGCCTATCATTCTCATTTTAAAGATGAGGAAACTGAGGAATGTAAAGGTTTAGTAGGTTCTGAGTCCCTCACACCTTTCTGCTACAAGCGGGAATACAGGATAAAATAGAAACTTTTAAAAATATTAAATATTTATCAATGAAAATAACTATTGAAAACTATTTATAAATAAAATATTTAAAAATTATTGAAAGCAAGGGAAATCCACAGTTGACAGAAGTAAAAAGAACACTCAAGCCAGAGTGGACACATGGACATTTATAGATAAGCAGGCCCTGCTGAAGATAAGCTGTCATTTAAAAAATATAGGCCACACACATCAGGAAGAGTCAGGAGGTAAAATAAACAGGTGAATCGGTATCCCTAAATAATCAAGAAGAATCTGAAAGACATTGTAAGGCTTTATAAGTGATGAGAGAGGAAAACAAGTGAAACTGTAGTGAAGGAATTGAACACTGTGAGAGCACCTAAAGGTTCAGTCACTTCTCCAAGGTGACGTCCCCATTAAGCGGTGGAGGGGGCTCCCTGAGCTTGTGCTTGTACTTGCCAGACTGCAGGCACTGCGGTGGCTTTGGAGAGGCTATTGGACATCCCGGGGCAGTAGCAGGAGTGGGTTTGGAGAGAGGCAGGCGACGCTGAGTCTCACCCTATTTGCACCCCCACCGCCGCAGAACATCCAGACTGGCTGCGTCCTCCCGGCATGGCCGCCACCGCCTCCCCGCTGCCACTCACCACCGAGGATGCCAGTTCAGAAAACAGCAGCTTCCTCTACGACTATGACTACCTAGATGACGTGGCCTTCATGCTCTGCAGGAAGGATGCGGTGCTGTCCTTCGGCAAAGTCTTCCTGCCAGTCTTCTACAGCCTGATCTTCGTGTTGGGCCTAGGCGGGAACCTCCTTCTCCTCGTGGTCCTGCTTCGCTATGTGCCCCGCAGGCGGATGGCTGAGGTCTATCTGCTGAACCTGGCCATCTCCAACCTCCTGTTTGTGGTGACACTGCCCTTCTGGGGCATCTCCGTGGCCTGGCACTGGGTCTTTGGGAGTTTCCTGTGCAAGATGGTGAGCACCCTCTATACCATTAACTTTTACAGCGGCATCTTTTTCATCAGCTGCATGAGCCTAGACAAATACCTGGAGATCGTCCATGCTCAGCCCCACCACAGGCTGAGGACCCGGGCCAAGAGCCTGGTCCTTGCTGCCATAGTGTGGGCCACGGCCCTGGCTGTCTCCATCCCTGACATGGTCTTGGTACAGACTCATGAAAACCCCAGAGGTGTGTGGAACTGCTACGCAGACTTCGGCGGGCACGGGACCATTTGGAAGTTCTTCCTCCGCTTTCAGCAGAACCTCCTGGGGTTTCTCCTTCCACTGCTTGCCATGACCTTCTTCTACTCACGCATTGGCTGTGTCCTGGTCAGGCTGAGGCCCCCGGGCCAGGGCCGGGCTCTAAGAATAGCCGCAGCCCTGGTGGTGGCCTTCTTCGTGCTGTGGTTCCCATACAACCTCACCTTATTTCTGCACTCACTGCTGGACCTGCAAGTCTTCGGGAACTGTGAGGTCAGCCAGCACCTGGACTATGCTCTGCAGGTGACAGAGAGCATCGCCTTCCTTCACTGCTGCTTCACTCCCATCCTGTACGCCTTCTCCAGTCGCCGCTTCCGCCAGTACCTGAAGGCTTTCCTGGCCGCTGTGCTCGGACGGCACCTGGCACCTGGCACGGCCCAGGCTTCGCAGTCCGACTGCTCTGAGAGCAGCAGGCTTACGGCCCAGGAAGAGATGACCGGTATGAATGACCTTGGGGACAGGCAGGCTGAGAATCCCCCTAACAAGGGGGCAATCGGGAATGATTAAGCCTGAGTGACCCCACGCCAGTCTGGTGAGAGCGGATGGGACCCTGCTGCCCTGGGCTTCCACTCAAAGCTCTCCAAGGGCCTCCGTCAGCTCTCGGTTACCAACTGTCAGCAGCATGTGCTCACTCCAGCCTTCTCCTCCACTTTTGTCACTTGGTTCCAAGACACCACACTCTCTTGCCTGGGTTGCCTCAGTGGTTTCCCTGCTGGCCTCTGCACTTCCTCTCTCTTCTCTCCTGTTATCTAATCTGCACCCAGGAGTGTCAGGATCACTCTTGGCTTCCACTGCCGCCTTTCTCAGAGCAGCCTGTGCAAACACAAAATTATAACAAAATTAGTTTCAATCGGCTTTATTCACCAATTGGCTTTATTTGCAATTGTAGACTCAGGCAATAGATTCGTTGAACCAGGAATAGATTCATTTCATAAGACAGAAGGAGTTCCAAAGAGCTGTCCAGAACGGGGTGGTTTTATAGACAGAAAAGGGCTGAAGAAAGCAGAAACAGAGAACAAAAAGTGGATTGGTCATTTCAAGGTCACTCTGAAAGGCCCAACAGAGTGGTTGACATTAGGTTTCTTCAGGTTACTTTTTTGTAAGGATTAAAACAGAGGTTGCCTCTGAACTCTAGGATAAGCTATAAAGGAAACCAAATGAAACACCAGAGGGGAATCATTAAACTGGCCTGTTTAGGAACTTGGCTGTTAACTTTCTCTCCCAATTTCTCAAAGATCAGATAGCAACTTAGTTCCAATTTGATGACATGAAACTGTAATATGAGTGACCCCATTTTGGTTTGCTGTGTTCCACTGGGTCCTAGTGCAGGCTTAGTCCAAAACAATGGACTCCCATAAGTTTTATTTAACAAGTGCAAGTCCCAGGCCCCCTCTGCACTTCTGACCTGGCTTCTGAGCTGTTTCCCAAACATTCCAGGCACATCCCCCTGGGGGATTCCAGCTGTGCCTTCTTCCTGAACTGCCCTTCCCCTCTGTCTGCTTAGCTCACTCCCTGGCCTCCTCACCTGCCCCTAAGCCCAGGAACAGGGGCAGTGGGGGGGGGGGGGGGCAGTGGGGGGGGGGGCAGTGAGCACCATCTCAGGAGCCTTCAGGTCTCCCTGAGGCTTGGGCAATCAAGTCCAGAACCTTCCTGGGACTTCAAGGCTGGGCCTTTGGCAAGTGGAATCCCATGCATCCTCCAGCCCTCATACTCCTCCACTCCCTTTTCCTTTCCTGACACCAGGCAGCCCTTGCTGTTTCCTGCACATTCCCTGCTGTGCCTGTGTTCTTGCTGGCTCCCTCCTGTAAGTAGGACCATTTCCAGCCAGGCATCCCCTCACCCCTGTCTACTGAATCCCAATACTCTGGGAAACCACTCCAGGGTAGCTGTGCCCTGTGCTTTCCTGGAGGTTGGGTGGATCACGGGACCCAGCCAGTTACCGCCTTATGTTCCCGTGGCCACAGTGATTCTCCTGGGGGTGGGCACGCAATCCAGGCAGAGCCAGCGAGATGCAATGCCACTAGAACATGCTAGAACAGAGGCAGGAAACTGAAGCTGAGAGGAAGTGAGACCTGGAGCTGCTGCTTCATCAGCCCAAACTTGAGAAGGTGAAGGGGGCAGCGCCAGCGGGTGAGCCGGTCCTCAGGGCAGTGCTTGAGCCTCAGAATCAAGGCACGGCTGCAGGTCTTCCCAGCCCTGGACTCGGCAGTTACATGAACCAATAAATTCCGTCTCAGTGTGGGGGCATGTTGCTTTGTTACTTGCAACCTAAAGATTCCTGACTGACATTCCCTGCCTGGGTGCTTTTCTCTTCATGTCTCCAATGGGCAGGGCATCCTCCCTGCCGCCCAGCAGGTCCCCTGGGAAACCTTTCCCCAGTGAGCCTCCAGCCCACACTGACATGGCTTTCTCTCCAGCTCCTAAAGGGCTCACTGCTCTTGCCCACCTCACAGGACCAGCTGGCGCAACCTGCCCACGTCTCACCACGTCTGTCCCGCACAGCCAAGCACAGCCCGCCACGCAGGCGGGTGGAATGGAGGGGAGAGGACAGACGGCTGAGTGAACGTGAGCTCCACGAGAGCAGAGACTGCGCCACGTGCGCCATCTTCATCTCCTGTGTCACAACCAGTGCTCAGAGCGTGGGCGACGTCACTGAGTGTCAATGGCTGAGGGACAGAGAACTGAGCAGGCAGTCAGTGTTCTGCCCTGTCTCTCTTCTCTCCCCCTGGGCTTAAGATGGCCTTGTCACAGTGCATGTGTCATGAGCCCAGCTGTCCCTTGGTGTCCCCTGAGTTGTCCCTGGTGTTTTTCACTGTGTCTTTCCCAACCCCATCTCTCCCAGCTCTGGTGCCTTTAGTTCTCTCTTCCCCAGGCCGCAGCTTCCCCACTGGCAGGAAGGACTCTGAGCTCCCTCACTCCCCTGGGAAATGACGCTCTAGAGCTGAGGGCCGCTCTTTGTTTGAGGACATGGAGGAAGGGGTTCTATTTTAGAGCTCCTGAAACCTTGCCCCACAAGGGACTTCTGGTCATGAGCCAGCCTGGCTGCTGAGATACAGCCGGGGCTCTCCCACCAGGGTCTAGGTACCCAGAGGCCCTGACCGTGCCAGATGGGATGGGGCAGGTTATGCCAGGTAAGGAACACCTGGCAGGGCTTGTCACAGCAGCACTGGTGGATCTGTGTGTGTGTGTGTGTGTGCACTTGTGTGTCCATCTGTCTGGGAAGTCTGTGCACATGCGTCTGTGTTGCTGTGTGGATTGTACACAGTATATAGGGCTGTGTATGTGTCACTGTGTCCAAGTGGCTCTGGGTATGTGCTTTCCTGTGTGTCCTTCTGTGTGTGTGAGTGTGTGAGTGTGTGTACTTTTAGCAAAAGACAGATGTATGATACCTAGTGCCTATGCCCAAAAGAGAAAGGCAGGGCCAGCTGCAGGTGCCTGGTTCCCTGTCACTGTCTCCGGTGCCCTATACTGCAGCTCGCCAGCCCTCACAGCCCAGGCCCACAGAGGCTGCTCCGTCCTGACCTCACTTCTCGGCCTGGGCCGTGGTCCCTCCGCTGCTCACTGTCTTCCCAAAGGCCCGGCAAGGCCTGGCTTCCTGACTGCACTGCCCAAACCTTTCCCAGGGGTCTCAGGAAAGCCCCCAGGATTTCCCTGACCCTGAGGCTCTGCAGCAAGGTGGAGGACTCTTCCCTAGGGCTGACCCGGGGAGAAGTGCAGGACTGCAACAGTTACTCCCTACGAAAAAAAATCTCTTTTCGTTCCCAGGTGCCTGAAATCCCACCACTGGAGCGTCATCCCTGATCTTGCTTTGCTATAAGCTACCCTCAGAGAGAATACATTTTGTAGGCTTTCCCCTGAGGTCCTGATGAGGAACGAGGTGAGAGGGAGAAAACATTTGGTGCATAAATGAGGCATGGAGGGACAGATCTGCTGGGTCAGGGCAGGCAGTGAGGAGATGCGGCCTTGGCGGTTGCAGTCTTCCTGCTGCCTCCAGGCCTCTGCCAGGACTGTCTGCAGCCATCCTCATGCAGGGGGCGCAGAACCACAGGGGCCAGGGGCCCCTCCCCTGCCAGCAGGTGGGCATTGGGCTGTCCCTGCACACCCCAATCTGGGGGTGCTCACTGTGAAGAACAGGAATTGATAGTAGGAAAATGTGTGCTCTCTTTGATTCTAACTGATGCTATTCGCTTCTGTGACTATGCTTGCTTTTAGTTGTTTAATAAATATAGTTAATCAGAATGAAAAACAGAGATAAGAACAAAGGTAACTCCATGATAGGCTAGGCTTCCTGGATGTGAGAAGCCTAGTTCTGCTTCTGTATATATGGCTTGCTGGCTTGGTGCTTAGCGTAAGTGGAGCCATGGCAGGCTTCACTAAAGTAAAGGAAAACAAAGCCCCGGGGAGGTAACTGCAAGTTGCTTTCTGATAAAGGGCTGGAGAATCCAGGTGCCCTCCAACCAACTAAGTAGATAAGAAGAGCAAGACATGATCAGCGCATGAACGGCTTGTGCAGGGCGTGTGTTCCCAGTATCGCTTGTAACCAAAAACTAGAAGGTATGCAACAACAGCCCCCCTCCCCCGTCGGAGACCCTCCTCTTCCCCTGGATGATGTTAACTACAACTGGCGCCAGTGCAAAAAGCCCGAAACTTAGAGTCAACAAACCTGAAGCCAACGCGATCAGCCACTTCTAAACAAAAGGAACAAATAAACTGAAGGGGGATGAAGTGCAGACTAGTGTGTCGTGTGCAGACTAGTGTGTCGTGTACAGACTAGTATGTCATGTGCAGACTAACGTGTTGTGTGCAGAATAACGTGTCGTGTGAAAACTAGCATACAGTAAAGTATAAAAGCCTAATCTTTACCCCAGGGCGGGGTCCTAGTTCCTGGAGAGGCCACTGCGTTGGTGCTCTGGAATTTGGACCCTGGCCCGGGGCTAGCTAATAAACTCCTTTGCCTTTTTGCAGCCTCAGTGACTCTGCCTCTCTGTTCCTGGGGCCAAGGGGAACCGGATCTAACAACTGCTTCCTGGGAGCCCTGTTGTTGTGGTGGAAATCCCTGAGTGTGGGGTGGTACCCTTGTGTTCACCTCCCCCTTCACCCACTGAGGCTTCCCTCGGTGCCAAGCACACCCTCTGGGGCTCTCAAGCAGGCCTCAGGACCCGTGAAGTTCCTCGGAGATCTGGGCATGGTCACTGCCAGTTGAGAACTTTTGGTCCTGACTCAGGGGACTCAGGCCCTCAGCCCCACCCCATCCCGTCCACAGGCCGGCCTCCTGGTCCATATTCCTTTGGGGGTGGGGAAAAGGAAGGGACACAGCACCGAGGTCTGGGCAGGGCCAATCAGGTGTGTGAAGGCCCCGTGCCCTTACCCTCATCCTCAGTGGGCTGGGCACAGGGCCTGGCTGTGTGGGAGGTCATTGGTAAGTTTTCCATGGACAGTTCCCTACATCCAGCTGCCTTCTCCCCTCCTGTTCCCCCTTCCCAACAATGGGGATTCTCCATTTCATATGCCTGAAGCCTTAGGCCATGGAGGAGCAAGAAAAGATTTGAGGACAGGAAGTAAATTAGCCAAGACTAGAAGTCAGGTTTCTACAATTTAATGACCACTTAGGGAACTGAAGGTCAGAAATGAATGAATATAATACCATTGCTTAGTGGGCTGCAGCCTGGGGCAGGGGGAAGGAGCAGACACAGAAAACAATGACACATAATGGATGTGCTGTGATACAAATGGTGCTGGGGGAGCCCAGGGGGATGGGGGCCATTCTGGCCAGAGGATGGGAGGGGTGAAATTCAAGAAGGCTTCCGGGAGTAGCTGGCACTGGAGGAAAAGCAATGAAATTTGGCAAAGTAAAATTGCACTGGATTGAGAAATTTGGGGACCAACCGTAGCAAAACTTAAATGTCAGGTGTGTGAGGGCAAGGGGGAGCCAGGAAAGGAAAAGAGTGACAATCAGAGGTGCCTTTGGAAAGAGGCCTCTGGCAGCAGGGTAGTCAGAGGGCCGGGCAGGCCTGGTGTGGAGAGAGATGCAGAGGTCACAGGTATAGGAATGGCAGCAGGGGTGGGGAGGAGGGGACACATTTCAGAGGCATCACAGGGGTCGAGGAGACAGGACTGGGGCCTGATTAGATGGTAGTGTCCTGAGCAGAGAGGCAGGGAAGTCAGGAGGAGGGAGTGGTTCCGGGAAGAGGCAGGGGACAGAAGCTGAGTTCTGCATGGGCCAAGCTGAGTCAGAGGTCTTGGGCCTCCCCTGGGGGCCTGGGGGTAGGAGAAAGCTCTGAGCTCAGCAAGGATCATGGAAAACCAAGCAGGGGGTTGAGACCACCCCGAGGTGGGGGTGCATAGAGGAGGCCAGGGCACTGAGGAGTGACCTTGAAGAACTGCTACTGTAAAGGCAGTGTTTCTCTGCCTGAGCTACCCAACAGGCAGCTGCTGGCCGCAGGGGCTGTTGAGCACCAGGAATGTGGCTAGTTGCATTGAGAAGTGCTGTGAGGGTGCCGCACAGGCCAGATCCTGAAGACAGGATCAAAAGAACGATGTAAAAATATCTCACCAATGCTTTTTATATTGATCCCATGTTCATATTTTGGATCTACTGCGTTAAGTAAAATATGTTCAAAAAATGACTTATCTCTCTTTTTACTTTTTAAAAATATATCTACTAAAAAATTAAAAATGACACACATAGCTTACCTTGTATTTCTATTGGAAGACACTGTTCTAGAACATGAATTTCATAGGATGTGGTATAAATGTTGCAGAAAAAAAGTAAAGCAGGGCGGGAAGGTAGAGGCTAAGATTTGCAAGATGCCACGTTACTGGTGGGAACCAGTTTCTTTACTGCAGGACTTCTCAAGGCAGGCACCATCTTCCAAAGGGAGTGGCCCACCCATATTTCCCCTTCCGCTGGACTTCCTGCGAGAGGAGGGCTCCGCAGGATGCACCATAAGAAACAGTGTTTTAAGGAGAGAATGACAAGCCTGTGAGATGAGTAGGGGATGAGAGAGTGAGGATGACCAGGACAGAGGTAGGAGATGCCACAGAACCAGAGGGGTCAGGGTGGGAGTCTGGGGCTGCAAAGAAAGATAAGAGGTGGGAGCCCCCAGGGAGGAGCCCCTCTGCCCCGCCTTGTGCTGGCTTGGTTGAGCTCACTCTGCAGGCTGCAGGCGGTAGCGGAAGCGCACATCGTGGTTGGGGTGCATGATACCAAAGCCCCAACGCTTCGGGTTAATAGGGGGCACAGGTGTGTCAGGGTCCAATAGCTCTAGGTCAAAGTATGTCACCATGAGTAGGACAAAGAGCTTCATCTCGCTGAGGGCAAAGAACCTCCCAGGGCAGATGGAGACGCCTGAGCCCCAAGGCATGGTGTAGTGGTGAATCTTCTTGCCTGCCTTGTAGAAGTCTACTTTTCGGCTCCCATCAGGGTTGAGGAAGCGATCGTACTTGAAGGCAGTGGGCTCAGGGTGGATGTCAGGGTCCATGTGCACTGAGATGTAGGGAAAGAGGGCCATCCTGTCTCCGCGGCGGATCAGGTACTCCTCCCCACTGGCCATCTTCAGGATGTAGTCCTCACACACCACCCTGCAGAGGGTGGGTGCAGCCCTCAGCCGCAGAGTCTCCTCCATCACACTGTCCAGCACCGGGGTGCATCTCAGGGCTCTAGGTTGTAAGGGGAAGGACTGTCCAGCCTCCAGCCTCGCCCCACCCAGGACCTGGGTGGCCTCCTCCCTCACAGCCTGCATGGCTTCTGGGTGCTTCAGGAGGAACAAGAGGGCCCAGAAGGCCGTAGGCCCTGTGTTCCCCTGGGAGGCCCAGAGCATCATAAAGTTGAACTTGTCCTGCAAGTCTGGGGCTACTCCCTGCTCCCTCAGAAACTGATGTAGGGAGCATATCCAGTTGCTTACGCCCTCCTTCTGATTGTGTTTCATAGAGAGCATCTTGGGAAAGAAGCGCTGCAGTCGGCCCATTTCTAGCCACTCCCAGGGCCCCAGCAGGGAATAGAGACACCTGGGGAAAAGGTGGTCAAACCTGAGGAACCGGGTAAATAACTCCTCTGCCTGGAGCAGGTCCTGCTCCTTGTCCTTCGTGTAGCCAAACAAGCTCAAGTAGCCAGCCTTAAACATGGTGTTATAGCAGAAGTGAAAGAGGCTGTCTTCATGCCAGCAACTGGCATCCAGACTTCGGCTTTTGGGCCCCAGCATTATCAGAGACAGGGTGTCCACCACGACCTTATTGAGATCCTCCAAGTCATGCCCCATCAGATGCTTGGTGCTGGTTGAGTGGACATTCTGTTTCTTCTCACCCTGTGCAGAGTATCCAAATATCTTTAGCACCAGTTCTTCTGCATATTTTGAAAAGTCTAGTTTTCCTCGTGTATCCTTGAGGATGGGGCCAAAGGAGAGGGGGTCCATGACAAAGGTGAAGTACTGGCCTCCTAGCTGCACTGTGAACACATCCCCGTGCTTGGCCCACATGTGCTTCATGAATTCAAACATATCCCTTCGGAGAGCCATGGCATGGCCCAGCCAGGGCACTGTGCCCTTGTCCAGAGGGGGCTCCTGGGGCCCGCGTTGTCGGAGAAGCCCTGGCAGGCACAGGTACACCACAATGACCACCAGCAGAGCTCCCGGCACCAGACTCCAGAGCACCATGGCTGTGCTCCTGCAGGTTGTGCTCCGGACAGACACACTGTTCTCTGGGTGCCAGAAGAGGTTTGGGAGGCGTTGATATATGAGGGGTGGAAAGATCTGAACACCCGGACCTTGCCCTGTGGCTGCAAGTTGTGTATATAACCCTGGTGAGACCGTGTCTGGAAAAATACTGCTCCCCTGAACTTAATACCTGGCAGATCCTGGTCACATGGCAGGAGGAGGTGACCAGGAGGAAGCTCAGAGAGAAGCCCCTAGCTAAGGTCACAGGTGCTCACCGGCATTACATTTTGCTCGTACCTTTTCCAGCTCAGCTCTAGACCTTCTCTCTAAGCCTACCTCGACCCCACTCCTACCCCTGTGGCTTACTGACCATTCATACCTTCATGTACTCATGCATTCATTCGTTTGCCAGCTCATTCAGTGGAAATGCACCAAGCACTTACAGAGTTTCACGTCCACCCCTTCCTGATCTTGGAAAGACTCCACGAAAGTTTCCGTTCCTAGTTGACCCTCCTGGTAAAGTGACTTAACTTCACTGTGCCTCCATTCCCTGTCTGTGAAATGGGTTAATAATAGTGCCTTATAGGTGCTGCTGTGAGGCAAAGAGAGAGAATACACGAAAAACACTTAGAACAGTGCCTGGCTCACGTTAGTGAGTGCTCAGTGTATGTCAGCTCATATCCTAAAGCCTTTTCTCATATCTCTGCCCTCTCCCCGGGTCCCCTGACACCCTGTGTTTATCTCCGCATCCTTTCCCAAGTCCATCTCCCCTCTGGTCTCAAAGATGCTCCCCAAGGGGGTGGGACCTTGTTGGAGTCATGTCTGCTTCTCGCTCCATGTGCCCAGAGCACACACAGTCACAGGTAAGTGAAGCATGAATGTCCGTCTTTCCACTGGAGCTTCTGACATCCTAACCCAAAGGAAAGAGGCATTGATGCTGGGGCTTTAGTCCCTGGGGAAGGGGAGCTGGCTGAGGAGGAGCTGATTCTGTCTGAGGGTGTAGTGTGAATGAATCTGAGGGGCCCCACAGGGCCTTCTAGTCCGAGGAGTCTTCAAGCAGAGGCTCAGCCCTCAGTCTCTGATCTCTCACCTGGTACCCTGCCACTAGCCCAAATGCCCTGCCTATACACTTCTCTAATAAGAAGGCAGAATCCTGGAATTATGAAAAGTCACAGGTGACAGGGACCTCAGCAAATCAACTCCTTTCACGATGAGGGTCTATGCTCAGAGTGCAGAGGGGACTTATCTTGATAGCTGCCCGGGCTTGGGGCACTGAGGCAAGCTGACCCCGAGGGGCTTCTGTGGGGTGCCAGGCCAGGTCCCAGTCAGCAGATCAGGGGAAAGCTGGGCCGTTGACTCCAAGGCAGCCTACCCCATTGCTGCCACAGGTGAGGCTTGGAGTCAATTCAATCAATTCTGATCACCCCTAAATTACTCTTTAACTTCCTTATGACCTGCAAACAGGAACTTTGGGTCATCAGACAACCCTGATATTTTCATATGCCCGCTTGAGTGAGTTTCCTTTGCCTCATGACCTTACCCTAAGCAGGGAGGTGTAATTCTCCACACTCTGCCTCTAGGAAGCCCTTTTTGATTGCTCAGGGCAAGCACAGCAAGTACTTAGCACCATCAACTCTCCTCGGCCTTAGAATTCAGTCAGAAACTGTCTGCGGGCCAAATCCAATGAGCTGAAATTTGTCCCCTAGTTTTCAATGGCTGGAGCACCATTTTACATTCATTCTTAACTTCATTCATTTACCCTTACTCATCCATTCATTGTCCCCTTCCTTGGAGCAGCCCCATCACCAGATATTTATTGGGTACCTACCAAAATTATTCCTTGATCTATGGGCTGCAGAATGCACATTGTGTTAGCATGAAAACAACATTCATCTCCTTGAACATCTGCATCAGAGTTCTTGAGTTACTAGGTGCATTGTCAATCAGCAGTAGTATTCCAAAAGGAATCCTTTCTTCTGAGCAGTACGTCTCAATAATGGGCTTAAAAGATTCAGTAAATCATGTTATAAGCAGATGTGCTGTCATCCAGACTTTGTTGTTCCATTTATAGAGCACAATCAGAGTACATTTACCATAATTCTGAAGGGCCCTAGGATTTTGGGAATAATACAATGGGCATTACTTTAACTTAAAGTTGCCAACTGCGTTAGCCTATAATAAAAGAGTCAGCCTGTCCTTTGAAGCTTTGAAGCCAGGCATTGACTTCTCTTCTCAACTGTGAAGAGAAGTCTCTTCTTCCAATAGAAGGCTGTTTTGTGTACATTGGAAATCCATTTTTTAGTCTAGCCACCTTCATCAATTGTCTTAGCTAGATCTTCTGGATAACCTGCTGAGCTTCTCCATTAGAGCTTGCTGCTTCACCTTGCACTTTTATGTTTTAGAGATGACTTCTTTCCTTAAACCTCATGGACCAACCTCTGCTAGCTTCCAACTTTTCCTCTGCAGTGTTCTCACCTCTAAGCCTTCATAGAATTGAAGGCAGTTAAGGCCTTGCTCTGGATTAGGGTTTGAATTAAGGAATGTTGTAGCTGTTTTGATCTTCTATGCAGCCATTGAAATTGTCTCCACATTAGCAATAAGGCTGTTTCTCTTTCTTATCATTCATGTGTGCACTTTTAATTTCCTTCAAAAAACCTTTTCGCATTCACAACTTGGCTAACTGGTGCAAGAGGCCTTGCTTCCCAGCCTATCTCAGCTCTAAAAAGGACTTCCTCACTAAGCTTAATCGTCTCTAGCTTTTGACCTCAAGTGACAGACATTTGACTCTTCGTTTCACTCAAACACATAGAGGCCATGGTCAGGTTATTAATTGGCCTAATGTCAATACTGTTTGTCGCAGGTAATAGGGAGACCTGAGGAGGAGAGAGATAGGGGAACAGCCGACCAGTGGAGCAGTCAGAACATACATAATAGTTATCAATTAAGTTTGCTGACTTATATGAACCTGCTTTGTGGTGTCCACAAAACAAATACAGTAGTAACATCAAAGATCACTGATCACAGGTCGCCATAATGGATAAAACACTAATAATGAAAATGTGTGAAATACTGTGAGAATTACCAAAATGTAACACAGAGACATGAAGTGAGCACATACTATTGGGAAAATGGTGCCTATATGTTTGCTCAATGTACGGTTGCCAGGAACCTTCAATTTGGAAGAAACATGATTTCTGCAAAGTGCAATGAAGCAAAACACAATAAAATGAAGTATGACTGTGTAATTATATACTTTGGGCAGTAATTTAATATCTTTGTCCTTCCATTAGACCATAAACTCCAAGAGGGCAGGGACCATGTCTATCTCACTCACAGTTATATTCCCAGCTCTTAGCAAAGTAATTTTGACTTTCAATGCTTATTACCAGAAATACATTTCATAAGGCTATAGCTGCCGTAGACAGTGATTCCTCTGATGGATCTGAGCAAAGGAAATGGAAAACCTTCTGGGAAGGATTCACCATTCTAGATACCATTAAGAACATTCATGATTCATGGGAAGAGGTTAACATACCAACATTAATGGGAATTTGGAAGAAGTTGATTCCAGCTGTCATGGATGATGTTGAGGAGTTTAAGACCTCAGTGGAGGAAGAAACTGCAGATAGGGTAGAAATAGCAAAGGATCCAGCAAAGTGGAGCCTGCACATGTCACTGACTTGCTGCAATCTCGTGATAAAACTTGAAGGGATGAGGAGTTACTTCTTATGGATGAGCAAAGAGAGCGGTTTCTTGAGACGGAAGCTACTCCTGGTGAAGATACTGTGAACATTGTTGAAATGACAACAAAGGATTTATGTAAACTTAGTTGATAAAAGAGCAGCAAGGTTTGAGAAAATGGACTGCAATTTTGAAAGAAGTTCTAGTGTGGGTAATTGCACGCTACTGAGAAACATTTTACGAAAGTTAGAGTCAATCTATGTAGCAAACTTCATTGTTCTCTTATTTTAAGAGATTGCCACAGCCACCCCATCCCTCAGAAATCACCACCTTGATCAGTCAGCAACCATGAACATGGAGGCAAGACCCTCCACCAGTAAAGATTACAACTTGCTGAAAGCTCAGATGATTCTTAGCATTTTTAAGTAATTAAGCTTTTTAGAAATTAGGGTATATATATTTTTGGACATCATGTTATTGCACACCTAATAGACTATAGTATAGTGTGAACATAACTTTTATATGCACTAGGAAACAAACAAACAAAAAAATTGTGTTATTGCAGAGGTCTGAAGCCCCCTGTCCAGTCCCGCCCCTGCCCCCGCAACTCGCAACTGGCAATATCCTTAAGGTATGGCCATGATTGTGGTAACTGCTGCAAAGAAGAGCAGAGCTGGAAGGGAGGTGCAAAGTCTGGAAGGCCACACAGGTCAGGATGACAAGACCAAGTCAATGTGTGTTGTGTGTATGGTGGTGGTGCTAGCGTAGAAGGGGGTGCTGACCAAAGGCTGCTGCAGGTGCTCCCAAGTTAAGGGAGCACATCCCCCTTGGGCCAACCTGCCTGGGGCGCTCAGGGGAGGGAGAAGAGAGACTCTGGCAGGAGCAGACCCGGCGGGCTCAGCGCAGTTTTGGGCTCTGATACATCATGTGACACCGAACCCCTCTCAGGCCAGCCAGTGCAGCCACCCTTGGTGTCCAGGTGCAGACCCCCGGCGCCACCAGCCGGACAGGCAGGGAATATCTGCTCTTCCTCGGGCAGAGGCTGGCTTGCCCCTGGAAGTTGGCCTAGGCGACTGCCCTCCCGCACTTCCCAGGGGCCAGGGACCAGCGACCCAGAGCAAAACCGGGGAGCACGCGGCACGCCTCGGCTTTCTCCCTTTGGCGCGGGATCAGAGGCCGAGGGCCGGTTACGATGCTGTCCGTGGAGGTCAGGAGGGACCAACGACACGCAGGGGCGAGCTTCGGGCAGGCCAGAGCGGAACGGGCCCTAGGGACGGAAAAGGGGTGACACACTTCTGGCCCCGCAGCCTCGATGGGGAGATTGTGTGCACGGAGGTGACTTCTTCCGGTCGGTCCCCGGAGCTTCGCGCCCAGGCGCTGTGTGTCTGTCAGGCTGCGGAGCCACCAGTAGGGGAGTGGGCAGGGGCGGGGGGAGAACTTGCGGAAAGAACTGCTTCCTCGCCGGCCCCGCACCCCCGCTGTTTCCAGCACTTTGGCCCACATCTCTGGGAGTCTGCATCTCATCAGCCCGGCAGGAACGTCATTTCCATCCTCCAGCAGCATTTTTGCTGTGACCCTTTCTTGCTCACCCCATTCGCACTGTTATGGCAAGTGTTACAGCGAGTGGTCCCCAGGACAAATCGAGCCACGGAGAGTCGGAGAATTAACGTTTATTTGCCTGCGGGCTCAGAGGGGTCTGGCCACCAAATTTTGAGCCCCGTCTATCTAATTTTTTTTACTTTTATTAAGTTGGGGTGATTTATGGGGAGGGGGGTCTTAGGTGACAATGCCCGCCAGGTAATGTTTAGTGTCTGCACTAGGCAATAGGATTAGTGTTATGTTGATGTGCCAAATGTTAGGTCAGTGATATGTTAATGTACCAGGTGTTAGGTTAGTGACATGTTACTGTGAGTCCTCCGTGAGGGGTGGGGGGTCTCAGGTGGCCGCTGTGTCAAGTAATAGATGAGAGTTTTTCTTATCATTCCCCCCTTTGGTGCCCTTATATGTCTTATTATAGGGCATCATTTTCTAGTGGGTGATAGCCTCCTAAGGCCATTATGTGAGCTGTTGCTCTCCTGGTTATAGCTGTTTTTATAAATTTAATTGTGTATGTAGGGGCCTATAGTGACAAGGAGAAGAATAGTTATTAGCGGCCCAGTCAGAGGTAGTAGCCACGAAGTCTATTGTCTCAAATCAAAACCCTAGGTTTGTTCTAATTAGTGGTGGGACTCTAAGTCTTAGCATAACAAGTCTCAGGGTAGAGTTTTTCTGTCATAGTTGTTAGGAGGACGGTAGGGACTAAAGTAAGAGTAGACATTTTATAATGAGCCAATATATCATAGTTAGAGATGTTCTCTGCAGTACAGGCTAATCTTTCGGAGCTATCGAGAAGAGTCCAATCTCAGTAAAGTCATTACAACCCCAATGAGGGTCAGGGCCAGTGGTCTTATTTACTCCTGTTCGGTCCCGTTTAGTCCCGGGCGTGGCTGTCCTCGTTGGCAGACGGTTAAGCTGGATCTTTGGATGTGTAGTCCAGAGATCAGTTTCGTTGTCTGGTTCGGCCTTTTTTACCCGGGAGAGGTGGATTCACGGAGTGATACCTGTAACTTTAACAGAGTGGGAGTAACTAGTATCACAGTATGGGGACCCTTCTAGGTGGGCTCTAGGGGCATTTTTTTCCAGTCTTTTATCTAGACTAGATCCCCAGGTTGGTGGGGGTGGACAGGGAGACCCAGGGTGATAGGGTTTTTTCTAGGATGGTGTGGTGGATATGGCACATAGTTTTGGTTAAGGCTTGGAGGTGTGTGTTTATATTTAATTTCTCTAGTTGTCTGATGTCTCTTCTTAATCGCTTGGTGGGGGGGGGGGGAGTCTACCGAACAGGATTTCAAAGGGTGAATATCCTGTGGGCACCGGTGTGCACCTGACTCTGAACAGGGCTAGGCTTGGCATGTCTACCCAGGGTAATTGTGTTTTCTGATATAGCTTTGCTAGAGTGGTCTTGAGGGTCCGGTTTATGTGTTTTATTTTTCCTGAGCTCTGTGGCCTGTAGGCTGTATGTAGTTTTTATTTGATTTCTAGTGCCTTGGTGAGGGTTTGTATGATCTCCGCAGTGAAGCTTGGTCCGTTGTCACTGCCAAATGAGAGTGGTAGACCATACCGGGGGGTGATTTGTCTTAACAGAAACTTTGTCACTTTTTTAGTCTTTTCAGTCTGGGTAGGGACTGCCTTGACCTAGCCTGAGAAGGTGTATATCACTACTAGCAGGTATTTATAGCCCCGACATGGTTTTACTTTTGTGAAATCAATTTTCACAGTTTGAGTCAAAACCCCCAGAGTCATTTGTTTCTTCTTGTGTACAAATAGGTTAAAGTCTTTGGTGAGGTCCGGTAGTCTTAGTGTGGGGCTCTTTTTAGTAAGTCTTTTATTTTTTAGAAAGCCCTTTCCTGACTTTCGGTCTATTTTAATTTTTTGTTTTTAGGCCCGTGTAGGGCCTCATACGGAGGTTGCGCCTTTAAGGAAAAATCTGGGATTTAGATGTGACAGAATCTTGCTGCACCGAGGAATTTTCTGAGTTGTCGCCATCTGGTCGGCCTGGGAATTGTACAGATGGTGTGCTTACGTTTATGTCCCGGTGTCCATCGCCCCTGAATGATGTGGAAACCGAGGTACTTCACTTGTTGCCTGCAGATCTGTGTCTTTTCTCAGGAGATTGTATCCTTTGTCAGCGAGCAGTTGGAGCAGGCACGGGGTTCCCCGTCAACGGTCTTCCCTGGTTGGGCTCACTAGAAGGAGGTCATGGACGTACTGTAGAAGTGTGCAGCGAGTTTCTTCTTGCGGAAAGGAGATAAGGTCAGTGGCTAGGGCCTCCTCGAACAGAACTGGTGAATTTTTAAATCCCTGTGGTAGTTGCGTCTAGGTGAGTTGGGTTTTCCTTCCAGTCTGAGGATTTTCCCATTTAAAGGCGAACAGGGGCTGACTCTTTGGAGCGAGCTGCATGTAGAAGAAAACATCTTTTAAGTCCAGGCAGGAGAACCAGGCAGCATCAGGAGGAATGAGGCCTAGGAGGATGTCTCTCATCTCCTGGGTCCTCCTTCCCATGGTGGGCCAGGTTTCTTGGCTGGGTCAGATTTTCCGAGGACAGCAGCCAGGAGAGCGGCTTGACGTTTCATTTTCTGGTCTTTTCCCCTCTGGCTTCTGGGTGATCAGAGCGACTTTGTTCATGTTGGTTGGTTTTCTGGCTCCCTCCCGGACCCCGTGGAGGAGAGCTTCCTGATACCTTCCAAATGCCTCTTGTTCACTCGGGGAGTTGAAATCCCAATCTGGGTTGGTCTCGGGTGCTGCTCTCAGTGCCCACTGCTCCACGTCCAAGGTCCCTGCTGGAGCCTGGTCCTGGAGCCACCTCTGGGTCCCAGCTATAATCTGGCGTCATTCTTCTGTGTTAAAAAGGGTCAGAAGGAGCTGGCGGCAGTCTTCTCAAGCGGGACGGTGGGTCTGAAAGATGGATTTTAGGAGGTCAATGAGGGCCTGAGGTTTTTCGGAGTAAGGCGGGGTGTGGTGTTTCCGGTTCAGAAGGTCAGCGGTGGAGAAGGGCGGGTGGTACAGGACTGGCTGCCCTGGCTGAACAGACCCATCGTCTGTAACCTGCATCGGACCTCGCACCTCATGCAGGGGCATCTGGAGGGCTGAAGTTGGGGCCTGAGCTGACCGTAGCCAGCGGGTGATCGGAGTGTTGGCACCTGGTTGGCCTGGAACTGGCGGCCAGGAGACTGGTGGTGGCGGGGTGTCTGGTGGATTTGGGGGCGCTTCTGGAGGTGTCACGGTAGGGCTATAGGGGGGCCGTGGTGGCTCCTCTTCAGGGGCTTCCTGATGGATGGGTTTATACAGTTTGGAGTCTCTGGTCCTTTGGGCCACAAAAATCCTGCTCTAGGAGAAGGAAACCTTTCCATGGCAGCCAGGATTCTTGACATCCTGGCTCAAGGCTAACGAAGCTTCCTCCTAGTCTGCATCACATATACCAGGTCACAGTAAAGGTAGTGTAGGACGAAGAGGGCAAACCTGGGTTCTTGTCTCAACTCTGCCACCAACTCATCATATGACCCAGAACATTTTGTTTTGACTTCTCTGGGCCTCGTTCTCATATATCTAAATGGGAGGCTGAATTTGAGGTACTTGCCAGCCCTGAAATGCTATTATAAAAGGATTGGATTGTGCATTCACTAAGAGGCTAAGAGATATGAGGGTGTGTAGTGGGAGAGGGTGGAGGGAGGGTGAAACCACTGACACCGAGCTCCAGTCCTGTGTGTGGCTCCATGCTGATCATCCACATTGCCAAGAGCATCATCCTTCTTATTTTGAGAACTTACCATGAGCTAAGTATTACCCTAATTATGTGTATTATGCCATTTAATCCTATGTCAGGGGGTCCCCAAGACTACCCCCACATTCAGAGATTCCCTAGAAGGACTCACAGGACTCATACAGCTATGAGACTCGTATAGGACTTGGCATACTCTTATATAAGAGTCCCATAGTTGTATGAGTCCCGCAGTTGTAGTCATGACTAAGATTTATTACAGCTGTATGGTAAGGAGACATGATCACAAGGGGAAAAGACACAGGTGGATTCTGAAGGAATCTCTGTGCAGGTTTCCTAAGGCTTTCTTCCTGCCATGAGAGATCACACAGAGCTCACTCCTCCTGGCAGTGAAAATGCAGCAAGTGTGCCACCTTTCTACCAGGGAAGCTCATTAAAGAGTCAGTGCCCAAGGATTTTACTGGGGGACTGGTCATGTAGACACCCTCTGCCTAGCACATGTTATAGCCCAACTAAGTCCCTTGTCCACTGCCCAGTCAAGGGTAATACACTGAGACAGCAGGTGTTGCAGTGGAGAAAGAGTTTTATTTCATAAGGCACGAGGTGAGGAGATGGGAGTAATTTTTCAAATCCATCTCCTTGAGAATTTGGGGGCTAAGGTTTTTAAAGGTGGTTTGGTGAACAAAGGGCTAGGGAGTCGGGTCTGCTGATTGGCTGGGGATGAACTCATGGGGTGGGGAGGCAGAAATCTTCTAAGTTGGGAGATTTCCTAGTAGGGGGTCTCAAGACTTGGATCCGTTCTCACATCTCATATCTGAGAAATATCTCAAAGGCTAGTCCTAGGCTTTACAATAGCAACGCTATCTATAGAAGCAATTGGGGAAGTCACAAATCTTGCACCTGTCATGGAGGATAAATGCCATTAAGCAGTAAGTAGTTACAGTAGTCAGACACTTAGGGAATAATGACTGGTTAACTTCTGGCTATATCTATACTTTTATAGAAATCAGACTTTTATTACCATTTTTACCTTATAGCTTTACATTATTTTAACATAGGTGGTTTCACACATACAAAAATTCCAGACTTTCAGAAGGAAAACAGGTTTTCAGCATAAATCATATTATTTGTACAAATAATCTAGGCATAATGAACTACTCTTGTTGGTTAAGTGTTGACTGGGGACACCGAAAGCAAAGTTCCTAGACACCAGCTAAAGGCCTGTCTTGCAAGCAGGACATTTTTAGTCTCAGGCCTGCTATGTTAATGATTTATGCACACAATCCTATGAAGCAGTAACATCTTCATTTTACAGAAGATAAAATTGAGAGTTTAAGAGATTAGTAACTTGTTCAGAGTTGCACCATTGGCAAGTGGCACAGCCAAGAGTCTAATCAGTCAGTTTATTAAAGAACTGGAGATCTTATGCCTCCATTGTGTCATATTGCCTGTCCCAGGGCCCTCAAGTCCTTTGCACTTGTTCTTTTTGCCTAAAATATACCTTCCCTCTCTCATTGCATGACTGGTTTATTTCATTTTTTTTTTTTTTTTTTTGAGACAGTATCTCACTATGTTGCCCAGGCTAGCCCAAACTCCTGCCATCAAATGATCCTCCTGGCTCACCCTCCCAAGTAGCTGATACCACAGGCATGCACCACTGTGTGCCTATCTTGGTTTCTTTTAATTATTCAGGCCTCAGCTCAAATTTCAACTTATCAGAAAAACCCTCCCTAACTACTCTGTGTAAAGTAGCCTCTCCCTTAAGTTACTTTGTAACTTTGTAACATTACCTTATTTTAGTTTTTTGAAAACATTTGTCTTTATGTGAAATTATCTCGTCTTTGTTTATTCTGTGTAAAGTCCATCTCCCTTAGTGTTGTGCTGGTAAATCGGCACTCTGAGAAAATAAAACCCGGAATCGTAGGGTTTGCCAATTTCCATGTTGTAAATAAATTACTCCCTGGCCAATGTCAAGAATCAACATAAGATCACTGAAGGAGGAGCTGGGAAGAGATGCGCATAATCAGCTTGGAAAACCAGGACTGATGGCTGGGTATGGTGGCTCACACCTGTAATCCTAGCACTCTGGGAGGCCGAGGCGGGTGGATCATTTGAACTCAGGAGTTCGAGACCAGCCTGAGCAAGAGCGAGACCTCGTCTCTACTAAAAAAATAGAAAGAACAACTAAAAATATTGTTATAGCCTAAGATGCGAGAAATGACCACCTAAAGACCGAATTGAGCCAAATTAGGAGTCTTTATTAGCTGGCCAGCGACCACCCCTGTCCTGGGAAAGCCCAGAGTCAGAGAATGCCCCCGATCTTAAAGTGAGCAGGGGTCATATACCTTCACCACTAACAATACTAACAATACATATACAGCTAAAAACATGTTGATTACAATAATTCATAAGCAAGCAAACTTACAGAAGCAAATAGCATCTGTTAGATCAAGGAACATTTCCTTGAGGAACATCCAAGGAACATTTTTCCAAGGAACTGCCAAGTGTAGTACAATGTAACTATACACCTAATGATTTTAAACAATCACTTACAAGTTAATCACTGTATAAATTTTTTTGCTGTTATTCATGTATTTTTTAACTTTACACAACAGTGAGTCCGTACACAAGATGGCTGCACTAGCCTGCATACAAGATGGCTTCACTGTGGCTCACAGAGCTATACTGATTACTGTGCCTCATCATAAATATATGTAGAAAAAATTAGCTGGGCATGGTGGCACATGCCTGTTGTCCCAGCTACTCAGGAGGCTGAGACAGTAGGATCGCTTAAGCCCAGGAGTTTGGGTTGCTGTGAGCTAGGCTGATGCCACGGCACTCTAGCCTGGACAACAGAGTGAGACTCTGTCTCAAAAACAAAAAAAACAAAAAAAATACCAGGACTGCATCTTCTTCACTGCTGTGTCCTCAAGATCTGGTACTTCATAAGTGCTCTGTAAATATTTACTGAATGGAAGAATAATTCTTTACTGTTGCAAGCATTCAGTCTTATCTTACAGATGAAAACATTGGGGCCCAAAGATGAGAGAAACTCTTTTGGGCACACGTTAAGTGGAAGAGCAAAACATTGAGTACAGCCAGTGGGTACAAGATTCATTCCTAAGTGGTTAGGGAAGCCTAAAATGGGAGAAACTGGGGCCAGGGAAACAAGTTGTCACGCACAGTTTCATAGTCCATATGAATAAGTCATTTATTGCAGGCTTAGCATACAGAAAGTACTATCTTTGACACTATGGGGGAGACAAAGATGGATTTAAAAATCATTCTTCAAGGAGCTCACATTCTATTGAGAAAATGAGATAAGCACTCAGTTTCAAATGCACATTAGTAAAAGCAATACAAGCCAAATGCCAGTGGAATCTCAGAGTAGTGTCCTATCTTTTGTGGGGAAAGGGAACCAGGGTCAGAAGGGAATTGGTGAAAAATGAGGCATTTCAGTTGGGCTTGTAAGGATATATAGGGCTAGCTGTAAGTGGAAAGGTAAGGTACTGTAGGCAAATGGAACAATATAAGAAAGGTCCCTAAAGAGCTGCTGGAAGAAAAGAGCCCAGCTCATCTGGTGTATCAATATGGGAACAACTCAAATGGGCCTGAATCCTAGAACTCCAGTGGACATGCTATCTGGGAAACTGACCTTCAATTCACTCTTTTACCAAGCCCTCAAGAAAATAGGGAGTTGTTAGCAGTTACAGTAGTCCCCCTGCAGGGGATACATCCCAAGACCCCCAGTGGATGCCTGAAACAAAGGATTGCATGCAACTCTATATATACTGTATTTTCTTCTATACACACATACCTATGATAAAGTTTAATTTGTCAATTAGGCATAGTAAGAGATTAACAACAATAATTAATAATAGAATAGTTATAAAAATACACTGTAATATAAGTTACGTGAGTGTGGTGTGGTTTGTCTCTCACAGTATTGTACTGTACTTGTCCTTCTTGTGATCTGTCAATCTGATAACTGAGATGGCTGCTAGGTGACTAATGGGCAGGTAGCACTGACAGTGTAGAAGTATGCTATACAAAGGGCTGATTCATGTCCTGGGTGGGATGGACCAGGGCAGTGTGAGATTCACAACGCTACTCAGAATGGTGTGCAATTTAAAACTTATGAATTGTTTATTTCTGGAATTTTCCATTTAATATTTTAGGCATTATGGGTCAACTGCAGTTGACTATGGGTAATTGAAACCATGGAGAGCAAAACCGCAGATAAGACTACTATATTTGCAATTATAAGGAAAGTGGCCTTACTGCTATGGTCTCTAGAGCAGCTTGGAATACCAGGAGAGTGTAAATCCCACCCCCAGCCAAAGACAAGGAGAACTTTGTGAAATATTTGGCTGGACTTCCACTGCAATCTGGCAATATCTTCAGCAGTAATGCACCTTCATGGGGTATTTGAAGGCCAGAGAAGTTTGCCTCTCCATACAGACAGTGGATTTGTATCCTTTGCCTGTGTTTGATGTCACTTTCCTGTCGATAGCTATCATCCATGTGACTGCTGTGCAGTAGGATCTGGCAAAACAGCTGGAGAAATGGCTTGGTGACTATTCTGGGGTGTCTGAAATTCACCTGAGGAATAGATATCATTTGACAGGCAATGGGGACCTACTGAAAATTTTTGAGCAGGGCAGTGAAAGATTTAGGAATGTCAATCTAGCAGCAATATTTTATACTTGAGTTTAGGAAAAAATAGAATTCTTAATGAATAGTGGGACACAGGAAGAGTTGATGGATATAAATAAAGATAAAAGTATGAAAAAAAGGGGCTGAGCTTTGCTTCCCCAAAAATAAAAGGGGAAAGATACTGGGAAATAGATAAGCGCATTTTAAGTGGGGCTAAGGATGAAGACAGGGCATCTATGCAGAATAATTTTAGGAGTGTGTTGAAAGGCAGGTCCCAGGGTGATGTCACAGAAGCTGGTGGAGCAGGAAGCAACAGGAATCCATATCTCCACATAGACAACAATTGTACTGGCAGAACTGTCTGCAGTGACAATTTTGGAACTCTGGATTCTATCTGAATGCTGCAGCTTCCAGAGGAAAACTTGGCTGGTACATTGTGGCTAATATTGGTCAATTCAGCCTTTAGCATGGTAATGACTATCCATTCCCCATTCCCATGACATGTAGCGATGGCATGTTTCTGGCATGGGTTGCTGCAGCCAGAGTGGGAAATAAGGACGTTTGCCTCCGAATATTGGGGAGTTCTATGTTGTAAAAGCTGGTAGCTGCTTCTAATCAACGAGGTGTAGTCATAGAGGCTGGCTGTCATTGTTTCATCACCACTGGCTGAAGCAGTCTCCAGGACATTTAAAGGAGTTGCACCTTTGGCTTTTTTATTGTGCTTTTACATTGAAAAAAACAACTGCATATATGGGAAAATTTAGAAATTTAAATTTTAAATTTTAGAAATTTAGAAAGCTACCATGCATACCCAGGGAAAGACACAGTTTCGGAAAATACCTGAGAAGACCTTAACCCTTCATTTCAGATTGATCTCCAGCACAGAGACACCCTAAACAATTAAAAAATCAAATTCTGGATGAAGGGGGAGAATATGATTTCCATATTTATCACAATATAAGATTCGAATGTCCAGTTTCTACCAAAAATCACAAGGCATACAAAGAAACAGAAGTATGGCTCATTCAAAGGAACTAAGTAAGTCAACAAAAAATCTATTTGAGAAAGCTCAAACACTGGACTTAATAGAAAAAGACTTTAAAATAACTGTCTTAAAGATGCTCAGAACACTAAAGGAAGACATAGGCAAAGAAGAAAACAACGTATGAACAAAATCAGAGTATCAGTAAAGAGAGAAATTATAAAAAGGAACCAAAAAGAAATTCTGGAGCTTTCAAGCACAATAACTAAAGCGAAAAATACACTAGAAGGGTTTAAAAATAGATTTGGGCAAGCAGGAAAAAGAATCAGCAAACTTAAAGATAGGACAATTGAAATTATTGAATTGAATGATCAGAAAGAAAAAAGAATGAAGAAAAGTGAACAGAGTCTAAGGGACCTGTGGAATACCACCAAACAGACCAACATATGCATAATGTGAGTCCCAGAAGGAAAGAGAGAAAGAGACAGAAAGACTAGTTGAAGAAATAATGTCTGAAAACTTCCCAAATTCAGTGAAAGATATGGATGTACAAATTCAAGATGCTCAACAAACTCCAAGTAAGAGAAAGTCAAGGAGACCCACACTGAAACACATTATAATCAAATTGTCAAAAGTCAAAGACAAAGAGGGAAGCTTGAAAGCAGCAAGAGAGAAATGCCTTGTCACATGCAAGGGATCCTCAGTAAGATTATCAACTGGTTTCTCCAGAAACCATGGAGGCCAGAAGGCAATGTGTTGATATATACAAAGTGCTGAGAGGAAAAAAAAAAAAAAAAACAAAAACCAAAAAGCAAAAAAACCCCAAAACCCCAAACCCGTGAATTGAGAATTATGTATCTGGCAAAACTGTCCTTCAAAAATAAGGGAGACATTAAGACATTCCTAGTGGGATGAGAGCTGAGAGAGTTTGTTACCACTAGACCTGATGCCATGGTTGAATGTCTCCCTAAATGTGTTTGAAACTTAATCCTCAGTGCAACAGTGTTGAGAAGTGAGACCTTTAAGAAGTGATTAATGGATTAATGTTGTCACGGGAGTGGGTTTATTCTTGCAAGAGTGGGTTTGCTATAAAAGTGAGTTCACGGAGGGCATGATGGCTCACACCTGGAATCCCAGCAATTTGGGAGGCCAAGGTGGGAGAACTGCTTGAGTTCAGGAGTTTGAGACCAACTTGAGCAACACAGTGAGACCCCATCACTAAAAAAAAAAAAAAATTAGCTGGGTGTGGTGGTGCGTAACTGCAGTCCCAGCTTCTTCAGAGGCTGAGGCAGGACAATCACTTGAATCCAGGAGTTTGAAGTTACAATGAGCTATGATCATGCCACTGCACTCCAGCCTCAGGGATAGAGGGAGACCCTGTCTCTTAAAAAAAAAAAAGTGAGTTCAGCCTTTCTTGCTGTGTCTTGCCAGGCACTGCCTTCCGCTGTGTGGTGAGGCAGCAAGAAGGCCCTGACAAGATGCATCCCCTCAATCTCAGCCTCCAGAACCATTAGCCAAATAAATTTCTGTTGATTATAAACTACCCACACTGTGGTATTCTGTTACAACAGCACTAAAGGGACTAAGACAATTCCTACACAAGAAATGCTAAAGAGAGTCCTTCAGATTAAAACAAGGAAACTAGGTAGCAACTCAAAGCTGTATGAAGAAATAAAGATCACTGAGAAAGGTAAGTGCAAGGGCAATAGTAAAAGCAAGTATTATTATAATTCTTATTTTTAGCCATTTTTAATTTTCTATATGATTTAAAAGATAAATACATACCTCTTTACACCCATTAGGAGGGTTATTTAAAAAAAAAAAAAAACAACAAATGATGGTGAAGATGTGAAGAAATGGAACTCTTGCATATTGCTGGTGGAAAAGAAAAATACAGCCTCTGTGGAAAACAGCATGGTGATTCCTCAAAAAATTAAACATAGAATTACCACATGATCTTCTTCTGGGTATATGTCCAAAAGAAGTGATGTTAGAGATATCTGGTCCCTGTTCATAGCAGCATTATTCACAATAGCCAAAAGGCGGAAACACCCCAAGTGGCCATCGACACAAGAGTGGATCAAATGTGGTATACATATACAATGGAATACTAGTTGGCCTTAAAAATAAGGGAAATTTTGACACGTGCTACAACATGGGTGAAGCTTAAAGATATGCCACATGAAACAAGCCAGTCACAAAGGATAAGTATTGTATGATTCTTCTCACGAATTTCCTAGAGTAATCAAATTCACAGTGACAGAAGGCAGAATGGCAGTGGCCAGAAGCTGGGGCATGGGGAAATGGAGTGTTTAATAAGTATAGTTTCCATTTACAAGGAACAGGTTACAAGAGACAAAGGACATTATGTATTAATAAAATGTTCAATACAGCAGGAAGGTTAAACAATTATAAACATTACACACCTAATTATGGACCCTCAAAATACATAAAGCAAAATTGATAGAATTGAAAGAGAGAAATACAATTTTAGAACAATAGAAACTTCCTAATCCTATTTTCAATAATGGATAGATCAATCAGACAGAGGATAAGTAAGAAAAGCGAGAACTTGAACAACATGTTAAACCAACTAGACTTAACAGATATACATAGAACACTCCACCCAACAACAGCAGAATACACATTCTTCTCAAAAGCATATGGGACATTCTCCCAGAGAGACCAAATGTTAGGCTACAAAACAAGTCAATACCTATAAAAAGATAGATATTATACATTTCTTCTCCAACCACAACAGGGTGAAGTTAGAAACCAATAACAGAAGTAAAAGAAATAAAAGTCTCCAAATTAGAAAAGAAGAGGCAAAACTATTAATATGTTATTAGAAAACATGATCTTATATACAGAAAATCTCAAAGAATCCAGAAGAGAACTACTAGAGCTAGTAAACTAATTCATCAAAGTTGCAGCATGCAACATTAAAACCCAAGAAACAGGTTGTTTCTATACATCAGCTGTGAACAATCCAAAAAGGAAATTAAGAAAGCAATTTCATTTGCAATAGCAGCTAAAGGAATTTAATACTTATGAATAAATCTAACCCATTTGGTGAAAGACTTGTATGCTGAGACTATAAAATATTGCTGAAAGAAATTAAAGAAGACTTAAATAAATGGAAAGACATCCCGAGTTCATGAATAGGGAGACTTAACATTGTTAAGATATCAGTACTATCCAAAGTGATTTAAGATGTCAATACTATCGGAAGTGATTCACAGATTCAATGCAATCCCTGTCAAAATTCCAATAGCCTATTTCAGAGACATGAAAAGGTGATTCTCAAATTCATATGGAATTGCAAGGGTCCCCTTTGTCTTAGTTTTTCCCTGCTGCTGTGACAAGGTATTGTAGATTGGGTAACTTATAAAGAATAAAAATTTATTGCTTATAGTTCTGGAGACTTGAGAATACAAGATCAAGGCACAAGCAGATTCAGTGTCAGTTGAGGGCCCATTCTTCATACATGGTGGTTTGGTGCCATATCCTCATATGGTAGAAGGGGCTGGAGAACTCCCTTCAACCTTTTTTGAAAGGGCACCAATCTCATTCATGAGGGTGGATGCCTCATTACTTAATCACTTTCAGAAAGGTCCCATCTCTTAAGGGCATCATAATGATTAAGCTTCAGTATGAATTTTGGAGGGATACATTCAGACCACAGCACTCTGCCCTTGGCAGTTCATGTCCATTTCACACACAAAATACATTCATTCCATTCCAATAGCCCCATAAGTCTTAACATGTTCCAGTACCAACTCAAAAGTCTAAAGTCCAGACAGAGTCTTATCTAAGTCAGATAGAAGTGAGACTCAAAGATGAGATTCACCCTGAGGCAAATTCCCTTCCAGCTATAAGCCTGTGACATCAAAGAAGTTATGTGTTTCTAAAGTACAGAGGTGGGACAAGCATAGGATAAATGCTTCCATTCCAAAAGGGAGAAATAGCAAAGAAGAAATGGATAACAGGTGTTAGGTAAGCCCAAAACCTAACAGGAAAAACAACATTAAATCTTAAGGCTGGAGAATAATCTTCTTTGACTCCATGTTCCCCGTTCTAGACACACTGGGGTTGGGGTTGGGGCTGGATCCCCAAAGCCCCAGTCAGCCTCACCCCGACAGCTTTGCTGGATGCAGCCCATGAGGCAGCTCACATGGATTGGAGTCTCCTGCCTGTGGCTCTCCCAGCTGGAGTTGCATGCTGGTGGCTCTGGCAGTCTGGGATCTTCTCTACCTGGGCCCTGAGCTTCTCTGGGGAATCCTTTGAAATCTTAGCTGAGGTGGCCTTGCCCCCACAGCTCTTGCACTCTGTGCGTTTGCAGAGTTAGCGCCCAATGCTGCCATAGTTTTCCTTTGCCTTCTGGAGGGGCAGTCCAAGCAGCATTTGGGCCCACCTGTGCCACAGCTGGGGCAGCCAAGGAACCCTAAATTGGAATGCAGGAGCAGAGCCTTGACATTGTTCTGCTTCCATGGCTCTGGCATTCTGGGCTTGTGATGGGAGGGAAGCCAGGAAGATCTCAGAAATGCCTTTGGGATCACTGCTCCATTGTTTTGATGAATAGCATCTGGCTTCTCTCTACCCCTTCTTATCAGAGGCCACACTTCTGGTGTTGTCTCCAGAATATGCTTTTTCATTTTTTGCAGCCTAGTCAGTCTGAGAAATTTTCTAATCTCTAAGTTCTGCTTCTCTTTTGATGACAAATTCCATCTTTAATTTGTTTCTTTCTTTTTGCATTTTAGATAAGCAGTCAAGAGAAGCCATGCCACACCCTCAACAGTTTGCTTAGAGATTTCTTCTGCCAAGTATCCTATTTCATTGATCATGAGTTCCTCCTTCCACAAAACACTGGGACACGAACACCATTCGGTCAACTTCCTTGCCACTTTATAGCAAGGATTTCTTTTCCTCTAGCTTGTCAGTAACATGTCCTTCATTTCTGTCTGAAACCTCACCAGAATGGCTTTTACTGTCCACCATTGTCTGATTGGGTGTGTTTAGGGAATCTAAATATGTAACATTGGCCATCTAAGAGACCCCAAAAGGTTGGGGACTAGACATCGGGCGGATTTAGAGCCACAGAGATGATAATGTCAAGGACGTAATCTGCTCCCTGGGAATGTAGAAACCAGCCGAGGGAGGCGGACACGAGAACAGGTGCAGTTAAGTGAAGTATGAGCTACCTTGTAGCAGCATCCATACACACTAGGGTGCACCGAGTTGGAGAAGAAGCGGGGGTGGTCTGATTTGCAAACCCTCTTCCGCGGCCACCTGCTTGCCCGAGCCCCCCCGGAGCGGCGCCCGGGAGCAGTGGGTGTCTCTGGGACAACCAGACCTCTCTCCCCTCCCTCCTAGGGCGAGAAAGGAGGACCACAGAGACGCGGCGCCCTCCACCGTCCTAGAGCAGCCGCCGAGGCACAGTGTGGCCGCCTCCGCCTCCCGGGTGCCAAGGCCTGGGCAGCGCACAGCGCGGGGAGCCGGCCGAGGGGCTGGCGGGGGCTGGCGGGGCGTGGAGCCTGGGTCTTGCCCGGGCGAGGGCGCAGTCGGGCCTGCCCCGGTTTAGAGCGGTTCTCCTCGGCCCCGAGCAGCCTCCGGTCGGGCCCGGCGCGCGCTCGCTTCCCCGGAGGGCGGCTCGGGCCATGGCGGCCGCGGCCCTGGCGAGGGGGGCGCGCCTTGTCCCTGCCCTCCAGCTGCTGCCGGGAGTACCCGCGCCAGCCCGGGCTCGCCCGGTGAGTGCGAGGCCTGCGCCCAGAAAGGGGCTCGGCCCCGTCTTGGACACCAGGCCCAGCTGATGGGCGGGGAGAGGTTGGTGCTGCCGGGAAATGGAGGTATAACCCGGAGTGGAGCCCCTCCAGGGCCAGGCCGGGGGCAGAGTGGATTGGACACTCCGGGACGGGAGCCGTGCCCGGAAGCAGACGTGCAGCGGCACGGGTGTGCGCCCACAGCGCAGAATTTCCAAGAGGCTGGTTTTACAGAGCTGGTTATGTGTGAGTTGGCTATGTTAGGATGAACAGGAGTTTGCAGGCACAGGAGGGAAGAACTGGATATTCAGGCAAAGGAGTCTTCAGGTGCAAGGGCACAGATCTGAGGGAGGAAAGAGTTTAAGAGTTTCACCTTTTAGTTTCCCAACTGAATGGTGAGAGCATAGTGGATGAGGTAGCTGATGGTCCTGGGCAGGTAAGCGGGTCTCTGAACAGCGAATGGAATTGTCTGTAGTGCAGAGGAACTTGGACTTTATTAGGTAGACAAAGGTGAGCCAGCCAAAGCCTCTGAGCCCTGGAGTGTTGGAGAAATCACTCGGGGGCTTTGTAGGGCAAGAACTGATGTGAAATGGCCCAGAATCAGCTCCTCCGTACTATGGAGACTGAGATCCTGAATGAGACGACGGCTGGGAATCATAGGAAGTCTTGATGGCTGTAGGTTAGCACTGTTTGTGTTTGTGAAGGAAGAGGATGCGTGAAAAAGGCTATAGAAAAAGGGGACATTGAAGTTGGGATGTGGAGAAGAAAGTGGGGTGGGATGTTTTAGAGAGTGTTGAGGGTGGAGGAGCGTAGGGAGTAGAGTGACAGTTAGGATCTGCCCTGTGGAGTAGTCTCAGTGGTAACCTGAGTGTTCCGAGGAGCCCTTAGCTGCCTCTTTGGCTGGTGGCAGTGACTGAGAGGGACAGGAGAGGACGAGTCAGTGTGGCATGATAGGCAGAGCCAGAGAGTTAAGCAGGTGTGGGTTCTGTCTCAGTTCTGGGACTTTGAGGGAAGTTAATCTCTCTGAGCCTTGGCTTCCTCGTCTATAAAGTGGATCTAACACCCTTCTTGTAGGCTGGGAGACATAAAATAGTATATATATAAAGTGCCTGGCACAGGCTCAAAAAATGATAGCTGTTATCAAGGGTGATAGACCTCTCTGAAGGAGGACACATTGTAGAGAAAGTCTGGAACCTAGAGCACAGGTGGTAGTTGTGGGTATAGGGATGAACAGCAAAAACTTTTGCAGAGACTCATGAAAAAGATGAGAGGATGTTTGCTGAAATAAAGATGAAGAGACGTGAGAAAATTGATGGCTGATCCCTTATATGTTTGTAAGTAGGGGGCAAAAATCTGCCGAGAGAGTTCCCTTAGACATTCAGAATCCAGAACCCCAACAGGCATCCTGCCGGTACTTCTTGGTGCCCTTGTCTACCACATACCCCAAGCCTGGGTCCTGGGATTGTCCTAGGGCATATAAACACGTGTTGTTTCAGGAGTCAGTGACCTTCGAGGATGTGGCTGTCTACTTCTCTGAGAACGAATGGACCGGCCTGGGCCCTGCTCAGAGGGCCCTGTACAGGGACGTGATGCTGGAGAACTATGGGGCTGTGGCTTCCCTGGGTAAGGGTCTCTCTCTTTGGGCTCTGGCTCTGCCCTTCACAGTTTCCTGGCTTCTCCTTTCTCAAAGGCTCAGGAGTCTTTGATAATGCTCAGCTCAGTGGTGGCTGCAGGCTCTTGGATTGTTAATGACCCAACCTTAGCAGTTGCTAGAAGTGGGAAGTCCTGGTATCAGTTTGGGCCTCACACCGAACTCCCTTGCCCCAGGGTGACAGCTGCCCGAACCGTCACCCCTGTGCTGTGGGTATAGGGGGGAAGAGCAGATCCATGGTGCACCACTGAGCCTTCAGTTCCCCACCCCCTCAGTTTGGGAGATCCAGCCTAATACCAAGCATCCACAGGCAGATGTCTGAACTTGAGGGCTCTAAGAAGGAGAGGACAAGAAAGCATTGAGGACTCAATTCCTCAGTGAATGAAATCATCTGTTTGCTGACTCAAACTATTATTGAGTAACTCTGTCAACTTCCTGACTTTTGTAAGTCTCCTGGCCCCTCTCCCCTGGGTCTCCTTCCTTCCCCCTGGACTTCCTTTTCTCCTTCTCACTAGTGATTCTCTATTTCCCCTCCTGCCCCTGAAGACACAGGCCTGGGAGGAGCCCTGGGATTGCTCTGTGTCACCCCACTCACCTGCCTGTCCCATTTCCTTCTCCTCAAGCAGCATTTCCATTTCCCAAACCGGCTCTGATTTCCCAGCTGGAGCGAGGGGAAGCCCCCTGGTGCTCAGCTCCTCAGGGAGCTCTGGATGGAGAGGGCCCGAGGGGCATCTCCTCAGGTGAGTGAGGACACCTGTGCCAGTCATCTGGCCAGTTCCTTTGTCTGGATCTTCAGAATGTCATAGATATGTGTTCTCTTAACCTCGTACTGTGGACACTGGTGGGATTCCCTTTTTTCTCTGTGTTCCCATAGTTTTCCCTCCTCTTGAGTCCTGGTTTTATTTACCTTGGCTCCTCTGTGTGCCATCTTCTTTCACCTGTTTTGCCGCTTCCCTGTCTCTGCTGCTCTTATCATAGCCACCATTTATCTTTGCTCCCTGATGTTCCTGTTTACTCTCCGATATGGGGTGCCCTTTCTGCTTTCCCAGCCTGCTTATAGTCTTCCAGCTTGGGATGTAATGGCCATATTTATCATTAGAAATCAAGAAATCTCAACCCTCAGCCACATAGTCCCTATTACTCAGGAATTGCTGATGGAGAAAGCCCAGGGATTACTTTAGGGCCGACTGAGGGCTTTCTTCCTCTTAGTTTCCTAGTGAGAACTGTGTCTCCCTGTTACCTGCCTCTCCCACCCCCGGCCCCATTCCATTTTCCTTGCACAGTCTTCTGTGAACATGGTGAGACTTGAGCTGTGTCCTCCATCTCCCCATTCTCACACTTCCTTGCTGTGTCTGGTAGTCTTTTTATATTAGGATATTCTTGATTGCAAATATTAAAACCCAGTTCAAACTGGGTTCCTCCTCCAAAGAGGAATTTATTGTTTCATGCAACTGGGTAGTCTGTAAGTAGAGTGGGCTGCAGGTATAGTTTGATCAGAATTTCAGTTTCTGCTCTGTCTCCCTGTATGTTGGTTTTGTCCACAGTCTGGCTCCTGCTGTGGTTGTAAGGTGATTTGTATCATTAGTTGTAAACAGGACTCTGCTTCTTCCTACCTAGGGAAAGGAACAGGGCAGGTCTTCCTCAGGCTTTAACCATTATGAATCAAAGTCCCATTATGAATCAAAGAGCAATAAAGCATTGCTCTCTTGGACCACCTTAAGTCGTATGCCAGCTTTAAATCAGTCACTGTGGCCAGGGAAATACTGTGCACTGATTGACTTGATCTGAATTGCTGATCCCTGGAGCAATTTGCCATGTAGAGAGTAGGATGGGATTAACCTGCTTGGCCTAGACTTGCCAGCGCCTACCCTAGGAACTGGAATTGGGATAAGCTCCCCTTCACCCTCCACAAAGTTCCCACAGTGGGGAGGGGTAGAATGGATGTAGGAGACAACCACAGTGTCCTCTATGTTCTCTCAGGATCTCAGTGCTGCTTCTCCTCATGACCCAAGGGAATTTCCTATCTTTGCTTTGCTTTTGGCAAAAAACCAACAGCTACGTTATTCCTTGAACAAAGTTCTAACTGCCTGACCAGGAACAGACTTCCTTGGTGCAGTCTTGTCCGTACTCAGAGTCCCCTTTTGTCTTAGAGAAGATAATACTCAGGAGAGACACAGTCCCTGGCTTTAGCAACATAAAAGGTCGTCATTTGAAGGTGTAGAATTGATCTGTTTCTTAGGATGTTTCAGATGGGAGTTACAAAGAGACAGATCTTAGTTAAGCCTGAAGTAAGGTTTATTAGAGTGGACGTTTGTGGTAGAGGTGTCTATTATAAGGTAAAAAGAAACTTCTGGAAATGGCTGAGTGAGGCTGTGAGGCCATTTCTTATGGATGCCATAGAGAGACCCATCACTGATTCTTTGTGGAATGAGAGGCAATAAATAGACAGAAAGGAAGACAACTAAGAGGTTATGGTGTCCCAGAATAGCCTGCCTAGACAGGAAGTCCTCAGGAGTAGCTCTTTGTAATTCCATCCTATCCTGATTCTTTTCTATATGAATTTGCTTTCACCTCCTGTTATAGTTATGGGTACAAAAGAGGCATTAGTCTTTTCTATTCTTCTTGACGGTTTAAAATGAGTGGTATGTTTTTGTATCTTTGGGAAATGATGGAATCACAACTTCCCTGTACTAGTATTTTCTGTCCTTCATATTCTTATCCCCTCAAACTTCTGGTTATCTGTGTTGCCAATCTTTTCACCCACCTTCATTCTCCCCCTACCACTTCCACCTCTGCCCCTTTCCTAATGGGCGTCACTCCTCCGACTGAGTCAGCCTTCTTTGTATCTTGACCCCGACAGGGTTTCCATGTCTGACGCCTGCTGGGATCTTCCATCTTGAGCAGGCAGAGGAGCTGTTGAACCTGAAACTGCAAGGAGAGCGTCCAAGCCTAATTTGTACAGGTAAGTGAGAGGGAAATGAGCATTTTTCCTCCTAGTTTACATTTTCTTATCTTTCCTTTATAAAATGTTAAAAATCCATTTTGCCATTGATGTTCTAAATAAATGACCCTCCCAAATCCCCAGATCAACCAATTAATCAAGAGAAAACTTAAACTCTTAAGCGTTCAGCTTCATTAGGACAAGCTCAATTAATTAAATCAGGATGGGTCTTGGGTCTTAGTCTTAAACTGAACAGATGGCCTATCCACTTGGCTGCTATGCTCAACTAATATTTTTGCGGTAGATGCTATATTTTACTCATTGTGTGGTTGTTAGGGATCAAAATTCAAGTAACATATGGCCCCTATCCTGCAAAGGCTCACAGTCTAATGGGACATTATACATAAATATATCATTACAGAAAAATGATGATGCTGTAACACAAGTGTGAATAAGACACTATAGGAACAAAGAGAAGGGAGTCCTTTGCGCAACTTTGCCTCAAGTACTTTGGAGAAGCACTTTTTATGGTGGACCTGGTGGTTAGGTTAAATGAGAATATTACACTTCCTTTTAGTGTTGAAAAGTATGGGGAAAGTCCTTCTTGCTGCTGTCCCCAATGTGTGACAAGCTCAGTTTTCCCAGGTGTACCACTAATGATTCCTTATTTCTAAACAGGTCCTCTGCCCCGAGTCCTGGCCTGTTCTTTTCATGTTATAAACTGGACTCAGCCACCTAGAAGGAATTCTAACTTGTCTGCCTTAGACTCAGTTCAACTCTTTTCTGAGAGCCTGCCCTCTGTTTGGTCTGGTGCTGGGAATCACAGCCCTCAGGAATTCTGTCTAGTTTCTGCTTTTTACTTGTAGTTTCTTTTTGTGTTTTAGCCCTGTTTTTGCCATCGTCAGCTAAGACAGGGCCCCTGAGACACAGGGGTGGTACTTGGAAAGAAATGGACGTATTGATACCACTTGGTAACCTTGGTTACTCCGGCGTGGGTAAATGATGATATTTGAAGCTCTGATTTCTTCTTTCAGAGGGTGTGTTGAAGAGTGAGAAAGAAGATTATATTCTGAAGGAGGACATTTTTGAGGAAGCACAGAACCTCATGGTCCTATCAAGTGGACCCCAGTGGTGTGGCTCCCAGGAATTCTGGCTTAGGAAAACCTGTGAAGAGGAGAAAAGTAGCTTAGGAAGATGGCCAGGCTACTCCAATGGGGGAAGTATGGAGAATATTCCAAATGATATTATAGAAGTGATTGTCAAGGATGAGATGATCTCAGTAGAAGAGAGTTCAGAGAATACTGATGTCAATAACCACCTTGGTATACATCAGAAAATGCTAAGTGAGCAGGTATTCTATATATGTGAAGAATGTGGCAAGTGTTTTGATCAAAATGATGACTTTGATCAACACCAGAAAACTCATAGTGGAGATAAGGTCTATGAATGTAAGGAATGTGGGAAGGCTTTTAGTTTTAGATCACACTGCATTGCACATCAGAGAATTCATAGTGGGGTGAAACCCTATGAATGTCAAGAATGTGCCAAAGCCTTCGTTTGGAAGTCAAACCTGATTCGTCACCAGCGAGTACATACTGGAGAGAAACCCTTTGAATGTAAGGAATGTGGGAAGGGCTTTAGTCAGAACACAAGCCTTACACAACATCAGCGAATCCACACTGGGGAGAAACCATACACATGCAAGGAATGTGGGAAAAGCTTTACTCGAAACCCAGCCCTTCTTCGACATCAGAGAATCCATACTGGGGAGAAGCCTTATGAATGTAAGGACTGTGGAAAAGGCTTCATGTGGAACTCAGATCTTGCTCAGCACCAGAGGGTCCACACTGGGGAGAAGCCTCATGAATGTTCTGACTGTGGGAAAAACTTCATTTGCAAGGCACACCTTATTCGACATCAAAGAATCCATACTGGGGAAAGACCCTATAAATGTAAGGACTGTGGGAAGGCCTTCAGTCAGAATTCTGTCTTGATTAAGCACCAAAGGCGCCATGTTAGAGAGAAACCCTATAACTGCCAGACCTCTCACCTTGAACATTAGAGAGTATATAATGGTGGTACTTGTTTATAATTCTTGTGCTACTGGAATCCCACAGACAAAATGAGCTGACCTTCCACAATTTGCTATAACCCTACTAGCCAGTATTATCTTGCCCCTTCTCCTGAACAGATACCATGTACTGTAGCAAGACTAGTTCCCCTGTCCCACCGTGTTTATACTAGGCACCATTTAGTTGAGCACCTACTATGTCAGGTACTGTGCTAACCACTTTACATACATTGTTTAATTTTCATAACAGTCCTATTAAGGTAGATACTCTTCCCATTTTACAAATGAATAATCTGAGGTTGAAAGAGGTTCTAAAACCCATTGGATGTTGCTTAGCTAGTAAGTTATTGAGATTGGAGCTAGGCCTGACTGCAGAGTCTACAGTTCTTTATTTCCTTGTACTGATTTATGTCTCTCCCCATTTTTATTTGCTTAAGTTTTCCTGGGCTTTTAGTTTCCCTTCATCATCTAAGACCCAGCTCCTTCAGCTTAGCAGTCCTCTTTTCCTCTTCTACTTATAGTCAGTACCATGCAAGTTAGCATTTAATTATGTGCTGTCTTATATTTTTCTACTAGTCTCATGTTTCTTAGTCTTAATGCCAGCTAAATGGCTCTCTGAGGACCAACACTGCATTTCTTTTATGTTTTTCCAGTTTTGAAACTTATTTATTTGTTGACTAGATACAACGTGCTCATAATAAAAAAAAAAAAAAAAAATTGAAACAATTCAAAACGGTATTCAGTGAAAAGTAAATTTCCTTGTCATTCTTGTCTCCCGATTCTCCCAGTTCTCTCCCCAGGCAATCACTGTTACTGTTTATGTATTTTTCTAGAGGTATTCTTTATATACAAATATTTATTGCTACTGCTTTCTGTAAATCTACGTCACTGAAAACCTTATTTGATCTAGGTCACATTGCAGCTACATTGCCAACTCTAGGACCTTCCCTTCCTTAGAAGTTGTGGGCCTCCTTGAGGTGACAAGGGAATGTAGGGAAAGCAGCAGAGGGTAGTCCATGTTGTGCTATCTTGGGAGACCCAGTTGCTCTTGTGTTATGAGACAGCACTCTGGGATTGGGAAAATATAAGTGCAGTTGGAGATTTTTTTTTTTTAAATAAAAATTTGTATGGCTACAACCCCTCATTGTACCTAAAGCTTTTCTGAGTCTGTCCCCCAGTCACCATCTTGATAGCCTATATCCCAAATTAAGTTGTTGAAGCCATCACTAACGGAGGGAGAACAGGTCACTTTCTGGTTGTGGTCAACACTCTGTTAGGTAGCTGTGTCCAGTCAGTAGTTGAAAAGTTCCCACATAATCCACTATCTTGGCATCAGAGTCACAATGTAGTGGTCCAACATCAAAGATAAATGCTAGGAACACGTAGCTCCTACACAGGAAAGTAAGGAATTCAAAAATTAGCTAACTCTGCATGGATCATGAGTCTGTAAAACAATATTTTTAAAAGAGAGGCCGGGCGCGGTGGCTCAGGCCTGTAATCCTAGTACTCTGGGAGGCTGAGGCGGGTGGATCGTTTGAGCTCAGGAGTTTGAGACCAGCATGAGCAAGAGCGAGACCCTGTCTCTACTAAAAATAGAAAGAAATTATCTGGCCAACTAAAAATATATAGAAAAAATTAGCCAGGCATGGTGGTGCATGCCTGTAGTCCCAGCTACTCGGGAGGCTGAGGCAGGAGAATCGCTTAAGCCCAGGAGTTTGAGGTTGCTGTGAGCTAGGCTGACGCCACGGCACTCACTCTAGCCCGGGCAACAAAGCAAGACTCTGCCTCAAAAAAAAAAAAAAAAAGAAGAAAATGCAAGCTGCTAATACTTCATATGTCTTCATAATCATAATTATGAAGATAGGATATTGGAGACGTGGTGCTAACCATCTTAAAAGTTTAGAGGACCAGAGGCTATATTCAGAGGAGAAGAATGCTGACCAAAACAGAGCTGAAACATCCATTCCAGACACTTCACCTTTAGAACTATTTTTTTCAGATAGTGCAGTTCGCTTCACTGCTGTTTATAACCCACTTTAAAGCTCCCAGCCAATTAGGGTAATATTTAATAAGCAGTAAAAATTTTGTTGTGTACCACATGGAACCAGGAAATAGAAATGATTTATGTGAACAGTTGTTGAGGAAGTTGTTTATTAAGCAAATGTTAGTGAGCAACTACTTATATGCAAAGCACTGTGCCCCATGCTGGGTAAACAATAAGTTAGATCTGGTCCTTGTCCTCCTGGAACATTTGTCCTAATGAGAGAGACTGACCAAAAAAATTAAGTAAACAAAAATTTTAAAAATTGCTATGAAGGTATTGCTATGAACAAGGTACCAAGAAAAAGAATGATGGGGAAGGGACCCACTTTATATAGATGGTCTATTCTAAGAGGAAACATTAAAGTTAAGACTTGAAGGATGAGAAAGAGCCACTTGTATGAGGAATGGGAAGAGCAGCAGGCAGAGGGAACAGCTGTGCAGACACCCTGATGTTTGAAGGCATGATCAAGAAGCCAAAAGGGTTTGGCTACAGTATGATGATCCAGGGTGGTGTGTGCAGCACAAGTTGGGTTTGAAGAGATAGGTGGGCCAGGTCATTCATTCCCTTCTAAGTGAAAAGAAGGCTTTGAAGGGTATCCAAAGGAGGGGTGACATGTCTGAGTCATACTTTAAGATGGTCACTCTTATTGATAGGTAGAAAATGGTTTATAAAGGGGCAAGTGTGAAAGGAGAGATCATGTTGGAGACTGTGATAGCAATCCAGGTTGGAGATGACAGTGTCCTGGAGAGGCTGGTGATAATGGAGATGGAGAGAAGTAGGTGATATTAATATATGTTATGGAAATAAAATCTGTGACCTGCTAATGCATCAGATACAAGGAAAAACTTGTATCTGACAGGGAGGAATCGGGGATGGCTTTTTGATTTCTGGCTCAAGCAGCTGAGTGAACAATGGTGCCAATGGCTGGAATAGATAAGACGGGAAGGGGAATGGGCTTGGGAGGGGAGAAATCTTGAACTCTTATTTGGCTTAACACATTTGAGATATGTGTGAGGTGTGCAAGTGGGAATTTCAAGTTGGCAGTATATTATGGGCTGGAGCACTGGTTAGCTATGGCTGGAGCTGTGTATTTGTAAGTTATTCAGTGAGAAGAATACATATAAAGCCATGTAAATAAATGAATGAAATCCCCTACAGAGTGGGAATGAATAAAATCCTCTGCAGCTGCACCGTCCAACATAGTAGCCATTAGCCACATGTGGCTATTTAAATTAAATGAAGAATTTCGTTTCTCAGTCACATTGGCCACATTTCAAGGCTGCTGGGGGCGAGGAGGAGCGCTCTAGACCGGGCAAGACCCAGGCTCCACGCCCCGCCAGCCCTCGCCAGCCCCTGGGCCGGCTCCCCGCGCTGTGCGCTGCCCAGGCCTTGGCACCCGGGAGGTGGAGGCCGCCACACTGTGCCTCGGCGGCTGCTCTAGGACGGTGGAGGGCGCCGCGTCTCTGTGGTCCTCCTTTCTCGCCCTAGGAGGGAGGGGAGAGAGGTCTGGTTGTCCCGGAGACACCCACTGCTCCCGGGCGCCGCTCCGGGGGGGCTCGGGCAAGCAGGTGGCCGCGGAAGAGGGTTTGCAAATCAGACCACCCCCGCTTCTTCTCCAACTCGGTGCACCCTAGTGTGTATGGATGCTGCTACAAGGTAGCTCATACTTCACTTAACTGCACCTGTTCTCGTGTCCGCCTCCCTCGGCTGGTTTCTACATTCCCAGGGAGCAGATTACGTCCTTGACATTATCATCTCTGTGGCTCTAAATCCGCCCGATGTCTAGTCCCCAACCTTTTGGGGTCTCTTAGATGGCCAATGTTACATATTTAGATTCCCTAAACACACCCAATCAGACAATGGTGGACAGTAAAAGCCATTCTGATGAGGTTTCAGACAGAAATGAAGGACATATTACTGACAAGCTAGAGGAAAAGAAATCCTTGCTATAAAGGGGCAAGGAAGTTGACCGAATGGTGTTCGTGTCCCAGTGTTTTGTGGAAGGAGGAACTCATGATCAATGAAATACGATACTTGGCAGAAGATATCTCTAAGCAAACTGTTGAGGGTGTGGCATGGCTTCTCTTGACTGCTTATCTAAAATGCAAAAAGAAAGAAACAAATTAAAGATGGAATTTGTCATCAAAAGAGAAGCAGAACTTAGAGATTAGAAAATTTCTCAATGTGGCTAGGCTGCAAAAAATGAAAAAGCATGTTCTGGAGACAACACCAGAAGTGTGGCCTCTGATAAGGAGGGATAGAGAGAAGCCAGATGCTATTCATCAAAACAATGGAGCAGTGATCCCAAAGGCATTTCTGAGATCTTCCTGGCTTCCCTCCCATCACAAGCCCAGAATGCCAGAGCCATGGAAGCAGAACAATGTCAAGGCTCTGCTCCTGCATTCCAATTTAGGGTTCCTTGGCTGCCCCAGCTGTGGCACAGGTGGGCCCAAATGCTGCTTGGACTGCCCCTCCAGAAGGCAAAGGAAAACTATGGCAGCATTGGGCGCTAACTCTGCAAACGCACAGAGTGCAAGAGCTGTGGGGGCAAGGCCACCTCAGCTAAGATTTCAAAGGATTCCCCAGAGAAGCTCAGGGCCCAGGTAGAGAAGATCCCAGACTGCCAGAGCCACCAGCATGCAACTCCAGCTGGGAGAGCCACAGGCAGGAGACTCTAACCCATGTGAGCTGCCTCATGGGCTGCATCCAGCAAAGCTGTCGGGGTGAGGCTGACTGGAGCTTTGGGGATCCAGCCCCAACCCCAACCCCAGTGTGTCTAGAACGGGGAACATGGAGTCAAAGAAGATTATTCTCCAGCCTTAAGATTTAATGTTGTTTTTCCTGTTAGGTTTTGGGCTTACCTAACACCTGCTATCCATTTCTTCTTTGCTATTTCTCCCTTTTGGAATGGAAGCATTTATCCTATGCTTGTCCCACCTCTGTACTTTAGAAACACATAACTTCTTTGATGTCACAGGCTTATAGCTGGAAGGGAATTTGCCTCAGGGTGAATCTCATCTTTGAGTCTCACTTCTATCTGACTTAGATAAGACTCTGTCTGGACTTTAGACTTTTGAGTTGGTACTGGAACATGTTAAGACTTATGGGGCTATTGGAATGGAATGAATGTATTTTGTGTGTGAAATGGACATGAACTGCCAGGGGCAGAGTGCTGTGGTCTGAATGTATCCCTCCAAAATTCATATTGAAGCTTAATCATTATGATGCCCTTAAGAGATGGGACCTTTCTGAAAGTGATTAAGTAATGAGGCATCCACCCTCATGAATGAGATTGGTGCCCTTTCAAAAAAGGTTGAAGGGAGTTCTCCAGCCCATTCTACCATATGAGGATATGGCACCAAGCCACCATGTATGAAGAATGGGCCCTCAACCGACACTGAATCTGCTTGTGCCTTGATCTTGTATTCTCAAGTCTCCAGAACTATAAGCAATAAATTTTTATTCTTTATAAGTTACCCAATCTACAATACCTTGTCACAGCAGCAGGAAAAAAACTAAGACAAAGGGGACCCTTGCAATTCAATATGAATTTGAGAATCAGCTTTTTATGTCTCTGAAATAGGCTATTGGAATTTTGACAGGGATTGCATTGAATCTGTGAATCACTTCCGATAGTATTGACATCTTAAATCACTTTGGATAGTACTGACATCTTAACAATGTTAAGTCTCCCTATTCATGAACTCGGGATGTCTTTCCATTTATTTAAGTCTTCTTTAATTTCTTTCAGCAATATTTTATAGTGTCAGCATACAAGTCTTTCACGAAATGGGTTAGATTTATTCATAAGTATTAAATTCCTTTAGCTGCTACTGCAAATGAAATTGCTTTCTTAATTTCCTTTTTGGATTGTTCACAGCTGTTGTATAGAAACAAACTGGTTTCTTGGGTTTTAATGTTGTATGCTGCAACTTTGATGAATTAGTTTACTAGCTCTAGTAGTTCTCTTCTGGATTCTTTGAGATTTTCTGTATATAAGATCATGTTTTCTAATAATATATTAATAGTTTTACCTCTTCCTTTCTAATTTGGAGACTTTTATTTCTTTTACTTCTATTATTGGTTTCTAACTTGACCCTGTTGTGGTTGGAGAAGAAATGTATAATATCTGTCTTTTTATAGGTATTGACTTGTTTTGTAGCCTAACATTTGGTCTCTCTGGGAGAATGTCTCATATGCTTTTGAGAAGAATGTGTATTCTGCTGTTGTTGGGTGGAGTGTTCTATGTATATCAGTTAAGTCTAACATGTTGTTAGACTTGAACTTTAACATGTTGTTCAAGTTCCCACTTTTCTTACCCTTTACTATAGGGTAAGAAAATTTCTATTACTGTAAAATTGTGTTTCTCTCTTTCAGTTCTACCAGTTTTGCTTTATGTATTTTGAGGGTCTGTAATTAGGTGTGTAATGTTTATAATTGTTTAACCTTCCTGCTGTATTGAACATTTTATTAATACATAATGTCCTTTGTCTCTTGTAACCTGTTCCTTGTAAATGGAAACTATACTTATTAAACACTCCATTTCCCCATGCCCCAGCTTCTGGCCACTGCCATTCTGCCTTCTGTCACTGTGAATTTGATTACTCTAGGAAATTCGTGAGAAGAATCATACAATACTTATCCTTTGTGACTGGCTTGTTTCATGTGGCATATCTTTAAGCTTCACCCATGTTGTAGCATGTGTCAAAATTTCCCTTATTTTTAAGGCCAACTAGTATTCCATTGTATATGTATACCACATTTGATCCACTCTTGTGTCGATGGCCACTTGGGGTGTTTCCGCCTTTTGGCTATTGTGAATAATGCTGCTATGAACAGGGACCAGATATCTCTAACATCACTTCTTTTGGACATATACCCAGAAGAAGATCATGTGGTAATTCTATGTTTAATTTTTTGAGGAATCACCATGCTGTTTTCCACAGAGGCTGTATTTTTCTTTTCCACCAGTAATATGCAACGGTTCCATTTCTTCACATCTTCACCATCATTTGTTGTTGTTTTTTAAATAACCCTCCTAATGGGTGTAAAGAGGTATGTATTTATCTTTTAAATCATATAGAAAATTAAAAATGGCTACAAATAAGAATTATAATAATACTTGCTTTTACTATTGCCCTTGCACTTACCTTTCTCAGTGATCTTTATTTCTTCATACAGCTTTGAGATGCTACCTAGTTTCCTTGTTTTAATCTGAAGGACTCTCTTTAGCATTTCTTGTGTAGGAATTGTCTTAGTCCCTTTAGTGCTGTTGTAACAGAATACCACAGTGTGAGTAATTTATGATCAACAGAAATTTATTTGGCTAATGGTTCTGGAGGCTGAGATTGAGGGGATGCATCTTGTCAGGGCCTTCTTGCTGCCTCACCACACAGTGGAAGGCAGTGCCTGGCAAGAGAGAGCAAGAAAGGCTGAACTCACTTTTTTTGCTTCATAGGATTGTGTGCATAAATCATTAACATAGCAGGCCTGAGACTAAAAAAGTCCTGCTTGCAAGACAGGCCCTTAGCTGGTGTCTAGGAACTTTGCTTTCGGTGTCCCCAGTCAACACTTAACCAACAAGAGTAGTTCCTTATGCCTAGATTATTTGCACAAATAATATGATTTATGATGAAAATCTGTTTTCCTTCTGAACGTCTGGAATTTTTGTATGTATGAAACTGCCTATGTTAAAATAATGTAAAGCTATAAGGTAAAAATGGTAATAAAAGTCTGATTTCTATAAAAGTATAGATACAGCCAGAAGTTAACCAGTCATTGTTCCGTAAGTGTCTGACTGCTGTAACTACTTACTGCTTAACGGCATGTATCCTCCCTGACAGGTGCAAGATTTGTGACTTCTCCAATTGCTTCTATAGATAGTGTTGCTATTGTAATATAGTTTAGCAGTTAAAAAAAATATCACCTCAAATAGAACTAGAACAAAAGGACCCCAAGCCCTCAAGGAGGAGACAGTGGTGGAACTCTGCCAAGTACAGAAGAGTCATCTTCGTAGGAGCAGCCTATGGAGGTAGAGCCCTGGCCTATGGAGAGGCAGCCGTCACCGATGGAGTGGCAGCCAGCACCTAGCGAGGACCAGTTTCCACCTGAGATGCTGGAGGGGCCACTGACAGCAGCCAGACCTGTGGACAGATGTGAGAACGGATCCAAGTCTTGAGACCCCCTACTAGGAAATCTCCCAACTTAGAAGATTTCTGCCTCCCCACCCCATGAGTTCATCCTCAGCCAATCAGCAGACCCGATTCCCTAGCCCTTTGTTCACCAAACCACCTTTAAAAACCTTAGCCCCCAAATTCTCAAGGAGATGGATTTGAAAAATTACTCCCATCTCCTCACCTCGTGCCTTATGAAATAAAACTCTTTCTCCACTGCAACACCTGCTGTCTCAGTGTATTACCCTTGACTGGGCAGTGGACAAGGGACTTAGTTGGGCTATAACATGTGCTAGGCAGAGGGTGTCTACATGACCAGTCCCCCAATAAAATCCTTGGGCACTGACTCTTTAATGAGCTTCCCTGGTAGAAAGGTGGCACACTTGCTGCATTTTCACTGCCAGGAGGAGTGAGCTCTGTGTGATCTCTCACGGCAGGAAGAAAGCCTTAGGAAACCTGCACAGAGATTCCTTCAGAATCCACCTGTGTCTTTTCCCCTTGTGATCATGTCTCCTTACCATACAGCTGTAATAAATCTCAGTCATGACTACAACTGCGGGACTCATACAACTATGGGACTCTTATATAAGAGTATGCCAAGTCCTATACGAGTCTCATAGCTGTATGAGTCCTGTGAGTCCTTCTAGGGAATCTCTGAATGTGGGGGTAGTCTTGGGGACCCCCTGACATAGGTTGATCTGAGGATTAAATGGCATAATACACATAATTAGGGTAATACTTAGCTCATGGTAAGTTCTCAAAATAAGAAGGATGATGCTCTTGGCAATGTGGATGATCAGCATGGAGCCACACACAGGACTGGAGCTCAGTGTCAGTGGTTCCACCCTCCCTCCACCCTCTCCCACTACATGCCCTCATATCTCTTAGCCTCTTAGTGAATGCACAATCCATCCTTTTATAATAGCATTTCAGGGCTGGCAAGTACCTCAAATTCAGCCTCCCATTTAGACATATGAGAACGAGGCCCAGAGAAGTCAAAACAAAATGTTCTGGGTCATATGATGAGTTAGTGGCAGAGTTGAGACAAGAACCCAGGTTTGCCCTCTTCGTCCTACACTAGCTTTACTGTGGCCTGGTATATGTGATGCAGACTAGGAGGAAGCTTCCTTAGCCTTGAGCCAGGTTGTCAAGAATCCAGGCTGCCATGGAAAGGTTTCCTTCTCCTCCTGGAAAAAAGAAGGAACCTGAAAGCCAGAAAGAAAAAGGAACTTTAATTAAGCCCAGTCCTAAATTAAATGACTGTGATCTGATCTAAAGGCAGGGTGAAATAACTTCTCCCCTGCATCTCCATTTCAAAGGCACTGCTTAATCCTGGGGCTGAGGCAGTGGGGAGGAGGTCCCCCATACTAGGGGAGCAGTCAGTATCACCCAGAGTCGCACAAAAGGGCAAACTAGACACAGGGGAGAGCCAGTGCGTCCAGACCAGAGAACCCACAGCAGACAGCCCCAAAGCAGGAACAGCAGGTAAACAGAATCCTCAGGTGGGTGCCAGTTGCTCAAAATCCTAGGCCGTATATGGAATGAGAAGACATGAGACCGGACGAAACCACAGAAACTCTTGGGCCCACTCTAGAAGAGAACACAACCCACGCCCCTGCCCATCACGTAATGTGCGAATGGGGTGAGCAAGAAAGGGTCACAGCAAAAATGCTGCTGGACCACGGAAATGACGCTCCTGCTGGGCTGATGAGATGCAGACTCCCGGAGATGTGGGCCAAAGTGCTGGAAACAGCGGGGGCAGCCTGACACACACACACAGCGCCTGGGCACGAAGCTCCAGGGACCGACTGGAAGAGGTCACCTCCGTGCAGACAATCTCTCCATCGTGGCTGCGGGGCCAGAAGTGTGTCACCCCTTTTCCGTTCCTAGGGCCCGTTCCGCTCTGGCCTGCCCGGAGCTCGCCCCTGCGTGTCGTTGGTCCCTCCTGACCTCCACGGCCAGCATCGTAACCGGCCCTCGGCCTCTGATCCTGCGCCAAAAGGAGAAGGCCGAGGCGTGCCACGTGCTTCCCGGTTTTGCTCTGTGTCGCTGGTCCCTGGCCCCTGGGAAGTGCGGGAGGGCAGTCGCCTAGGCCAACTTCCCAGGGGCAAGCCAGCCTCTGCCCAAGGAAGAGCAGATATTCCCTGCCTGTCCGGCTGGTGGCCGGCTGGTGGCGCTGGGGGTCTGCACCTGGACACTAAGGGTGGCTGCACTGGCTGGCCTGAGAGGGGTTCGGTGTCACATGATGTATCAGAGCCCAAAACTGCGCTGAGCCCGCCGGGTCTGCTCCTGCCAGAGTCTCTCTTCTCCCTCCCCTGAGCGCCCCAGGCAGGTTGGCCCAAGGGGGATGTGCTCCCTTGGCTTGGGAGCACCTGCAGCAGCCTTTGGTCAGCACCCCCTTCTTCCGCGCTAGCACCACCGCTATACACACAACACACATTGACTTGGTCTTGTCGTCCTGACCTGTGTGGCCTTCCAGACTCTGCACCTCCCTTCCAGCTCTGCTCTTCTTTGCAGCAGTTACCACAATTATGGCCATACCTTGAGGATATTGCCAGTTGCCGGTTGCGGGGGCGGGGGCAGGGGCGGGGCCGGAAAGGGGGCTTCAGACCTCTGCAATAACACAATTTTTTTGTTTGTTTCCTAGTGCATATAAAAGTTATGTTCACACTATACTATAGTCTGTTAGTTGTGCAATAACATGATGTCCAAAAATATATATACCGTACTTTCTAAAAAGCTTAATTACTTAAAAAGGCTAAGAATCATCTGAGCTTTCAGCAAGTTGTAATCTTTACTGGTGGAGGGTCTTGCCTCCATGTTCATGGTTGCTGACTGATCAAGGTGGTGATTTCTGAGGGATGGGGTGGCTGTGGCAATCTCTTAAAATAAGAGAACAATGAAGTTTGCTGCATAAATTGACTCTAACTTTCGTAAAATGTTTCTCAGTAGCGTGCAATTACCCACACTAGAACTTCTTTCAAAATTGCAGTCCATTTTCTCAAACCTTGCTGCTCTTTTATCAACTAAGTTTACATAAATCCTTTGTTGTCATTTCAACAATGTTCACAGTATCTTCACCAGGAGTAGCTTCCGTCTCAAGAAACCGCTCTCTTTGCTCATCCATAAGAAGTAACTCCTCATCCCTTCAAGTTTTATCACGAGATTGCAGCAAGTCAGTGACATGTGCAGGCTCCACTTTGCTGGATCCTTTGCTATTTCTACCCTATCTGCAGTTTCTTCCTCCACTGAGGTCTTAAACTCCTCAACATCATCCATGACAGTTGGAATCAACTTCTTCCAAATTCCCATTAATGTTGGTATGTTAACCTCTTCCCATGAATCATGAATGTTCTTAATGGTATCTAGAATGGTGAATCCTTCCCAGAAGGTTTTCCATTTCCTTTGCTCAGATCCATCAGAGGAATCACTGTCTACGGCAGCTATAGCCTTATGAAATGTATTTCTGGTAATAAGCATTGAAAGTCAAAATTACTTTGCTAAGAGCTGGGAATATAACTGTGAGTGAGATAGACATGGTCCCTGCCCTCTTGGAGTTTATGGTCTAATGGAAGGACAAAGATATTAAATTACTGCCCAAAGTATATAATTACACAGTCATACTTCATTTTATTGTGTTTTGCTTCATTGCACTTTGCAGAAATCATGTTTCTTCCAAATTGAAGGTTCCTGGCAACCGTGCATTGAGCAAACATATAGGCACCATTTTCCCAACAGTATGTGCTCACTTCATGTCTCTGTGTCACATTTTGGTAATTCTCACAGTATTTCACACATTTTCATTATTAGTGTTTTATGCATTATGGAGACCTGTGATCAGTGATCTTTGATGTTACTATTGTATTTGTTTTGTGGACACCACAAAGCAGGCCCATATAAGTCAGCAAACTTAATTGATAACTGTTATGTATGTTCTGACTGCTCCACTGGTCGGCTGTTCCCCTATCTCTCTCCTTCTCCTCAGGTCTCCCTATTACCTGCGACAAACAATATTGACATTAGGCCAATTAATAACCTGACTATGGCCTCTAAGTGTTTGAGTGAAATGAAGAGTCAAATGTCTGTCACTTGAGGTCAAAAGCTAGAGACGATTAAGCTTAGTGAGGAAATCCTTTTAAGAGCTGAGATAGGCTGGGAAGCAAGGCCTCTTGCACCAGTTAGCCAAGTTGTGAATGCGAAAAGGTTTTTTGAAGGAAATTAAAAGTGCACACATGAATGATAAGAAAGAGAAACAGCCTTATTGCTAATTTGGAGACAATTTCAATGGCTGCATAGAAGATCAAACCAGCTACAACATTCCTTAATTGAAACCCTAATCCAGAGCAAAGCCTTAATTGCCTTCAATTCTATGAAGGCTTAGAGGTGAGGACACTGCAGAAGAAAAGTTGGAAGCTAGTAGAGGTTGGTCCATGAGGTTTAAGGAAAGAAGTCATCTCTAAAACATAAAAGTGCAAGGTGAAGCAGCAAGTTCTAATGGAGAAGCTCAGCAGGTTATCCAGAAGATCTAGCTAAGACAATTGATGAAGGTGGCTAGACTAAAAAATGGATTTCAATGTAGACAAAACAGCCTTCTATTGGAAGAAGAGACTTCTCTTCACAGTTGAGAAGAGAAGTCAATGCCTGGCTTCAAAGCTTCAAAGGACAGGCTGACTCTTTTATTATAGGCTAACGCAGTTGGCAACTTTAAGTTAAAGTAATGCCCATTTTATTATTCCCAATATCCTAGGGCCCTTCAGAATTATGGTAAATGTACTCTGATTGTGCTCTATAAATGGAACAACAAAGTCTGGATGACAGCACATCTGCTTATAACATGATTTACTGAATCTTTTAAGCCCATTATTGAGACGTACTGCTCAGAAGAAAGGATTCCTTTTGGAATACTACTGCTGATTGACAATGCACCTAGTGTAGAGCAGGAAGGAAAACAGGAGTAACTCCATGACAGACTGGACCTCTTAGGAAAGGCCTAAGTTTTGGTTTCCCCAACGCAGGCCCTCCCCCTCCCCGGAATGCCGCTGGTAACAACTGAGGGCCCTGGCTTGGAAACTGGCCAATTAGGAGCCAAAGCCCCGGCTTGGAAACTGGCCAATCAGGAGCCAAAGCTATCGGCCACTTTTGAGGGAACAAATGAACTAAAAGGGGGGTGGGGGGGGTGTGCCCGATACATGTAACCTATCGATAAGTATAAAAGCTTTGTTTCCACCCCAGGGCGGGGTCCGGGCTCGTGGAGAGACCACTGCGCTGGTGCTCTGAGCCTTGGACCCTAGCCTAGGCTAGAAAATAAACTCCTTTGTCTGTTGCAGCCTTGGTGACTCTGCCTATCTGTTCCTGCGACTGAGGGAAACCGGTTCTTACATTTTTGGGGGCTCGTCCGGGATCCCGAAACCCCTGGAACAGAATCCAGGCCCAAGGAGGCCGGCCAAGACCTAGGTGGACGCACTGGGAGGTCGCTGGCCCGGGAGTGAAGGGAGACGTCCCTCGCCCCCCCCTCGGTAGGTTTCCGGCATGGGCCGGTAAGGTCCGTTTGAGAGGGAAACTAAGCTGGCCACAGGGCCAAGAGTTAGGAATTTGTGAAACGTCTTGTCGTGGTCTATGTGCGTTATTGTCTGGTGGCCATTGTTCCGTGTTTGAGTCTTTGGTGTTCGTTCAGCGGCCCATCCCCCAGCAGCGGCAGCGGCAGCGGCAGCGGGGGGGGGGGGGGGGGGGGGGGCGGGCAGAGGCGGCGGCGGCGCGGCAGAGGCCCTTGCGCGCCCGCCGACTCTCCGGTGGCTGCGGCAGCGGAGACCCGCACGTGCGCCCGCGCGCCCGCGCTCCAGCAGCAGCAGCAGCGGCCCGTGCACCCTCCCGTTGTCCCGCCCGGAGGCGGTGGCGGCAGCGGCCTGGTGCCCGCCCTGCACAAAGGCACCGCCCACTTGGTTCGCTTTTAGTGTCACATTGTGGCATATCTCGCCGCTTTTGTCCGTGTTTTATGTTTCTTCTTCACTCACAGGAGCGTGGATTTGATCTGATGTGCAGAGAAAGCAGCTCTATCTTTTGTCCCCAAAGTTTCCCGATTAACAACGGAGTTAAATGTCCTGTTTGTCGCAGAGGCGGCAGACAAGGGTGGACTAGTAACTCTCCACCGCACCCCACCCCCCAGCCCTTTCCCCCCGCTACTTCTCTTTATTCACTGCAGCCCACAGCGTCTCCCAGCTCTGGGCCCGTGGCCCCGCCGAGGCCCCGGAACCCTGTCGCCTAGGGTCATCCTTTCGATGATTCCCTCGGTCTCTGGAGTTACTGCTTTTTGGTTGCAGCTTATTCTTGTGGGCTCACTGGTTCTGGTATTTGGTATCGGTCTATACACTGTTGCCCCTCCTTCTTGGGGAACCCCACAGAGGTGCGCCCTCACACTCTTTTACTGGGTTGTAATAGGAATAATAGTGTGGCTGCGAATAGACCCCCCCACATAAAGTCTGTCTGCCTGATTGAATGAGTGAAGCGTGACTGTATAAGGTTCCATGGCCACGGCTACGGAATCTGAGTGGGTCCTAACCTGCGATTCTGTGGCGGCGTCGTATGGCATAACGGTGATTCACTCCCCTAAAAAGGAGTGACCAGGCCCGGGGTTTATACGGGTACACCTTAGCCAAGACGTGCCTAAGTTCCCGCGAGGGACGCAGCCAGGCGGACACCTGAGAGAAACCCCCTTCCCCCGTTCCCTTTGTGAGCATGGGGCAGACACAGACAACGCCTCTGTCTATCCTCATAGATCATTTCAAAGAAGTCAAGGATAGGGCTCACAACCTCGCTATAGAAATCAAGAAAGGCAAATTTATTAAGTTTTGTAAGTCTGAGTGGCCAACTTTCGGGGTTGGATGGCCCCGGGATGGAACGTTTGACTCTGGTATCATTTCCAAAGTAAAAGAAAGGGTGTTCGACAAAGGGCCCCACGGTCATCCTGACCAGATTCCATACATTATTGTCTGGCAAGACTTAGTCCAGGACCCCCCACTCTGGTTGAGGAAGATCCTGCTCCCAGTAGTAGACAGCAAGATCATGGTAGCAAAGGAGGCCAGGAAAGAGGGGGAGTCCAAATCGGGGACTACAAAAGGCACCCCTTTGGACTCGCCGTCTGTTTTTCCGGACTCCACTCCCTATCCTGACCTAATAGACCAGGAGTGTATTCCACCCCCACCTTATAACCCCGCTGCAGCCGCAGCCCCAGCCACTGCAGCCGCAGCCCCAGTCACTGCAGCTCCCTTAGTGGATGGCCCGGCGTACGGGACCCGGCAGCGGGCCGCTAGAACACTGGACCCAGAACCAGTCATGGCTCTTCCCCTGCGTGCAATAGGGCCCCGCAAGCTGACGGGGAACAGGCTTACCAATATTGGCCTTTTTCGACTAGTGATCTGTATAACTGGAAGTCTCAAAATACCAACTTCTCAGAGAATCCTAAAGATCTAATTAACTTTTTAGATTCTGTTTTGTTCACTCACCAGCCCACCTGGGATGACTGTCAGCAACTACTAAAAGTTCTTTTTACCACTGAAGAAAGGGAAAGAATACAGGGAGAAGCACGGAAACTGGTTCCAGGAGATGACGGCAGACCCACCACTAATCCAGGGATCATAGACCGGGCGTTCCCACTTGAACGACCCCCCTGGGATTACAATGAGGCTGAAGGTAGGGAGCGTCTCCGGGTCTACCGCCAGACTCTAATGGCCGGTCTCTGGGCGGCGGCACGAAAGCCGACCAATTTGGCTAAGGTAGGGGATGTTCGGCAGGGGCCCGAGGAAAGTCCAGCGGCCTATCTGGAGAGGATTATGGAGGCTTTCAGACAGTACACTCCCATAGATCCTACGGCAGAAGAGAGCAAAGCGGCAGTAATGATGGCCTTTGTAAACCAGGCAGCCCCTGATATAAGGAGAAAAGTACAGAGGATGGATAGATTATGTGAAAAGACTATACAAGATCTATTAGAGGTGGCTGAGAAAGTCTATAATAATAGGGAGACCCCGGAAGAGAGGCTAGAAAGGATTAGACAAGAAGATAGAAAGTTCCAGGCTGGGGAAACTAGAAAAGCCAACAAAGAGATGGCCAAGATTCTTCTGGCAGCTACAGGGAGCACGCTCGGGAGAAAAGAGTTTGGGGAGGAGAGGGGAGGCCGCCCCCGGAGGAGAAGGCTAGAGAAAGACCAGTGTGCAAATTGCAAGGAGAGGGGGCATTGGGCTAGAGAATGTCCTAAGAAAAAAGGGGGGCTAGGGGGGAAAGCATCGCCTAAGAGAGTCTTAATAGCGGGGCAGGGAGAAGACAGTGAATAGGGAAGACGGGGTTCGGATCCCCTCCCCGAGCCCAGGATAACTATAGAAGTGGAGGGGAACCCAGTCAGTTTCTTGGTAGACACAGGAGCAGAACATTCAGTAATCACTGGAACCACTGGAAAGTTGTCCAACAAGACTAGTTGGGTGCAGGGGGCAACCGGAACCAGACCCTACCGATGGACTACCCGGTGAAAGCTAGACCTGAGCTCAGGGCAAGTGAGCCATGCCTTTATGGTCATTCCGGAGTGCCCCACCCCCTTGTTAGGAAGAGATATACTTACAAAGCTAAGAGCCCGTATCTATTTTGAAGACAAAGGAATAATAGTAACTGATGCTAAGGGGAACCATATCAGCAGCCCTCAGGTTACTCAAGTCCTGACCTTGGCCCAGGCGGATGAGTACCGACTATACCAGCCTGTGGGGATCCGTCAGGAAGGAGAGATGGAACACTGGTTTCGAGATTTTCCTAAAGCCTGGGCTGAGACAGGGGGAGCAGGATGGGCAGAGCATCGGCCTCCTCTTTATATTGAGCTGAAACCGGGAGCTGAACCGGCCCGAGTCAGACAGTATCCCATGCCCCAAGAAGCTAGAGTGGGAATAATGCCTCACATTCGAAGGCTCCTAGACGCCGGGATCCTCCAGAGGTGCCAGTCAGCCTGGAATACTCCCCTGCTGCCAGTGAGGAAACCGGGTGGAAAGGATTATCGGCCTGTGCAGGACCTCAGGGAGGTCAACGCGCGCGTCCTAGACATCCACCCTACGGTTTCCAACCCCTACACCCTGCTGAGTTCCCTTCCTCCAACACAAACCTGGTATACTGTTCTGGATTTAAAGGATGCCTTTTTCAGCTTGGCAGTAGCCCCGCGCAGCCAGGAAATATTTGCCTTTGAATGGCAAGATGAGGAGAGGGGAATCCGAGGACAGTTGACGTGGACACGGCTACCCCAGGGGTTTAAGAACTCACCCACCCTGTTCAACGAGGCCCTCCATGAAGACTTGGGTGAGTACCGGGCCAGTCATCCACAGGTGACTCTGCTACAGTATGTAGATGATCTGTTACTAGCTGCCCCAACCTCACAGACCTGCTTAGAGGGCACCAAGGACTTACTCAGGGCGCTGGGCGAGATGGGGTACCGGGCTAGTGCTACGAAGGCCCAGATCTGCAAGGAAGAAGTCACCTATCTAGGATATAAAATAAAGGGAGGACAAAGATGGCTAACTGAGGCAATGAAACAGACTGTGTTAAGAATACCCACTCCGACCTCATGTCGGGAAGTAAGGGAGTTCTTGGGATCAGTAAGGTACTGCCGCCTCTGGATCCCAGGGTTTGCAGAAAAGGCTCGACCCTTATATGAAGGGTGTAAGGCAGGTCAGGCTTGGGAATGGACTAGGCAAATGGAGAGCGCCTTCCAAGCCTTGAGAACAGCCATGCTAGAGGCCCCGGCCCTAGCCCTCCCTGACCCCACGAAGGAGTTCCACCTCTTTGTGGATGAAAAAAAGGAAATAGCCAAAGGGGTGCTCACACAGATGCTGGGACCGTGGAGGCGGCCGGTAGCATATCTGTCCAAGAAACTTGACCCCGTAGCGGCAGGGTGGCCGGCGTGTTTGCGTATCATCGCAGCCGCAGCCCTGCTGGTCAAAGACGCCGACAAGCTCACCCTGGGTCAGCATCTGCGAATTACCACCCCTCATGCCATAGAGGGGATCCTGAAGCAGCCACCAGGGCGATGGATTACAAATGCGAGGTTGACTCACTATCAGGGGCTTCTGTTAGATACTCCCCGTATCGAGTTTCGAGCTCCTGCCATCCTGAATCCAGCCACGCTCCTGCCAGATCCTGGACCGGCAACGCCTGAGCATAGCTGCCTTGAGATCCTGGCGGAGACCCAGATGGCCCGGAAGGACCTGCAGGACCGCCCTCTTGCGAACAGCGACCTGACCTGGTTCACGGACGGGAGTAGCTTCGTCAGGGAGGGACACAGGTACGCAGGAGCGGCCATAGTAGATGGACAAGGCAACCTTATCTGGGCTGCACGCCTTCCACAGGGGACGTCCGCCCAGAAGGCTGAGCTGATTGCATTAACGGAAGCCCTTCGCCGGGCCCAGGGAAAGAGGCTGATGGTATATACTGACAGCCGCTACGCCTTTGGGACAGTGCACATACATGGCGCCCTCTATAAAGAAAGGGGCTTCATCACGGCAGAGGGCAAAGAAATCAAACATAAGCCTGAAATACTTCAATTGCTAGAAGCTATCCTGTTACCAAACGCAGTGGCTGTAGTCCACACTCCGGGACACCAGAAGGGGGACTCCCTAGAAGCTCGAGGCAACCGGGCCGCGGATGCCGAGGCCAAGAAGGCTGCGGAAGGACCTACACCAACAGATGTCTTACACTTGAGCCTGCCGCCCCCAGGAATGGGAGAGATACCCCCTCAACCGGACTATTCCAGTATGGACATGGACTGGGCCAGAGAAAAACTTCAGGCAACGCAGGGTAAGGATGGTTGGTTCCAAGACAGAGAGCATCGCCTAGTAGTTCCTGAAGCCTTGGGGAACCATTTGCTGAGACACTTGCACCAGACAACGCATCTAGGCAAGAAAAAGATGTTGCAGCTGCCGGACACTGCACAACTCAGATTCAAATCACAAGGAAAGACAGCAGAAAGCATTGTCAAGGACTGTCGTGTCTGCCAGGTCATGCAGCCGGGGAGGATCAGAGGGACCCATGCAGGTACCAGGGAACGGGGGAGGCGGCCAGGATTGTTTTGGGAAATAGATTTCACGGAGGTAAGGCCAGGGAAATATGGGTTCAAGTACTTGCTGGTTATGGTAGACACCTTCTCAGGGTGGGTAGAGGCTTTTCCTACTAAAAGAGAAACTGCTTTAATAGTAGCCAAGAAAATGCTGGAAGAAATAGTTCCCAGATACGGGCTGCCGGAGAGCATAGGGTCTGACAACGGCCCAGCCTTCACAAGTCAAGTTAGTCAGGGACTCGCCCGGGCTCTGGGGGCAGATTGGAAACTACATTGTGCATATAATCCCCAGAGCTCAGGGCAGGTAGAGAGAATGAACAGAACTCTAAAGGAGACTTTGACTAAATTGGTTCTGGAGACTGGCGGGGACTGGGTGACGCTCCTTCCCTTTGCCCTGTTCCGAGCCCAGAACACCCCCTACCATTTAGGCCTAACCCCCTTTGAGATAGTATACGGTGCTCCTCCACCGGTAATTCCAAAAATGAAACCTGAGACCCTGCCTGAACACCCTATAGAAGTACTACAGGCTGTGCAGGCCCTGCAAAGGGTTCAGAGCCAGATCTGGCCTGCCCTTCGAGCCATTTATCAGGTCACCCGACCGGCAGGGGAAAAGGCTAACGGGCACCCTTACCAGCCGGGAGATTGGGTATGGGTAAAACGGCATAATAGCAAGACCCTGGAGCCCAGGTGGAAGGGACCTTTTCAGACTATTCTTGTTACCCCCACTGCCCTAAAGGTTGACGGAGTGGCGACTTGGGTACACCACTCCCACGTAAGACCTGCCAACGAGGACGAGCGGGAGCAGCAGCAAGTTCAGTGGAGGGCCTCAGCGGATCCTGAGAATCCACTAAAGACCAGACTGACTCGCGTAACAACCAGACCGCCGCGGGACTCAGGATAAAGACAATACGGAATAAAAATACTTGTGGTGACTGCTATATACATAACCCTTATGGAAAAAGTAATGACTGACCCAAATCCCCACATGCCCTATAACCTCACCTGGGAAATCACTAACTTAGAAACTCATGAAGTTTATAGTAGGACTTCAGGAACGGCCCCACTAAACACTTGGTGGCCGGACCTGTACTTCAACTTAGAACAATTGCCAGGCATGGATAATCTGCAGTATAACCCTAAGCGGCAGGGATTGGGCTATGAATATCAGTATACCCAACGCCAGGCCCGGATAGAATTAAGTAGGAATGGTTTTTTTGCATGTCCGGGATTTAGAACAGGGGAAATGAGGCGCGCGTGTGGGGGGATCGAGTCTCTCTACTGTGCAGCCTGGAACTGTGTGACCACCAATGACGGAGAGTGGAAATGGCAGGTCCGACCTCTTTTCATTGAGATGTCTTATGTCCGGCCATGCTCACGAACCAGGTATACCTCTGACTGTAACCTGATACGTGTAAGATTCACAGAGGAAGGAAAAAAAGACAGACGGTGGGTCTCGGGACTATACTGGGGAGTAACTCTCTATGATCGCCGCTGGGGGGGGGGGCGAGGCACTGTAATACAATTCAAACTGAGGGCTTCTCCCATCTCGGGCGCTGTAGGGCCCAATCCAGTGCTGGGGGGAACCGGTTCTGACATTTTGGGGGTGCTGGGAGATAAACAAAATAGCCCACGCCCGACTGTTGCTCCACCCTCACTCTTAAGGACCCCGGTGGCAGAGATAGAAACGCAAGTAACTCCCAGGACAAAGGGGTCAGGAGATCCCTTATGGAAAATGCTGACAGCAGCATATGAGGCATTAAATCGCTCCGATCCCAATGCTACAAAAGCCTGTTGGTTATGCTATGACATCAGACCCCCTTTCTATGAAGCAGTAGGAATAGATGCCCCCTTCAACCGCACGGGAGAGGAGGTCCCCAGGTCCTGCACATGGGACCGCAAGGGGCCGGGGCTAACACTTCAGGCAGTCACTGGAAATGGGACCTGCGTAGGGAAGGTGCCCCCTAGCCATGCACAACTTTGTGCTATAGTCCACCCATCTATAAACTGGAATGGAGGAACAAAATGGGTGATTCCAGCACTCAATAGATGGTGGGTTTGTTCTAAAACAGGCTTGACCCCATGCCTTAGCCTGTCTGTCTTTAATGAGTTAGAGGAAGTCTGCATCATGGTACTAGTATTCCCTAAGGTTATCTACCACCAAGAAAATATAATATATGATGCATGGGAAAAACGCACAGGAGGTGCCAGGTTAACTACAAAAAGAGAGCCCTTTACAGCAATAACCTTAGCCACCCTTTTCGGTCTGGGTGCAATAGGAACAGAGACAGGTATCTCATCCTTAGCGGTGCAGCACAGGGGGTTCAATAGCCTGAGGGCCGCTGTAGATGAAGACATATCCAGGATCAAAAAATCCATCTCCCATTTAAAAAAGTCACTGACCTCACTGTCTGAGGTAGTGCTGCAGAACCGGAGGGGACTAGACCTACTACTCCTCCAACAGGGAGGGCTGTGTGCGGCCCTAGGGGAAGAGTGCTGCTTCTACGCTGACCATACCGGGGTAGTAAGAGAATCCATGGCTAAAGTCAGAGAAGGACTGGCTAAACGGAGGCGAGAACGTGAACAAAGAGAAGGGTGGTTCGAGTCATGGTTCAATAGCTCCCCTTGGCTGACTACTTTGCTTTCAACTTTATTAGGACCCCTAATTGTGCTTTTGCTCATCCTCACTTTCGGACCGTATATTCTAAATAGGTTAATTACCTTTGTAAAAGAACGAGTCAACATGGTACAACTGATGGTACTGCGACAACAGTACCAGAAGCTGATCTATGACTCTGGCTTACAAAAAGGGGAAACACGAGGCCCCATGTCCGAGCAAGAGTGCTAAAAAAAAAAAAAGGGGGAAATGTAGAGCAGGAAGGAAAACAGGAGTAACTCCATGACAGACTGGACCTCTTAGGAAAGGCCTAAGTTTTGGTTTCCCCAACGCAGGCCCTCCCCCTCCCCGGAATGCCGCTGGTAACAACTGAGGGCCCTGGCTTGGAAACTGGCCAATCAGGAGCCAAAGCTATCGGCCACTTTTGAGGGAACAAATGAACTAAAAGGGGGGTGGGGGGTGTGTGCCCGATACATGTAACCTATCGATAAGTATAAAAGCTTTGTTTCCACCCCAGGGCGGGGTCCGGGCTCGTGGAGAGACCACTGTGCTGGTGCTCTGAGCCTTGGACCCTAGCCTAGGCTAGAAAATAAACTCCTTTGTCTGTTGCAGCCTTGGTGATTCTGCGTATCTGTTCCTGGGACTGAGGGAAACCGGTTCTTACACTAGTAACTCAAGAACTCTGATGGAGATGTTCAAGGAGATGAATGTTGTTTTCATGCTAACACAACGTGCATTCTGCAGCCCATAGATCAAGGAATAATTTTGGTAGGTACCCAATAAATATCTGGTGATGGGGCTGCTCCAAGGAAGGGGACAATGAATGGATGAGTAAGGGTAAATGAATGAAGTTAAGAATGAATGTAAAATGGTGCTCCAGCCATTGAAAACTAGGGGACAAATTTCAGCTCATTGGATTTGGCCCGCAGACAGTTTCTGACTGTGAATTCTAAGGCTGAGGAGAGTTGATGGTGCTAAGTACTTGCTGTGCTTGCCCTGAACAATCAAAAAGGGCTTCCTAGAGGCAGAGTGTGGAGAGTTACACCTCCCTGCTTAGGGTAACGTCATGAGGCAAAGGAAACTCACTCAAGCGGGCATATGAAAATATCAGGGTTGTCTGATGAGCCAAGTTCCTGTTTGCAGGTCATTAGGAAGTTAAAGAGTAATTTAGGGGTGATCAGAACTGATTGAATTGACTCCAAACCTCACCTGTGGCAGCAATGGGGTAGGTTGCCTTGGAGTCAATGGCCCAGCTTTCCCCTGATCTGCTGACTGGGACCTGGCCTGACACCCCACAGAAGCCCCTCGGGGTCAGCTTGCCTCAGTGCCCCAAGCCCGGGCAGCTATCAAGATAAGTTCCCTCTGCACTCTGAGCATAGACCCTCATCGTGAAAGGAGTTGATTTGCTGAGGTCCCTGTCACCTGTGACTTTTCATAATTCCAGGATTCTGCCTTCTTATTAGAGAAGTGTATAGGCAGGGCATTTGGGCTAGTGGCAGGGTACCAGGTGAGAGATCAGAGACTGAGGGCTGAGCCTCTGCTTGAAGACTCCTCGGACTAGAAGGCCCTGTGGGGCCCCTCAGATTCATTCACACTACACCCTCAGACAGAATCAGCTCCTCCTCAGCCAGCTCCCCTTCCCCAGGGACTAAAGCCCCAGCATCAATGCCTCTTTCCTTTGGGTTAGGATGTCAGAAGCTCCAGTGGAAAGACGGACATTCATGCTTCACTTACCTGTGACTGTGTGTGCTCTGGGCACATGGAGCGAGAAGCAGACATGACTCCAACAAGGTCCCACCCCCTTGGGGAGCATCGTTGAGACCAGAGGGGAGAAGGACTTGGGAAAGGATGCGGAGATAAACACAGGGTGTCATGGGACCCCGGGGAGAGGGCAGAGATATGAGAAAAGGCTTTAGGATATGAGCTGAAATACACTGAGCACTCACTAACGTGAGCCAGGCACTGTTCTAAGTGTTTTTCGTGTATTCTCTCTCTTTGCCTCACAGCAGCACCTATAAGGCACTATTATTAACCCATTTCACAGACAAGGAATGGAGGCACAGTGAAGTTAAGTCACTTTACCAGGAAGGGTCAACTAGGAATGGAAACTTTTGTGGATTCTTTCCAAGATCAGGAAGGGGTGGACGTGAAACTCTGTAAGTGCTTGGTGTATTTCCACTGAATGAGCTGGCAAACGAATGAATGCATGAGTACATGAAGGTATGAATGATCAGTAAGCCACAGGGGTAGGAGTGGGGTCGAGGTAGGCTTAGAGAGAAGGTCTAGAGCTGAGCTGGATAAGGTACGAGCAAAATGTAATGCCGGTGAGCAGCTGTGACCTTAGCTAGGGGCTTCTCTCTGAGCTTCCTCCTGGTCACCTCCTCCTCCCATGTGACCAGGATCTGCCAGGTATTAAGTTCAAGGGAGCAGTATTTTTCCAGACACGGTCTCACCAGGGTTATATACACAACCTGCAGCCACAGGGCAAGGTCCGGGTGTTCAGATCTTTCCACCCCTCATATATCAACGCCTCCCAAACCTCTTCTGGCACCCAGAGAACAGTGTGTCTGTCCGGAGCACAACCTGCAGGAGCACAGCCATGGTGCTCTGGAGTCTGGTGCCGGGAGCTCTGCTGGTGGTCATTGTGGTGTACCTGTGCCTGCCAGGGCTTCTCCGACAACGCGGACCCCAGGAGCCCCCTCTGGACAAGGGCACAGTGCCCTGGCTGGGCCATGCCGTGGCTCTCCAGAGGGATATGTTTGAATTCATGAAGCGCATGTGGGCCAAGCACGGGGATGTGTTCACAGTGCAGCTAGGAGGCCAGTACTTCACCTTTGTCATGGATCCCCTCTCCTTTGGCCCCATCCTCAAGGATACACGAGGAAAACTAGACTTTTCAAAATATGCAGAAGAACTGGTGCTAAAGATATTTGGATACTCTGCACAGGGTGAGAAGAAACAGAATGTCCACTCAACCAGCACCAAGCATCTGATGGGGCATGACTTGGAGGATCTCAATAAGGTGGTGGTGGACACCCTGTCCCTGATAATGCTGGGGCCCAAAAGCCGAAGTCTGGATGCCAGTTGCTGGCGTGAGGACGGCCTCTTTCACTTCTGCTATAACACCATTTTCAAGGCTAGCTACTTGAGCTTGTTTGGCTACAGGAAGGACAAGGAGCAGGACCTGCTCCAGGCAGAGGAGTTATTTACCCGGTTCCTCAGGTTTGACCACCTTTTACCCAAGTTTCTCTATGCTCTGCTGGGGCCCCGGGAGTGGCTAGAAATGGGCCGACTGCAGCGCTTCTTTCCCAAGATGCTCTCTATGAAACACAACCAGAAAGAGGGGGTAAGCAACTGGATATGCTCCCTACATCAGTTTCTGAGGGAGCAGGGAGTAGCCCCAGACTTGCGGGACAAGTTCAACTTTGTGATGCTCTGGGCCTCCCAGGGGAACACAGGGCCTACGGCCTTCTGGGCCCTCTTGTTCCTCCTGAAGCACCCAGAAGCCATGCAGGCTGTGAGGGAGGAGGCCACCCAGGTCCTGGGTGGGGCGAGGCTGGAGGCTGGACAGTCCTTCCCCTTACAACCTAGAGCCCTGAGATGCACCCCGGTGCTGGACAGTGTGATGGAGGAGACTCTGCGGCTGAGGGCTGCACCCACCCTCTGCAGGGTGGTGTGCAAGGACTATATCCTGAAGATGGCCAGTGGGGAGGAGTACCTGATCCGCCGCGGAGACAGGATGGCCCTCTTTCCCTACATCTCAGTGCACATGGACCCTGACATCCACCCTGAGCCCACTGCCTTCAAGTACGATCGCTTCCTCAACCCTGATGGGAGCCGAAAAGTAGACTTCTACAAGGCAGGCAAGAAGATTCACCACTACACCATGCCTTGGGGCTCAGGCGTCTCCATCTGCCCTGGGAGGTTCTTTGCCCTCAGCGAGATGAAGCTCTTTGTCCTGCTCATGGTGACATACTTTGACCTAGAGCTATTGGACCCTGACACACCTGTGCCCCCTATTAACCCGAAGCGTTGGGGCTTTGGTACCCTGCACCCCAACCACGATGTGCGCTTCCGCTACCGCCTGCAGCCTGCAGAGTGAGCTCAACCAAGCCAGCACAAGGCGGGGCAGAGGGGCTCCTCCCTGGGGGCTCCCACCTCTTATCTTTCTCTGCAGTCCCAGACTCCCACCCTAACCCCTCTGGTTCTGTGGCACCTCCTACCTCTGTCCTGGTCATCCTCACTCTCTCACCCCCTACTCATCTCACAGGCTTGTCATTCTCTCCTTAAAACACTGTTTCTTACGGTGCATCCTGTGGAGCCTTCCTCTCGCAGGAAGTCCAGCGGAAGGGGAAATATGGGTGGGCCACTCCCTTTGGAAGATGGTGCCTGCCTTGAGAAGTCCTGCAGTAAAGAAACTGGTTCCCACCAGTAACGTGGCATCTTCCAAATCTTAGCCTGTACCTTCCCGCCCTGCTTTACGTTTTTTCTGCAACATTTATACCACATCGTATGAAATTCATGTTCTAGAACAGTGTCTTCCAATAGAAATACAAGGTAAGCTATGTGTGTCATTTTTAATTTTTTAGTAGATATATTTTTAAAAAGTAAAAAGAAAGATAAGTCATTTTTTGAACATATTTTACTTAACTCAGTAGATCCAAAATGTGAACATGGGATCAATGTAAAATGCATTGGTGAGATATTTTTACATCGTTCTTTTGATCCTGTCTTCAGGATCTGGCCTGTGCGGCACCCTCACAGCACTTCTCAATGCAACTAGCCACATTCCTGGTGCTCAACAGCCCCTGCGGCCAGCAGCTGCCTGTTGGGTAGCTCAGGCAGAGAAACACTGCCTTTACAGTAGCAGTTCTTCAAGGTCACTCCTCAGTGCCCTGGCCTCCTCTATGCACCCCCACCTCGGGGTGGTCTCAACCCCCTGCTTGGTTTTCCATGATCCTTGCTGAGCTCAGAGCTTTCTCCTACCCCCAGGCCCCCAGGGGAGGCCCAAGACCTCTGACTCAGCTTGGCCCATGCAGAACTCAGCTTCTGTCCCCTGTCTCTTCCCGGAACCACTCCCCCCTCTTGACTTCCCTGCCTCTCTGCTCAGGACACTACCATCTAATCAGGCCCCAGTCCTGTCTCCTCGACCCCTGTGATTCCTCTGAAATGTGTCCCGTCCTCCCCACCCCTGCTGCCATTCCTATACCTGTGACCTCTGCATCTCTGTCCATACCAGGCCTGCCCGGCCCTCTGACTACCCTGCTGCCAGAGGCCTCTTTCCAAAGGCACCTCTGATTGTCACTCTTTTCCTTTCCTGGCTCCCCCTTGCCCTCACACACCTGACATTTAAGTTTTGCTACGGTTGGTCCCCAAATTTCTCAATCCAGTGCAATTTTACTTTGCCAAATTTCATTGCTTTTCCTCCAGTGCCAGCTACTCCCGGAAGCCTTCTTGAATTTCACCCCTCCCATCCTCTGGCCAGAATGGCCCCCATCCCCCTGGGCTCCCCCAGCACCATTTGTATCACAGCACATCCATTATGTGTCATTGTTTTCTGTGTCTGCTCCTTCCCCCTGCCCCAGGCTGCAGCCCACTAAGCAATGGTATTATATTCATTCATTTCTGACCTTCAGTTCCCTAAGTGGTCATTAAATTGTAGAAACCTGACTTCTAGTCTTGGCTAATTTACTTCCTGTCCTCAAATCTTTTCTTGCTCCTCCATGGCCTAAGGCTTCAGGCATATGAAATGGAGAATCCACATTGTTGGGAAGGGGGCACAGGAGGGGAGAAGGCGGCTGGATGTAGGGAACTGTCCATGGAAAACTTACCAATGACCTCCCACACAGCCAGGCCCTGTGCCCAGCCCACTGAGGATGGGGGTAAGGGCACGGGGCCTTCACACACCTGCTTGGCCCTGCCCAGACCTCGGTGCTGTGTCCCTTCCTTTTCCCCACACCCAAAGGAATATGGACCAGGAGCCTGGCCTGTGGACGGGATGGGGTGGGGCTGAGGGCCTGAGTCCCCTGAGTCAGGACCAAAAGTTCTCAACTGGCAGTGACCATGCCCAGATCTCCGAGGAACTTCACGGGTCCTGAGGCCTGCTTGAGAGCCCCAGAGGGTGTGCTTGGCACCGAGGGAAGCCTCAGTGGGTGAAGGGGGAGGTGAACACAAGGGTACCACCCCACACTCAGGGATGTCCACCACAACAACAGGGCTCCCAGGAAGCAGTTGTTAGATCCGGTTCCCCTTGGCCCCAGGAACAGAGAGGCAGAGTCACTGAGGCTGCAAAAAGGCAAAGGAGTTTATTAACTAGCCCCAGGCCAGGGTCCAAATTCCAGAGCACCAACGCAGTGGCCTCTCCAGGAACTAGGACCCCGCCCTGGGGTAAAGATTAGGCTTTTATACTTCTCTGTATGCTAGTTTTCATACGACACGTTATTCTGCACACAACACGTTAGTCTGCACATGACATACCAGTCTGTACACGACACACTAGTCTGCACACGACACACTAGTCTGCACTTCATCCCCCTTCAGTTTATTTGTTCCTTTTGTTTAGAAGTGGCTGATCGCGTTGGCTTCAGGTTTGTTGACTCTAAGTTTCAGGCTTTTTGCACTGGCGCCAGTTGTAGTTAACATCATCCAGGGGAAGAGGAGGGTCTCCGACGGGGGAGGGGGGCTGTTGTTGCATACCTTCTAGTTTTTGGTTACAAGCGATACGTGGAACACACGCCCTGCACAAGCTGTTCATGCGTTGATCATGTCTTGCTCTTCTTATCTACTTAGTTGGTTGGAGGGCACCTGGATTCTTCAGCCCTTTATCAGAAAGCAACTTGCAGTTACCTCCCCGGGGCTTTGTTTTCCTTTACTTTAGTGAAGCCTGCCATGGCTCCACTTACGCTAAGCACCAAGCCAGCAAGCCATATATACAGAAGCAGAACTAGGCTGCTCACATCCAGGAAGCCTAGCCTATCATGGAGTTACCTTTGTTCTTATCTCTGTTTTTCATTCTGATTAACTATATTTATTAAACAACTAAAAGCAAGCATAGTCACAGAAGCGAATAGCATCAGTTAGAATCAAAGAGAGCACACATTTTCCTACTATCAATTCCTGTTCTTCACAGTGAGCACCCCCAGATTGGGGTGTGCAGGGACAGCCCAATGCCCACCTGCTGGCAGGGGAGGGGCCCCTGGCCCCTGTGGTTCTGCGCCCCCTGCATGAGGATGGCTGCAGACAGTCCTGGCAGAGGCCTGGAGGCAGCAGGAAGACTGCAACCGCCAAGGCCGCATCTCCTCACTGCCTGCCCTGACCCAGCAGATCTGTCCCTCCATGCCTCATTTATGCACCAAATGTTTTCTCCCTCTCACCTCGTTCCTCATCAGGACCTCAGGGGAAAGCCTACAAAATGTATTCTCTCTGAGGGTAGCTTATAGCAAAGCAAGATCAGGGATGACGCTCCAGTGGTGGGATTTCAGGCACCTGGGAACGAAAAGAGATTTTTTTTCGTAGGGAGTAACTGTTGCAGTCCTGCACTTCTCCCCGGGTCAGCCCTAGGGAAGAGTCCTCCACCTTGCTGCAGAGCCTCAGGGTCAGGGAAATCCTGGGGGCTTTCCTGAGACCCCTGGGAAAGGTTTGGGCAGTGCAGTCAGGAAGCCAGGCCTTGCCGGGCCTTTGGGAAGACAGTGAGCAGCGGAGGGACCACGGCCCAGGCCGAGAAGTGAGGTCAGGACGGAGCAGCCTCTGTGGGCCTGGGCTGTGAGGGCTGGCGAGCTGCAGTATAGGGCACCGGAGACAGTGACAGGGAACCAGGCACCTGCAGCTGGCCCTGCCTTTCTCTTTTGGGCATAGGCACTAGGTATCATACATCTGTCTTTTGCTAAAAGTACACACACTCACACACTCACACACACAGAAGGACACACAGGAAAGCACATACCCAGAGCCACTTGGACACAGTGACACATACACAGCCCTATATACTGTGTACAATCCACACAGCAACACAGACGCATGTGCACAGACTTCCCAGACAGATGGACACACAAGTGCACACACACACACACACACACAGATCCACCAGTGCTGCTGTGACAAGCCCTGCCAGGTGTTCCTTACCTGGCATAACCTGCCCCATCCCATCTGGCACGGTCAGGGCCTCTGGGTACCTAGACCCTGGTGGGAGAGCCCCGGCTGTATCTCAGCAGCCAGGCTGGCTCATGACCAGAAGTCCCTTGTGGGGCAAGGTTTCAGGAGCTCTAAAATAGAACCCCTTCCTCCATGTCCTCAAACAAAGAGCGGCCCTCAGCTCTAGAGCGTCATTTCCCAGGGGAGTGAGGGAGCTCAGAGTCCTTCCTGCCAGTGGGGAAGCTGCGGCCTGGGGAAGAGAGAACTAAAGGCACCAGAGCTGGGAGAGATGGGGTTGGGAAAGACATAGTGAAAAACACCAGGGGCAACTCAGGGGACACCAAGGGACAGCTGGGCTCATAACACATGCGCTGTGACAAGGCCATCTTAAGCCCAGGGGGAGAGAAGAGAGACAGGGCAGAACACTGACTGCCTGCTCAGTTCTCTGTCCCTCAGCCATTGACACTCAGTGACGTCGCCCACGCTCTGAGCACTGGTTGTGACACAGGAGATGAAGATGGCGCACGTGGCACAGTCTCTGCTCTCGTGGAGCTCACGTTCACTCAGCCGTCTGTCCTCTCCCCTCCATTCCACCCGCCTGCGTGGCGGGCTGTGCTTGGCTGTGCGGGACAGACGTGGTGAGACGTGGGCAGGTTGCGCCAGCTGGTCCTGTGAGGTGGGCAAGAGCAGTGAGCCCTTTAGGAGCTGGAGAGAAAGCCATGTCAGTGTGGGCTGGAGGCTCACTGGGGAAAGGTTTCCCAGGGGACCTGCTGGGCAGCAGGGAGGATGCCCTGCCCATTGGAGACATGAAGAGAAAAGCACCCAGGCAGGGAATGTCAGTCAGGAATCTTTAGGTTGCAAGTAACAAAGCAACATGCCCCCACACTGAGACGGAATTTATTGGTTCATGTAACTGCCGAGTCCAGGGCTGGGAAGACCTGCAGCCGTGCCTTGATTCTGAGGCTCAAGCACTGCCCTGAGGACCGGCTCACCCGCTGGCGCTGCCCCCTTCACCTTCTCAAGTTTGGGCTGATGAAGCAGCAGCTCCAGGTCTCACTTCCTCTCAGCTTCAGTTTCCTGCCTCTGTTCTAGCATGTTCTAGTGGCATTGCATCTCGCTGGCTCTGCCTGGATTGTGTGCCCACCCCCAGGAGAATCACTGTGGCCACGGGAACATAAGGCGGTAACTGGCTGGGTCCCGTGATCCACCCAACCTCCAGGAAAGCACAGGGCAGAGCTACCCTGGAGTGGTTTCCCGGAGTATTGAGATTCAGTAGACAGGGGTGAGGGGATGCCTGGCTGGAAATGGTCCTACTTACAGGAGGGAGCCAGCAAGAACACAGGCACAGCAGGGAATGTGCAGGAAACAGCAAGGGCTGCCTGGTGTCAGGAAAGGAAAAGGGAGTGGAGGAGTATGAGGGCTGGAGGATGCATGGGATTCCACTTGCCAAAGGCCCAGCCTTGAAGTCCCAGGAAGGTTCTGGACTTGATTGCCCAAGCCTCAGGGAGACCTGAAGGCTCCTGAGATGGTGCTCACTGCCCCCCCCCCCCAGACTGCCCCTGTTCCTGGGCTGAGGGGCAGGTGAGGAGGTGAGGGAGTGAGCCAAGCAGACAGAGGGGAAGAGCAGTTCAGGAAGAAGGCACAGCTGGAATCCCCCAGGGGGATGTGCCTGGAATGTTTGGGAAACAGCTCAGAAGCCAGGTCAGAAGTGCAGAGGGGGCCTGGGACTTGCACTTGTTAAATAAAACTTATGGGAGTCCATTGTTTTGGACTAAGCCTGCACTAGGACCCAGTGGAACACAGCAAACCAAAACAGGGTCACTCATATTACAGTTTCATGTCATCAAACTGGAACTAAGTTGCTATCTGACCTTTGAGAAATTGGGAGAGAAAGTTAACAGCCAAGTTCCTAAACAGGCCAGTTTAATGATTCCCCTCTGGTGTTTCATTTGGTTTCCTTTATAGCTTATCCTAGAGTTCAGAGGCAACCTCTGTTTTAATCCTTACAAAAAAGTAACCTGAAGAAACCTAATGTCAACCACTCTGTTGGGCCTTTCAGAGTGACCTTGAAATGACCAATCCACTTTTTGTTCTCTGTTTCTGCTTTCTTCAGCCCTTTTCTGTCTATAAAACCACCCTGTTCTGGACAGCTCTTTGGAACTCCTTCTGTCTTATGAAATGAATCTATTCCTGGTTCAACGAATCTATTGCCTGAGTCTAGAATCGCAAATAAAGCCAATTGGTGAATAAAGCCGATTGAAACTAAATTTGTTATAATTTTGTGTCTGCATAGGCTGCTCTGAGAGAGGCGGCAGTGGAAGCCAAGAGTGATCCTGACACTCCTGGGTGCAGATTAGATAACAGGAGAGAAGAGAGAGGAAGTGCAGAGGCCAGCAGGGAAACCACTGAGGCAACCCAGGCAAGAGAGTGTGGTGTCTTGGAACCAAGTGACAAAAGTGGAGGAGAAGGCTGGAGTGAGCACATGCTGCTGACAGTTGGTAACCGAGAGCTGACGGAGGCCCTTGGAGAGCTTTGAGTGGAAGCCCAGGGCAGCAGGGTCCCATCCGCTCTCACCAGACTGGCGTGGGGTCACTCAGGCTTAATCATTCCCGATTGCCCCCTTGTTAGGGGGATTCTCAGCCTGCCTGTCCCCAAGGTCATTCATACCGGTCATCTCTTCCTGGGCCGTAAGCCTGCTGCTCTCAGAGCAGTCGGACTGCGAAGCCTGGGCCGTGCCAGGTGCCAGGTGCCGTCCGAGCACAGCGGCCAGGAAAGCCTTCAGGTACTGGCGGAAGCGGCGACTGGAGAAGGCGTACAGGATGGGAGTGAAGCAGCAGTGAAGGAAGGCGATGCTCTCTGTCACCTGCAGAGCATAGTCCAGGTGCTGGCTGACCTCACAGTTCCCGAAGACTTGCAGGTCCAGCAGTGAGTGCAGAAATAAGGTGAGGTTGTACGGGAACCACAGCACGAAGAAGGCCACCACCAGGGCTGCGGCTATTCTTAGAGCCCGGCCCTGGCCCGGGGGCCTCAGCCTGACCAGGACACAGCCAATGCGTGAGTAGAAGAAGGTCATGGCAAGCAGTGGAAGGAGAAACCCCAGGAGGTTCTGCTGAAAGCGGAGGAAGAACTTCCAAATGGTCCCGTGCCCGCCAAAGTCTGCGTAGCAGTTCCACACACCTCTGGGGTTTTCATGAGTCTGTACCAAGACCATGTCAGGGATGGAGACAGCCAGGGCCGTGGCCCACACTATGGCAGCAAGGACCAGGCTCTTGGCCCGGGTCCTCAGCCTGTGGTGGGGCTGAGCATGGACGATCTCCAGGTATTTGTCTAGGCTCATGCAGCTGATGAAAAAGATGCCGCTGTAAAAGTTAATGGTATAGAGGGTGCTCACCATCTTGCACAGGAAACTCCCAAAGACCCAGTGCCAGGCCACGGAGATGCCCCAGAAGGGCAGTGTCACCACAAACAGGAGGTTGGAGATGGCCAGGTTCAGCAGATAGACCTCAGCCATCCGCCTGCGGGGCACATAGCGAAGCAGGACCACGAGGAGAAGGAGGTTCCCGCCTAGGCCCAACACGAAGATCAGGCTGTAGAAGACTGGCAGGAAGACTTTGCCGAAGGACAGCACCGCATCCTTCCTGCAGAGCATGAAGGCCACGTCATCTAGGTAGTCATAGTCGTAGAGGAAGCTGCTGTTTTCTGAACTGGCATCCTCGGTGGTGAGTGGCAGCGGGGAGGCGGTGGCGGCCATGCCGGGAGGACGCAGCCAGTCTGGATGTTCTGCGGCGGTGGGGGTGCAAATAGGGTGAGACTCAGCGTCGCCTGCCTCTCTCCAAACCCACTCCTGCTACTGCCCCGGGATGTCCAATAGCCTCTCCAAAGCCACCGCAGTGCCTGCAGTCTGGCAAGTACAAGCACAAGCTCAGGGAGCCCCCTCCACCGCTTAATGGGGACGTCACCTTGGAGAAGTGACTGAACCTTTAGGTGCTCTCACAGTGTTCAATTCCTTCACTACAGTTTCACTTGTTTTCCTCTCTCATCACTTATAAAGCCTTACAATGTCTTTCAGATTCTTCTTGATTATTTAGGGATACCGATTCACCTGTTTATTTTCCCTCCTGACTCTTCCTGCTGTGTGTGGCCTATATTTTTTAAATGACAGCTTATCTTCAGCAGGGCCTGCTTATCTATAAATGTCCATGTGTCTACTCTGGCTTGAGTGTTCTTTTTACTTCTGTCAACTGTGGATTTCCCTTGCTTTCGATAATTTTTAATATTTTATTTATAAATATTTAGTTTTAAATAGTTTTTTCATTGATAAATATTTAATATTTTTAAAAGATTCTATTTTATCCTGTATTCCTGCTCGTAGCAGCAAGGTGTGAGGAACTCAGAACCTACTAAACCTTTACATTCCTCAGTTTCCTCATCTTTAAAATGAGAATGATAGGCCAGGTGTGGTGGCTCATGCCTGTAATCCTAGCACTCTGGGAAGCCAAGGTGGGAGGATCACTTGAGGTCAGGAGTTTGAGACCAGCCTGACCAAGAGTGAGACTCTGTCTCTACTAAAAATAGAAAAAAAATTAGATTAGCCAGGTGTGGTGGTGCGTGCCTGTAGTCCCAGCTATTCGGGAGCCCGAAGCTGGAAGATCGGCTGAGCCCAGGAGTTTGAAGTTGCTGTGAGCTAGGCTGACGCCACAGGACTCTAGCCTGGGCGACAGAGTGAGACTCTGTCTGGAAAAAAAAAAAAAAAAATGAATGAAAATAAAATGAGAATGATAATAGTGCCTACTTCCTGAGGATCTTATGGTGCTTAAATGTGACAATACATACAGAGCCCTTCGAGTTCTACAAAGAGTGCCTAGAACACAGCAGGCACTCAACAAGTGTTAGCTTAAATTACTGCTTTGCCCAGGACTGAGTCCATCGTCTCCCCACGAGCCCCTTCGTCTTTCCTGGGTCTGTCTAACTGCGTGGTGCCACCGAAGACCGAAACATGGGAGACACCCGGGATGCCTTTCCCATCCCCCTCACCAGCACCCTGTGCGTCTCCTCTGTCGAATCCACCTACCTCCAAGTCCTAGTAAAGTACATACATGATGCTCTTGATAAAATCAAGACAAGTGAAACAAATAAAAAATAGACACTTTGAAGGAGCACAAACAGGTGAAAGGGAAGGCAGGGGAATGACAGGCACCAGATTCAAGGTGGCAGTTGGCTGGGCAGGAGCAGGCATGGGACGGAGGTGGCCATGAGGGGGACAAGTCACTGTCCGTGGTCAAGTTTCTTCGGGCAGTAGCTTCCCAGGATTTTATCGTATTATTAAAAATAATTTTTAAAAGAGAGCCTCACATAAACCAGTGACGTGAGTCTGTCATGAAGTAAGAATTATGCTCAATCCTGTGTGTGTGTTCCAGAAGGGGGGAGAGGGAGACAGAGAGAGAGGAGGCAGGAGAGAGATCTCATGCTCAACACAGATTCTTCGTCCACTGGGATGGGGTCTGAGGAGAAGAACTGAGGGAGACAGAGAGCAACAGGGACCCAAGCAGGTGATCTCGCAGAGCCACAGAAGAGGGGCCTGTGGGCAGGTCGTCATAATGCGCCACAACTGAGAAATGCAATGAGCTCTGCCCTACACCCCTGCATTTTATTTTTTAATCTTTGATTCAAGTGAGCTTGAACGTTTTAATATGTTCAATGCCTGTTTGTATTTCTTCTGTGAATTAGTTATTGTTTCCATGGGTGTGGTTCCCATTTCATACGATGTCAGATGTGATAAGGATTTTAGCTTTTTTCATATATATTGCAAACATTTTCTCCAGTCCTTTCTTTTTTTTTTTTTTTGAGACAGAGTCTCACTCTGTTGCCTGGGCTAGAGTGCCGTGGCATTAGCTCAGCTCACAGCAACCTCAAACTCCTGGGCTCAAGCAATCCTCCTGCCTCAGCCTCCTGAGTAACTGGGACTACAGGCGTGTGCCACCACGCCCGGCTAATTTTTTCTATATAGTTTTAGTTTTCCATCTAATTTCTTTCTATTTTTTTTTAGTAGAGACGGGGTCTCGCTCTTGCTCAGGCTGGTCTCGAACTCCTGAGCTCAAACAATCCTCCCCCCTCGGCCTCCCAGAGTGCTAGGATTACAGGCATGAGCCACTGCACCCGGCCTCCAGTCCTTTCTACTAAAAGATATTTTCCCTTTTTTCTAGGTAGAATTTTGACAGAAATGTGAGACAGGGCCTCAGATGACCCATTTAATACCCATGATGCTGTGACCTCCCAGCTGATGGAAACGCCCAGTGCCACTGAGGCAGAGGCTCTCCTGGGGGGCCTGAAGTCCTCCCACTCCATGAGCGTCTGCCCCACCCTTGGGCTCCTATCCAATGGCATCTGGACCAGATGTTGGGAAAATCACACAGGCGCCCACCCCGGGAGCTCAGCCTGGGCAGCTCTATCTGGGGCCTGGCCTCAGGAACTTTGCCTGGTGCCTTCCTTTGCTGGTCCTCCAGTCCCCTCCTGTGCATCTGGGGCCTCCCAGCCCTGCTCCTCTCCCTTCCTGGGCAGCAGCAAGGACAGCCCAGCACATGGCTGGTGTCGGGAGTCTGAGAGCAGCTGGCAGACTGGCAGAGGGCTGAGGACTGCTCTTCTGCACCTGAGAGTTGACAATGATTAAACACCAGCTCTTCTGACCAGGCGGAGCTGACCTTGATCTTGACCAGATTTCTCAAAGTCCCTGACTTTTGCTCTGGCAAGCAACCGAGTCTGACGAATGCTTAAATCGAAGGCAAAAATCAGGATCAGCAGGCCCTGGGCTGGTCCAGACCACCTCTGACGTTTTCTCTCCACCTGGGGCACTCTGTCTCCTTCCCGCTCTGGGAATTCAGTGTTCTTTCACTCTGGGAATCCCGCCAGGTCCTCCTGGCCTCTGAACAACCATCCTCTCCTACTGCTTTCATCAATGATACCCACAACGGTGACAAAGGCCACCAGCGCTCCCATATGCACATTTACAGTTGACCAGGCCCCTCCATACCCACTGCGGTAGTCCTGTAAGGCCAGCCAGGAAGGAACCGTGAGCCCCATTTAACCCAGGAGCAAAGCAACTTTTCCAGGATCACGTAGGAAGTCACTGGCCAAGCTGCATCTGAAACTCGGGTCTTCAGACTCCAGGCACATGGTGCCTCGTCCCCGGTCCCGTCTCATCCTCAGTCTGTGTTCTGCCCTACCCAGCAGTTACCAAACGGAGTCACTGAGAAGGGTGTCACTGCGACTTGCCCTCTGGCTGGTCTAGCTGCTGTGGCTCCCACCATCGATGCTCCAAGGCTTTGCTGAGTCTCCTGTGAGATGCAGCCTCCCTGTGGTGGGCAGAATAATGGCCCCCCAAACAGATCCACATTCTAACCCCCAATCCTGTGAGTATGTTACCTTAGGTATCAAAAGGGACTTCACAGGCCAGATGCGGTGGCTCACGCCTGTAATCCTTGCACTATGGGAGATCAAGGTGGGAGGATTGCTTGAGCGCAGGAGTTAGAGACCAGCCTGAGTAAGAGCGAGACCCCTATCTCTACTAAAAACAGAAAAAAAATTAGTTGGGTGTTGTGTTGCACACCTGTAGTCCCAGCTACTTGGGAGGCTGAGGCAGGAGGATCTTAAGCTCAGGAGTTCAAGGTTGCTGTGAGTTACCATGATGCCATTGCACTCTATGCAGGGCTACAGAGCGAGACTGTCTCAAAAAAAGAGAGAGAGAGAGAGACTTCACAGATGTGCTTAAATTAAGGGTCTTCAGATGAGGAGATTTGTCTTGGATTTTTCAGGTGGGCCTAATGTAATCCCAGGGGTCCTCTTAAGAGGGTGGCGGGAGTGTCGGAGTCGGAGAAGGAGCTGTGACAATGGAAGCAGAGGTCAGAGAGATGTGGCCACAAGGCAGCAAGTGCAGGCAGCCTCTAGAAGCTAGGAGGGCCTGGGAACAGATTCTCCCCCAGGCCTTTAGGAGGAATGACCCATTTTAGACTTATCATCTAGAACAGTAAGATAAGAAATGTGCATTGTTTGAAGCCATTAAATTTGTGGTGAATATTAAGGCTGCAATAGGAAGTTCATACACTCCCATGACCCTTTGTGCCCCCAAAACCTCAGCCCGAGGGAGGGAGAGTCATGCTGGCTACCTCCTTCCACTTACAGGTGAGGAAACAGAGACTCAAAGAAGAGAACAACTTGTACAACGCCCACAGTCAGTAGAATTCCTGGCTGCCCTTCAGGTCTCTGTCTACCCCTCCCCTAACTGCCCTCTGCCTAGCCCCATTCTGTTTTTCCTTTTTTGTTTTCACTTTTCCTTATTGCCTGAATTCATTTGGCCCATCCAGCAACATGTTGAGAGGAATGAATGGAGTGTCAGTCTTTCACATCCTAGCGTAAATTAGCAGGTAGTCAGGCAACCCTGGATGAGGCTCTGCCTGGAAGCTTTGGGCAGTTCAGAGAACTGCATAGGGGCTAGAGAGGGAGGCTTCAAGAAAGAGGGCCAGCAGGGGAAGGGGCAGCTGAGTCTCCCCTACAATGAAGCCAAGGGCACAGAGGCAAGACCCAACTTGTCTCTGAGGCAGTAACATTATCCTTCGGCATATTCCCGAGACTGCCGGCCTAGGCTGGGCTAGCCCGGCCACAGTTTGACTTTGCAAGAAACTCTGACTACAAAGTAATGTCTCCTCCTGGGGACGCAGGGCTCCCCAGGTCTCTCAGAGAAGTTGCAGTGGAGGTGACGAGAGGGAGGATATTGCTCCACCCATCTAGAGGAGAAAGCAGCCACGTCAGCCGAGCTCCTATGAGCTGAACACTCATATGTAATTTTCTCATTTCATCTTCACCGTAGTCCTGGGGAGCAATACTATCATGATCCCCATTTTCCAGATGAGGAAACAGGCCTGGAGAGGTGAAGCCCCATTGTCCACAGCCTCAGATTAGCAAATGATGGTCCCAGGCTTGGATGGCCCTAGGAACACACTTTGAACTGGTGCCCCTTCCCCAGTTCCCCCTTTCAAAATGGACCAAACTTGAATTTGAAGGATGAGGCTCCAATGGTGGGACTTCTGGCCTGAGAAACTAGTGGCAGAGAAGATTCAAAGCCAGTGGCGTGCTGGTACCAGCCTCTGCAGGCTGGGAGAGCCACTTGTGTGGCATCTTGGAGGTATTAGACAAATGATCATGGAATTAACCAACTGTGCATTCAGTGATGTTAAGTTGGAAGCTTGAAATTGGGAATATTTACACCATGGAAAATGCTATAAATCAAGGCTTTCCTCTCTCTCCTGTGCCATCCTACCTCCCCGGTGCCCCAGCCCAGAGCTGGTGTTAAACCTTTGCCAGCCCAGCCTGAGCAGGCCCCCAAGGAGCCTGAGCAAATCCTGCCCTACTCACTGTCTCCTCTTTTTGTCTCCCAGCATCCTCCCTCTTCCACCTGACACACCATTTCTATGGCTGCTCTCCCCGCAGCCCAGGCCCCTTAAGGGCAGGGCCAAGCGTGGGTGCCCCTCAGGTTCCCATAACAGGCCCCTGCTGCCTGTCCTGTTCACAGAACAGCTGATAAGACAGACAAGCTAATCAAACAAACAAGACAAAGGTGACCTCCTGAGGCCACCCTAGCTCTGGCATTTGTATTGCAAGGACACCGTTTGACATCACTTCTAGAGGAAAATAGTTTTATTGGCTACCTTAGAATTTTGAAATCATATCCTTCTTAAAAATGCAAACTAAATCCTCCCTCCCAGAAGCCTGCCCGGGCTGCTGGCCTGGTGAAATCCCTGCCCCAGCCCTCCAAGTACTCACAGAAGGTCCCTGTTCAGCCGCCTGCTAGACACAGCCAACTCCTGTTCCTGGGATCTGTGAGGTTGGCCTGCTCCCCACGCTCCCCGGGACCCCACATCATTCAATGTTTCCTGGCTCTTCTCCGGAAACAGGGATATTGTGACATTGATAAAACCATAAGAGCAACCCCTCCTCCAAAAAATTATTTCATTTAATAAAAAGAAGCCCTTTCAGAGCCCAACCCTTCAAGGAGATGCTGCTGCAGGAGAAGATGTGATTTTCCTATTTTCCCCAAATTATTTTTTGATTTTTGGTTTTTGCCTTCCTCATTGTTGCCTGAAATGTCCTCACGAGAGCTCCTTGCATTTGATTTTAGCATGATGCTAGGTTCAAAATGAAACACCCCACCACCCCAGGAAGGGTGGCACACTAGTATATTACAGAATAGACAGAATATAAATCAATCCACTTCTTAATGGCTGTGTAACACTGGGCTAATTATTTAACCTCTCTGAGCCTTAGATTTCTCACCCATAATATGCCTCCCTCATGGGGTTTTCATAATAAACTGAGTGTCTGGCATGTAACTATTGGTTCCCTTCCGGGCCCAAAACAAATAAACTCATTGATTCAGTGACACTTGACTCAGGCTGGGAAACATGGGAGGGGATCTGGGGACTGTTTGGATCCGAAAGTGTTTGGGGCAGAAGGAGGAGGCTGGGAATTTGGGGAGTAATGAATGAGGACGGGGGCCCTGGGGATGGGGTGGACGCCTACAAAAGGAGACCAGAGCCAGGGAACCTTGGCCCTGGGAGGGAGGCCCTTAAAGACCATCGCATCTGCCCCCTTATCTTACTGCGGGGGACACAGGGGCACAGAGAGGGAAGGGAATGCCTGAGGCCACCCAGCCAGGTCTGAGAACCAACTCTCAGGGATGTTCAGAATCCAAAAAGCCGATTCTCAGAGCCGGGGTCGAGGAGGGAAAGAGGCCAGCAGCCCCCCTCGCCCCCAGGAGCCGGAGGCAGTTGCTTCACCAGTTGCCCTGGCAGGAAAGCTCCACACTGACCCTTCTTAGCGCCACCCTCTTCCCAGCACCTGTGCCACTGCCCAAGCCACTGGGTCCAGTGTCTCCCTGTGGGCCGTGACAGGCCCATGCTACCCTGAGTGTGCCATAACCTACCAGGGCCAGACCGACTTGTCTGGGAGGGTCCACCCAAGCCTGGGAGCAGAGCAGCCGCGCGGGGCCTCTTCCTCGGGGAAGTGCAGGGGGAGTGTGACTCTTCTCCGTGGGCACTTCCTCTCTCTGGACAGCAGCCTGCACGTCTCCTGCTTTAAGGCTGGGACAAAAAGCAGCCCTTTCCCTGCCCCAGCCCTCATCTAAGCCGACAGCCACAAGCTGTTTCCCTTACTGACAAATGAGTCAAGCTGAAATGACCCCCCACCCCATGAAGGAGCAACCCCCAAGGACAGTCTAATTATTTTGAAACCACGTGTCCCCAGCCACCCGTCTCTGGAACAATTCCCCATCAGCTGGGGCCAAGTCCATTAACAGCTGATTCCGGACTTCCAGGCCTTAGCTTGCTTACCCTGTCTACCTGGGCAGCCTTCCCAGCACCGCCTGTAGAGATCCTGCCTCCGGCTCCATTCATCCCGGACTCCTTCCTAGCAGGGTGTCGCCCCATCTCCCCCCAACCCTAAACTCCACCCACAGTCTCCTTTTCTGGCCATAACTCCCTCCAAGAAGTGTTGTGTCTGCTACACCCACAGTGTGTCAGCACTAGTCTCATCTCCTGACTTTCCAAACCATCTTCCCTCTCTCCACACCCTCCCATCACAGCATGTATCTCTGGAGCTAGCTGCCTGTTTAGCTGTCTGCTTCCCCACCTGGTCAGGAGGCTCCAGGGCAAGGAGCACACCCGACCTACCAGTGCGAGCCCAGGGCCAGGCAAGAGCAGAGACTGACTGACTGACTGAATGTGTGTATGTGACGCACTGCCTGCCAGGAGCTTAGCAGTAAGCGTCCCTGTCCCCAGATCAGCACTTGTGGTCCAGGATCAGCATCTCGGCCACCTTCACTTTGAGCCCTACTGCCCGTTTGACACACAGCAGGTGCCTGGTGAACGCCTGTTACCTCCACCTGAGTTGAACAATACTACAGCAGTAATGCCAGGTGGTTAAAGGCACTGGCATTGAGGTCTCACACAGTGGGGCTTGAATCCGGCTCTGTGTTTACTGGCTGTGTGACCCAGAAATGGTGGTTTTCGCATCTTTATTGGGGATGGCAATGGTGTCTCAGACAGGTATCAGAGAACTCAGCGTCCCCAGAGAGGTGGACGTGGACTTAGACATTTGCCTTTCCTCTGGGTCCACAGGCCACTCAAAGTGGAAGTCAGGCCTTTGACGGGTTCCCACACAGACAGAGAGCAGGGGACCTTGCAAGTGGGTTGGCCTCCAAGTCTCTCCAGGCCAAATGCTGGTTACCAAAAGGGAGACTAAGGCCCAAGGAGCTGAGTCCTGGGTCCTTCCCAGAGAACAGCTAAATTCTAGGACCTGCGCTCTTTCTTCATCCCCCCACCCTTTTGTACTTCTTTACTGAAAAATAATTTTTACATTTGCAAAAACAATGCACAGGATTCCTGTACACCGGTCAGTCAGCTTCCCCTGATAGTAACATCATACATCATCACAGTACTGTATAATAATCTAAAACAGGAAACTAACATTGACACAACACTAGTAAGTAATCTACAGACCTTATTCAAATTTCACCAGTTGTTCCATTAATGTCCTGTCTCTGGCCAGGATCTAAAGTAGCACCCGACTTTGCATTTGGTTGTCACGTCTCCTTAGTCTCTGTGTTCTGGGACAGCTCCTCGGTCTTGTTTTGTCTTTCTTGACCTTGAAAGTTTTGAAGTGTTGGCCAGTTCCTTTCTAGATGGTCCCTACATTTCAGTTTGATGTTTCTTCGGGATCAGATTAAGGGTATGTATTTTGGGGAGGAAAATACTTTTTCCACACTTCTTTGACATGGAAAAGCAGTTGTGCGATCATAGAAGTGAGCTTGTGTCCTTCTCATTGTACATATCAGAGGTCTCTTTCCTGGTCAGGTTAACTGATCAGTTGGGTAAGGTGGTATCTGGCAAATGTGTCCACTGTGAAATGACTATTTATTCCTTTGTATTAGCGAGCATCTTGTGCAGAGACACTTTGAGACTTCGTAAATATCCTGTTTCTCATGGTGCTTTTGCCTCTAATTTTAGCATCCGTTGATACTCTACAGCAACAATTATTACTGTGGTGTTTTCCAAACAGTGATTTTTCTATTTCCATCATTCTTTCCACATATACTAATTGGAATTTTATTGTAAGAAAGAGTTGGCACTTCTCCTTATTTATCTATTTATATTAGTATGAACTCGTGGGTACTTATTTTATTTCATTGCTCTCATTATTTTGCTGTTCAAGTCGTCTCATCCTCTTTTAAAATATTTCCAAATGGTACAAAAGCAATTCATGTAACCAAAACGTTCGTACCCCCATAATATTCTGAAATTTAAAAAATAAATAAATAAAATAGAATAAATATCTCAACCCATCTGCTTCCTATTAAGCTGATTTTCCTAATGAGTGTCTCTCCCTGTCACTCTTCAGCCACAGCACACCAAACACTCCCTGCAGTGCAGGGCAGGTGGTCCGGGGAGCTGAGAGCCTTTGCAAGACCATCCAGGTTTTTCTGGCACTCACTGAGGCCTCTTCTCAAAAAGGGCGGGGCCTCTTCCTGGAATGTGCAGGTTGCATTCAGGGCAGTCAGTCCTGGCCCCCTGAGCAGGGAATTCCAGGAAGGGTTGAGCCTGGCCAGGTGGCCCCAGGTCCTTCCCTGCCCTGCAGTCTGGCACCCTTGCTCCCCCTGGCACCACCAACCTTATGGCTTGAGTTCTTCCTTCTTCAGTCCCCCTTCTCTGCCCTGCTGCAGGGAGAGTTACTGAAACACCCAGGTAGCAGACCTTAGCATTTGCCCAGATTCTTTCAGTATTTGTAGAGGAAGCGCTCCCCATCCAGGGCACGGTTACCAGCTGTTCTCCGCCAGCCCCAGGGACAGCCAAAGGTGGGAGGGCAGTGCATGGCAGCAAGGGAAACTTGAGTCAAGGAGAAAGGAGACTCTCCAAGTGGGCTGGAGGGAGGAGGCTGTAGACTCACATTCTTTGCTCTCTTTAGAGACATGCAAGGATTCTGTTTGCCCAGGGAGGGGAGTGCACCCAGCCCCTGAGGCCAGGCAGCCTGATGCACACAGGGCCTCTCCCACAGGGCCTCTCCCATGAGCTCAACTTCAGAGTATTGACATTTAAATCTGTACTAGTCTGATGCACTTCCTAAAGCACTTACATTTCTAACACATTGGACACATCTACAGTTATAGTGAAAAGTGGCATCGCATTTTTGAAACACTGTTCAGCTGAGCACTGAGTGTGCATCTGTGGACCTTTGGTCTGCAGCTGAGCCTTTCTGTCCTCCACCACCCTGCTCCAGGCCCACCTCCTCCTGGCAGCCTCCTCAAGCCTCTCCAAGCTCCCCTGATCCCCTGCTTTGAGCTTCCTGAGTCTGCAGGGGAATTATTGTTCAGGGAGAAACCTGTCTCCCTCCCAGACTGCAAATTCCTCAGGGTCAGGAGCCTTGTTCACCCGCACAGAGGACCTGGCACAGTCTGTACACGGAGCTGGAGCTCAAGAGACACCAGCTGACTGGTTTGCTGGTATAGCCCAGCCAGAACTGGACAAACCGGCTTTTTGATGGGAGGGCCCTGGTTTGGTCCTGCCATACCCTTTGCTCACTCTCTGTCTCTTTTCTCCATTCCTGTCTTTCTGGGGAAAAGTTTGCTCCATTCTAGCTGAGCCTGTGATGGGGTCCGTCTAGTCCTTCTCTAGGGTCTTGAAATTCTGAATACCTAAACCACGAACTTGACCTATGATTTAGAAGCCTGGTTAACACCCACATGTACTCACTTTGATTAGATGTTGTGCCAGAATCTCAGACCAACTTCTTCCCATCATGTTCCACTGGCGGCACAACAGGAAGGAAATGTTGTAATGTTGTTCATCTCACCTCTTCCATTTCCTCTTTCTGTGCCACCCTTCAGGCTGGCCCCCTCTGCACACTCCAGGCTTGTGTTGTCTCCGCTTTTGCACACCTGCCCAGGGCCTTCAGCCAAGGAGGCATGTGTAACCCTCTCCCCAGTTACCAGTCCCTTGCCTTGGTACCAATGTATTTTTTTGAAATCTATATATTTATTCATTTCTCAAAATACCTTCAAGCATATATTTATTGCATGTTACATTTATGGAATGATTCTCCAGATATCTTCTCTGTGGGTTATGCCAGGCCAAAGTTATCACATCTATTTTGTAAACAAGGTTTCCAAGGCTCAGAGAGTGAAAGTCTCTTGCCCAAAACACACAGCTGATAGGAGCCACATGGGCTTTCTGACTCCCACCCCTGTGTTCTCTCGCCCACCATCTTTGTGAATAATCTGTTCAATTCTTCGCTCCTTCCTTCTCCCCAGCCCCTCCAACTCTGATCTGGTTAGCTTCTCCAGGACAGAAATCATTTCGTGCTTATCTGAGGATCCCCTACAGCATAGCCCAGCTAGCACTAACACGTGGTAGACCTCAATAAGTTTATTGGGTGAATGCCTGCTTTGATGTAGAAAGCCTTCCTGTTATAGTATTACCTGCTCACACCTGAGGTGGTCTCAATGCTTCTTGTACACAAAGACTCCACCACCTGGGGCTTCTCTGGGGCTCAGTTTCCCTGTCTGTAAAGTGGTTGCAGAGGGTTGGACTGAGTGATGTACATACTCCCATCAGTGGTGACATCTTGTTGTTTCCTCTGGGACTTTGCTCATGAGGACTGCTGTGTGTGCTACTGCAACACGTGGCTGGAAACTAGAATGCCCAGCTTCCCCAAGGTCAGGGACGAAAACAGCAGCAGTTGGGCGTACCCTTGGGTTCCGAGCAGAGAAGACAGCATCCTTTAAAGCTTGGCAATTGGTGCTCACAGCTGCGCCTGGAAATGGGTGGGCAGTGTGGACAGGCTGAGCTGCCAGCTTTCTGTGGCCAGTTTCATTTCTCTGGAACTACTTTCTTTTAGTTTCAAGGTCTCTGAGGGAGCTGACTGCCAACGAACAGTTGAGAACTGCAGACCTTGCCTGACCTCGGCTTCACCTTTTCACCCTGTCTGTCCATCCAAGAGGCTCCTCCAAGTGCCTGTCCTGGGCCAGACTCCAGACAGGACACCAGGCGCAGAATACTAACGCTAACTGATGCTCACACAGCACGTGGGCAGGACTGGCTGCTGTTTTAAATGCATTCCACATATTAGTTTGTCTAACCCTCCCACCAACCCCATGTGATAATGAGGAAAGGCAGGCACAGAGAGGTTAGTTAACGTTTCCACACTGCAGGGCTGGGATTTGGGCCAGACCACCCCCACCCCCACCCGCAGTCTCCACCCAGTTGGTTTACCGCACCCTCCCTTCTCAATCCAGATGTTTTCCCCTCTCACTAGATATGTTTTGTAGTTTTACTATGTTGTTTATTATGGATGTTTTCAAATGTATACCCCCAAAATGCCAGAAGAGTCTAATGAGCTCCCACCACGCAGCTTCAGCAACCACCGGCTAGTGGCCAATCCTTTCCCCTACACTCCCACCCACTCACCCCTTCTTGTATTATCTGAAAACAAATACCAGAAATCATATCATTTAATCTGTAAATATTTGAGTATGGGCCTTTAAGAGATAAGGACCTCAACCACTGTCACACCTAAAAAAGTTAACACTGATTCTACCTCCATCAGATATCTAGTCACTCTTCACATAAATGTCATAATTTTTCCCTTTACAATTTGTTTGTCTGAATCAGGATGCAAATAAGGTCCACTCACTATAAGTCGTTGATAAATATATTTTGGTCTTTTCCAATCTATATGTTTCGTCTCCATCTCCATCTTTCTGCTTTTTTTGCAAGTTATTTACTGAAGAAACCGGTTGCTCCTACTGTATGTAAAGTTTCCTAGAGTCTGGATTTTGTCCATTGCATGCCTCGTGGTATTGTTTAACGTGCCTCTCTGTCCCCTGTATTTCCTGTAAATTAGAAGCTGGAGGTCTGATCAGGTTCAGGTGTGGTGGTGTCTGTGTGACCACTTCACAGAGGGTGCTGTGCGCCGTCAGGAGGCCCACACTGTCTGGCGCTGCTGCCGGGGCAGGAAAGCAGCTACTGCTGCTCAGTCCCAGACCCATTCATTCCTCAGCGGCTGTGCGAGGCTGATCTGGCTCAGCTTTGATGACCTATAGTCCTCCTGCAGACTCTTGCCCACCTCCGTCTTTGCTCTAGCGTCTTCCTCCTAAATGGCTTCTTAGCCACTCGCATTCCTGGGCACTTGGCCACCAGATTCCTGTGCAGGGATGGGACATAACAAGCAGGAGACAGAGCCGAGGACCTGAAACTCCCCAATCAGGGGCTGTTCTTGGCGGATGGGAGGCTGGAAGGTTACCACAATGTGAGCTCTGACTCCTCCAACTAAAAGAAGAAAGTTCTCCACAGGTAAAGTCAAGTGTAGCTCCGTGTCAGCTAAGATCCCCTGGGCGTTCGAAAGAGAATGAAACGGGATTGCCCCTGCTAAAATTCCAGGGGCTTACCTTGTCACAGTCACTTTGAGCTCTGAGACTTTGCTTCCTTACTCTCCACCCAACTCGTGGCTCACCTCCCACACCTGCCCCCTTCTCCCTGCAGAGCCAGGTGTGGAATTCAGTCCCGTTACCCTGCTTCGTCTCCTCAAATATCTCACTCGCTCATTTGTGAGCACGGCTGATTTTCCTTAGGTTCGGGGCAGTGGTTGGGGTTCAGGTCACCATGAGGCTCAGCCCCTCTCATGCTTCCTGGGCCCCTCCACAGCCTCTGACTGCCCCGTCCACACACTCACTGCCCCCACCACAGTGCTGCTCAGCTCAGTGTGTCTCTGCGATGACAGGGACCATCTGCTTCCCTCTCACCCCAACAGCACAGAAGACCTGGCAAGGCTCTGACGGTCCTGCCCTTCTCTGTTCCCACTCCCACCCAGTCTCTGCGGACAGAGGGGAAAGTGTGGAGAGAGATATTCCTCTCCCCTTAGAACTACATTTTTGTACCAGTGGATCCCCTGGGCAGTCTGGCAAAGCTTTGGGATTCCCTCTCAAAATAATGTGTTTGTGCTTTTGCTTTTTGTTTTGTTTTGTTTTTGAGACAGGGTCTTGCTCTGTCACCCATGCTAGAGGGTAGTGGCACGATCTCATCTGATTGTAACCTCAAACCTGGGCTCAAGCAATCATCTTGCTCCTCCAGCCTCCCAAGTAGCTAGCTCTACAGGCACACACGACCACACCTGGATAATTTTTAAATTTTTTTTAGAGATGGGGTCTCACTACATTGCCCAGGCTGGTCTCAAACTCCTGGCCTCAAGCAATCCTCCCTCCTGCCTCAGTCTATCAAAGTGCTTGGATTAGAAGGGGGAGCTACCCCACCGGCTTGTTTTGTTTTGCTTGTCTCTTTGTTTTTGTTTTTTTTTAGCCAGTCAAATTTAGCAGTGGGGGCTCACCAGTTTTTTTTTTTTCAAACACCAAATAAAATATATTAAAAACCATTTATAGACCAGCCTGAGCAACACAGCAAGACCCCATTTCCACCAAAAATTGGAACTTTTTGTGCCCTGAGGAGGGGTTTCCTGAGACATAGGACTTTCAGTGCTAAAACTGGGACAGTTGGTCACCCTAGTTTAGAGGAAGCTCAGGGTCTATATCAGTGATATCCACTTTTAGAATAGATGGATTCAACTAGCAATGAACTACACTTATTGAGCCTCCACAATATGCCAGGCATAGTGCAGAGTCTTTTCATGTACATTTAATACTTTAAAATATTTACAATAGCGATGAAGTAGCTATTATATTCTCCATTTTATGCATGGATGAACTGAGGCTAAAAATCTAGACTCTACCGCTTCTGGACTTAGGGAAAGTGAAAAATGGATTTTTGTTCATTTGAGTAAACCAAGGTCAGACACACTGGCAAAGAGAAGGGAAGGTTATCTTAACACCAAGGGGAAGACAGCACATTATGAGGGGGAGGAGTTAGGGCCTGCCAGTCTCACTGTCCCAGGCTGCCCCCAGGTCACTCCATTTATTACTGGAAGATTGGGACCTTATTTAATTAAGAGTTGCATCCCTTATGTAGCTGTTCTTACATTCTTTCCCTAATGGCAGACCAGAGAAAATTCAGACCCCAAGTCTCATAACCAGGGATGAGGAATTAAGTCACCTCACAGCTGGCATGTCATTTTTCATCCCAATCCATTATATACACATGTATTTGTTTTAATGTTAAAATAATTAAGTTATTATTAAAATGTTTAAAGACATTTCTGACACTGTGTATCAAAATCTTCACCTAAAATCACTGCTCCAGAAAGCAGTAACTATGGGCAAGCCAGTTAACATTTATAAGCCTCCATTTTTTATCAAAGAAAATACAACATTATGCTTTCTTTCTTCACGTTTTTAAAGAAATGAGTGAAAATAATTTACATAAAACATGCTCTTTAAGTTTATTACTATTTGGGCAAAGATCCTTGACATGAATAACCGCACAGTGTCAATAATTGTATTTTTTTCTGGAATCCTAACACTAGTTCTCACTTGCAAAACAATCACAGCATAGCCAGATATAATATATCACATTTAAAGGCTAATACCCTGGCCCAGCCCCAAGAATTAAGACTGTCACTATCTAATTTTTGTAGTTATTTATGTTGTGTTCCAAGTGTAGGCAGCCAGGTAAGTATTGATTACTTCAGTGCATGTTAATTTTATTATCTCCTTACCACTACAGATCTTACAGACATTATAATAAAGAGTCTAACTTCACTGCTGATGTTTGATTGCTATGCTTATGAGCCCCACCCTTTCACTCTTGCCCCACATCTCAATAAGCCTCTAAGAAAGCCTGTAGGCTCCTTCCCTTGATGCTAGCAGCAAGTTCAAACCACGTGAGCCCCTGCAGGCATACTAGGAACCCTCACCCCAGTCCTGCCCCCAGCCACAGACCAAGCCATTCACCTCTCCTTGCTCTCTTAAACCACCTTCACTGGCTTGGGTCCTTCCTTGCTCTCCTCAGAACGCCTCAATATTTAAGTAATAACTTCCCTCATATCCTCCTGGTACATGTGTGGCATCATCAGTTTTTTGTTTTTTTGTTTTGTTTTGTTTGTCAATGATCAGATATAACTAGAAGTATCAAACATCATGAGTTTTGACACCCAAACCAATATTGGGTGCATGGATGTGGGTGAATGGGTTCCATACCTCTCGGCAGAGTGATCTCAACAGACGTTAAAAATATAAAACGATGTTATGAACAACTTCATACCAATAAATTTGATGAAATGAACAAGATCTTTGAAAAAATGCAGCCTACCAAAAGTGACACAAGAATAATAGAAAATCTGAATATTGTTGAAGATATCGAATTCATAATTAAAAGCCTTCCCACAAAGAAAGCTCTCAGCTCAGGTGACTTCACTGGTTAATTCTTCCAAACATTTAAGGACAAAATAACACCATTTAACACAAAGCTTGTCAGAAAATTTTTAAAAAGAGAGAATATTTCCCAATTCATTTGGTGAAGCCCTGACACCAAAATCTAACAATAATATTATAATGAGGGAAAATTATAGGTCCTTATCTCTCAGGAACATAGGTAACAAAAATCTGAAAACAAAACAAATATCAACAAATAAAGTCTAGTAATAATTATACACACATACATATATGTATGTATGATGATATACATTATAATCATTAACAAGCAGAGTTTTTTCCAAGAATAAGAGTATAATCAACGTAATCTACCACACTAACAAAATAAAATAGAAAAAAAGTGCCATCTCAATAGATTTTGATAAAATTAAAAAAACATTCACAATAAAAAAGAAAAAATTCTCTTCAAACTAAAACTAAGAAGGCACTATCTTAATCTGGTAAAGGGTGTCTATAAAGAACTTATAGCTAGCATTATACTTAATGGTAAAGTACTGAACCCTTTTTCTTCTGAGTTTGGGGATAAGAAAAAAAACCATTACCACTTGTACTGAAAATTTTACTGCAGAAATTAGCCAATGCAAAGTAAGAACAAGAAATAAAAGATATAAAAATCAAAAAAGAAGAATAAAAATGTCACTATTCATAGAAATGTTATTTTGTACATAAAAATACAAATGAATCTACAAACACTAGAAATAATAAATGAAGTCATCAAGGTCACCAGATACAAAGTCAAGATATGAAAATCAACTGTATTTCTATGCACGAGGAATAAAAATTTGAAAATAAAATGTAAAAGTATCATTATAATAACATCAATCTCAAATACTCAGAAATAAATAGTGAAATATGTTGGAGATTATTGTACTGAAAATTATAAAACCTTCCTGACATAAAGAAGACCTAAATAAATGAAGATACATAGCAAATATAAGGACAGGAAAACTCAATATTAAAAACATATCAAAAAAAAAGAAAAAGATATCAATCATCAGTCAAACTGATCTACAGATTCAATCCTAGTAAGTTTATGTTAAAATTAACAAGGTGATATCAAAATTTTATTAGGCAAATGGCCTTGTACTTAAAATAATCTCAAAGAATAACAAAGTTAGATGACCTATAACATCAAGACTTATTACAAAGCTACTGTTATTAAGAAAGCATGATATTGGCGATAGAATAAAGAGACCAAAAAAATAATAAAGATTCCAGAAATAGGTCAGCATATATATATGGGGAAATTATAATCTTTTCAAAAAATGATGATAGACCAATAAAAAATGAACTTTGTCTTCCCCCACCCCACAATAAAGAAAAATTAAATCAAGATGAATCATAGACCTAAATGTAAAAAGTAAAACAATGAAGGCTTTAGAAGAAAGCACAAGAAAATAGCTGTATGACCCTGTTGTAGGCAAAGGTTTCTCAAACAGGGCACAAAACCCACTAATCATAAAAGATGAAATTATTAATAATAAATTAAACTTTATCAAGATGAAGATTTTTCTCATTATGAAAAGACACTATTAATTAAGAGAGTGAAAAGGCAAGTCACAGACAGGGAAATTCACAATACATATATGTAATAAAGGATTTTACCCAGAATATGTAAAGAACTCTAAATCATTAGGGAAAAAAAGACAAACAGCTCAATGGGGGAATAAAAGGGCCAAAGATTTGAACAGGCATTTCACATAAAGAATATCCAAATGGCCAAAAAACATATAGAAATGGTATTTAACATTGTTAGTCATTAGGGAAATACAAATTAAAATCACAATAATTACAACTATTTCACCATGAGAATGGCTACTAATAGAGGAGACTAATGAGGAGGAGACTATGGAGCAACTATGACTCTCACCCAATGCTAGACGCAGTGTAAACCAAGCTACAGGCCCACCTCAGAGACATTGCGGGTTCAGTTCCAGACCACTGCAATAAAATGAATATCACAACGAAGCGAGTCACAAGACTTTTGTGGTTTCCCAGTGCATGTAAAAGGTATGTTTACACGATACTGTAGTCTATTAAGTGTGCAATGTCTTACAAAACAATGTACATACCTTAATTTAAAAATGCCTTATTGCTAAAAAATGCTAATGATTATCTGATCCTTCAGAGAGCCATAATCTTATTGCAGGTGGAAGTTCTTACCTCCATGTTGATGGCTGCTGACTGATCAGGATGTTGGTTGCTCAAGACTGGGGTGGCTGCCACAAGTTCTTCAAACAAGACAACAATGACGTTGTGAATGGCACCACCGTGTGGCCAACATTCCGTATGGAACTGTTCTATGCCTTCATTCAGCCGTGGGTCTTTCCTAGCTACTGTACACAAAAGGAAGACAAACTCAGGGCAATGAGCACATTGGATGTCACAATCTGTCCTTCAGCAAGAAGATCCGTGGCTATGCGCCCACTGTGTGCTTAGGGCCTCCTAACTGTTAACTGGGCTCTAATTCAACAACCTTTTGCCATAGGCATCTTATACACCTCAACCTGAACAAACCTCACCCCACTTCTATTTACTGCCAGCTGACCTTTTAATGTGGGATTCATAAAAATATAGTTCTTGCCACAGCGCTTGTCCTCCACCATACAGGGCTCCTATCTGCCTGTAGGTTTGTCTGAGCAGTATGGGAACAGATGCCAGGACTGTTCTCATAGCAAACAGAGGCAAACAGAGCAGGAAGCTGAGCTTTCTGTCGTGTTTGAAGGACGCAAAAGGCCTATCTTCATGAGGCTAGTATTTGAAGGCATGGCAGAAAGCACTAGGAAAAAAAGTCTCAAAACCTTCCCCCCAAAAGTAATAAGAATTCCTTCCCTGGCAACTGGGAATATTTGAATACATTTTCAAAACATCAGCCTCTCTTTTTCCTCCCTGGCAATCCTTTGGCAACTATGCCTTCCTGACCCCTTGTCTATTTCTCTCTCTCCTCTCTCCTTTCTCCCGCACATGTGCCTTTCCCCTACTCAGTCTCAGAATACCTGCAAGGCTTCATAAGAAGTACTAATGCCCCAAGTGAAAAAGAAGAAAAAGGATCTTGAGCACAATGTTCGAGGACCACAGAAAGTGGCATGGGGTCTACTCACCCACCCACACTTCAGTCATGTCAGGTCAGGTGCATCAGGCCCTACAGACACTTTAAAATACAGCCTCAAAGTTTACTAAGGAAAAATGGACAAATCCAGAAGCAACAGGAGATGTTAAAATAACTAACAGAACAAGAGACAAATATTAGTCAACGTATAAAAGATTTGAAGAATACAAAAACTAAGTAGGCCCAACGGATCCTTATATGAATACGGTATCCAACAATTGTAAAATATATATTCTTTTGAAATATAGAACATTTCACTAAAGTAAACATCCATTCTATAGACTCAATATATTGCAAAGGACTGAAATCATACACAGTATATCCTTTGACAATTATTCAACCAAGCTAGAAATCAGTAGCATAAAATCCTCATGTGTTTGGAAATTAAGAAATACACATTTAAATAACTCACTGGTCAAAGAATATACTCTAGTACAAATTAGAAAGTTTTTTGAACTGAATTAATATGAAGATAAAATTTGAAGATACAAATAAAAACATAAACACAGGGAAGTTTAGCCTAGATTCATATATTAAAAGATAAAAAGGTACAAAACCAATGAGGTAAGCACTACCCGAAGCAGTTAGGAAAAGAAAAGCAAAAACAAAGGATAGGAGGAATAAGTTAGTAAAGATGAGAATAGAAATTAGTAAAATAGAAAACAAACATATAATAAAGATGATCATAGTGAAATGCCGGTCTGTTGAAAAGGTAACAAATTGATAAGAAAAATGAGAAGTCACAAATAACCTGTATTATGAATGAAAAAGACATCAGTAGAGATTCCGTAATCATTAAAAATAAGAGGATATCATGAATAACTTTATACCTGTAAATTTAAAATTTTAACCAGAATAGGAAAAGTTTCAGAAAAATACAACTTACCAAAAAGAACAAAAGAACAAAGCAAATCTGAAGTAGTCCTATTAAATAGAGTGAATCTGTAATTTTTATCTTCCAAGAAGATAAAACTTTTATCTTCCAAGAAGAAATCTCCAAGCTCAGATGCCTTCAGTAGGAGTTCTACATAATTAACATGGAAGAAACAATGTCAAACTTACCTAAATCTTTCAGAGAACAGAAGAAAAAAGTATATCCCCCAGCTCTTTGTATGAGGCTATCACATCTTGATAGCAAAACCTCATCAGGACAACATAAGAAAGAAAATTTACAGTCCATTTTCATTCATTAGTATGGATGACAAAATATTATGTAAATTAACAGTAAATCAAACATAGTGATATGTTTTTTAAAAAGCAGGAGGAAGATAATATATCATGACACATATTAGTTTATTCAGGGATGCAAGATTTAACTTCACAAATCAATCAATGTAATTGGCTACTTTAACAGATTAAAGCAGAAAAAACATATGATCATCTCCATAGACTTGAAAAGAGCATTTGATAAAAGTGCAACTTCTCTCTCTTAATTATAAAATAAGAAAAAACCTTTACTAAAATATAAACAGCGGGATTTCTCTTAATCTTATAAAAAGTATCTATAAAAAGTTAAAAGTAAAATATCATACTTAATGAAATTATTGAGATTGGGAATAAGGCAAGAATGCCCACTACCATCGATGCTATTCAACATGCTAACCAAAGGTTCTAGCTAATCTAGTAAGACAAGAGAAATAAATAAAAACTATGACCACTGAAAAGACAGAAACAAAACTGTGACTATTTATAAATGATATAAAGCTAAAGTAATCTACATATAAATTATCAGAATTTGTAGTTTAGTAAAATAGATGGATATAAACTCAATATAAAAATACCAATTTTATTTCTACACAATAGTAACATTTACCAAATTAAATTTTAAAAATAAACCTATATTAGTTTTCTGTCACTGCCATAACAAATTATCATAAATGTATTGGTTGAAAAACAGTACAGATTATCTTACAGTTCAATAAATCAGAAGTCTGACACAGATCTCATCAGGTGAAAGTCAAGGTATCAACAGGGCTGCAGTCCTCTCTGGAGGCTCTAGGGGAGGATCTATTTTCTTGCCTTTTCCAGCCCCTAACGCTGCCTTGATTCCACAGTTTATGAGCGCCCTTCTTTCATCTTCAGAACCATTATCATTGCCTCACTTTGATCTTCTTCCAAAGTCACATAACCCTCTGAATACAGCCAGGAAAGGACTTCCAGTTTTATGGTCTCATGTCATTAGATTGGACCCATGTGGATAATCCAGGATAATCTCCCCATCTCAAGGTCCTTAACCTTAATTGCATCTGCAAAGTCCCTTTTGCCATGTGTTATGTGTATAGAGTAATATATTCATAGGCTCTGGGGATTAGGACACGAACATCTTTAGGGGGGCATTATTCTACCTATCACAATGCCATTTGTAATAGCATAAAAACGTTAAGTATCTAGGAATAAATTCATCAAAAGACCTTTAAAATGCTACACATAAAACTATAAACCATTATTGAGGGGGAGTGACCACAAAAAATGGTGGCATAGGAAACTCTTGAAGTTGATTTCTCTACAAAAGCAACCACGGAGCTGGAAAGAGCAATTGGAATCAACTAATGCAGAACTCTGGAACCTGATCAGACACTTAAAACAACCAAGGTAGTGCTTGATAAAGAGAGAAGCTGATGGGGTTTTTAGTTTTGGTTTTTATCACTGGATGACCACACATAATGGGTGAGCAATGTCAGTGCCCATAAACAAAGAATAATACAATTTACACAAATAGTTTGGAAAAGTCACAAATGGATGGCTCCAGTACTCAACAAGCAAAACCAAAAAATTCTTGAGTAGTGAGAGAATCAGATGTCCAGAGTTACCACCCTCGAGTTAATACTCAGAATGTCTGGTCTCAAAAAAAAAATAAAAAAAAAATTTAAAAATTGACAGAAACTGTCACTGAGGAAGCACCAATATTGGAATAATGAGGCAAAAATGTTAAATCAATTATCTTAAATATACTCAATAAGCTCAAAACACTATGGACAAAGAATAAAGAAAACCAGGGAAATGATACATGAACACATTGAGAGTATCAACAGAAATTACAAAACAGGAATCAAACAGAAATTCTGGAGTTCAAAAGTACAATAACTGAAATGACAAATTCACTGAAGGGGTTTAATAGCAAATTTGAACAGGCAGAAGAAAGGATCAGGGAACTTGAAGATAAAGCAATTGAAATTATCCGGTCTGAAAAACAGAAAGAAAAAAAATGTAGAAAACTTAACAGAGCCTGAGGGACCCTTGGGACACCTTCAATTTTGCCAAATATGCATCGCAGAAACCCAGTGTGAAATGACAGAGAGAATGAGACAGAAAAAATACTTGAAGAAATAATGGTAGAAAATTTCCCAAATCTGATGAAACTTGAACTTGAAACTTGAATCACAATGAACTTCAAGCAGGATAAACTGAAAGAGATCCACAATGAGACACATTATAGTCAAACTGTGGACATCCAAAGGCAAAGAGAGGATTTTGAAAGCAGCAAGAGAGAAGCAATTCAAGGGAGCCTTAATGAGATTTACAGCTGATTTCTCGTCAGAACTCATGGGGGACAGAAGGCAGTGGGATGACATATTTTAAGTTCTGAAAGAAAGAAAAAAATCTTTCAACCGAGAATTCTATATCAGGCAAACTGATCCCTCAAAAATAAAGATTAAGATATTTTGGGATTAAAAAAAGCTGAGGGAGTTCATCTGTAGTAGAATGCCCAATAAATGATAAAGGGAGTCCTTCAGGGTGAAATGAAAGGACACAAGACAGCAACTCAAAACTACAGAAAAAAATAAAGAACCCTGGTGCTATGGACTACATATTGTGTGCCTTCAAATTCATATGTTGTAATCCTAACCCCATGGGCTATCATGCATATCAGGAGGTAGGGCCTTTGACTCCACTCTCATGAATGGGATTAGTGCCCTTAAAAAAGAGACCCATAAAAGCTCCTTTGCCCCTTCCACCATGTGAGGATGTAGCAAAAAGACAGCCATCTATGAGCCAAAGAAGTGGGCCCTCACCAGACACCAAATATGCCAGTACCTTGATCTTGGACTGCCTAGCCTCTGTGAGAAATAAATGCCTGCTGTTTATAAGCTACCTAGTCTATAGTATTTTGTTATAGAAGCCTGAATGAACTAAGGCAACTAGTAAAGGTAACTACATAGGTAAATATATTAATAAAAGCCAGTATTGCTGTACTTTTGATTTGTAATTTCTCCTTTTTCTATACAATTTAAAAGGCAAATGCATAAAACAATAACTATCAATTTATGTTAATGGCTTTAATCTGTGAGAGTAACAATATAAAGCGGGAAGTATGGAGATGTATAGGAGCAGAGTGTTTGAATACTATTGAATTCAGTCCAACTTCACGAAACAAGATATCTAATCTTGGGGGTTTGTTTGTAATACTTGTTTCTACTTTCTTTTTCTTTTTGAGACAGAGTCTCACTCTGTTGCCTGGGCTAGAGTGCCGTGGCGTCAGCCTAGCTCACAGCAACCTCAAACTCCTGGGCTCAAGCGATCCTCCTCCCTCAGCCTCCTGAGTAGCTGGGACTATAGGCATGCACCACCATGCCCCGCTAATTTTTTCTATATATATGTTTTTAGCTGTCCAAATCATTTCTTTCTATTTTTAGTAGAGATGGGGTCTCGCTCTCGCTCAGGCTGGTCTGCAACTCCTGAGCTCAAACCATCCACCTGCCTTGGCCTCCCAGAGTGCCAGGATTACAGGCGTGAGCCACCGCGTCCGGCCTCTTGTTTCTACTTTTAAGACTAGCTTCCTGGGAAATACCCATGGTCAGCCAATGGCTAGTCACAGGTTGTACTTAAACTCCCTGCCAGTTAGGCTTCCACCCTTTTGCTAATAGATCTCTGTGTGTGTGTGTGTGTGTGTGTGTGTGTGCTTGGAATTTAATCAAATTTTAGGCAGTTTAGTCTGTCTTGGATTTTACTTTCGGTGTGCTTAAGGCCTCACATATAGCCAAAGAGGAGGGAATACTGGGGCCCTCTCCAGTTCCTCCTGTGTGTGCAGACTTGCACAAGCGTGCCACATTCCAGGCTACTAGGGATGTGTAAAAGCTTAATAAGGCTGATCATGGCCATTTTGTTTCTTGGGACTCTCTGCTGAATTTCTTGCTGGCCTGATGCCTGCCCCAACCAGTATCACAATTTCTAGCTGGCTGAAATGTTAGCCTTCCTGGATTGTCTGCTATTGTTCCCAGGCTATCCCACTATTCCTCTCAACACTCCTTGGCATGCATTTTTCCATGCTCACTACTGCTTAAATGAGCCCCCTCCAGCACCAAGCTTCCCAGACAGTCCTCATGGCCTGCACTGTAGAATTACCAGCCACAGAGCTCCATTTGGGGAGTGAGAATCACCCCAGACAAAAACAACACAGACTCCCACTGAGGTTCGATAGGTTTTCTTGAATCAATACTTCTCAATTGGATGTATGCCTTGGTCAATTTACAGCACCCCCAAAGTAACTGATAACATTTTTTTTTTCAGTTTCATTGTTTTTAAGGTAGGGTATTTGCCAAGCTCCTTGTTTTTCTACTCCAGAGGTCCTGTCCTTAACTCCCATTCACTTTTCATCGTACAAAACAGGTCTCGTGGCCAAACCTGACTTAGTGAGAAGTATAAATCCCCCCTCGGAAACAATGAGTAAATCTTTGGTGAACAGTCATACAATCTATCGCATAAGTCTCTCTTGACCCCTCACTGCCCATCTGGATGGGCTCCCCTCAGCTATTAAACTCCCGGATTGGTTGACACAAGTTGGTATTTCCATTCCGAGATCTATCAGATTCAGAAATGAGGGAGCACCCTGCAGCTTGCATGTGATGCCACCAATCCACCAGGTGCTGGCCTTGTACGTTTTCCCTTTGACCCACATGCCCTGTGATCTGGCCACACTGTGTGGAGTTTACTTCCTTTTCCTATTGCTCCAAAGTCAGAGAAAAGACCTTTGGCTTTGTTTAGTAGAGCTTCTATTGCTAGTGGGCTTTTGCAACAAATATCCATAGTCACTTAGCACTTGGGCCCTGCCTAGTGCCTCCAAACCCAGGGACATTAGTAACAACTAGCATGGATATTCTCTACTTGTTGTAAACTTTCTCAGAGTCTTTCTCAAAAAAGACTGTAGTCCAGACCCATCCACACCAGCCTTATGAAAGCCCTTAAGTAGAGGCAAGAAGGTGGTGCTACGGTTGGAATGTGTCCCCCAAAATTCATGTGTTAGACATTTAATCCCCAATGTTGTATTGAGGTGGGGCCTTTTGGGAGGTGTTTAGGTCTGCCTTCATGAACATATTAATGCTATCATGAAAGTATAAAAGGGCTTGACAGAAGGAGTCTGATTCCCCCTTGCCCTTCTGTCTTTGGCCATGTGAGAACACATTGTTCCTTCCCTCTGGAGGACACAGCATTCAAGGTGCCATCTTGGAAGCCACGACCATACCCTTGCCAGACACCAAACTTGCCAGTGCCTTGATCTTGGACTGCCTGGCCTCCAGAACTGTGAGAAATAAACTATTCTTTATAAATTACCCAGTCTCAGGTATCCCGTTAGAGCAGCACAAACGTACTAAGACAAGTGGTATGTTGATATGTGCTCTCTTCTTTTTATGCAGTCTTTTATTCTTTTCAGGTCAAGATCAGGCCACAGGCGTGGGGAGTTAGACCTAGATGTCTGTGTTCAAGTCATCATCTTATCTGGAATTGAAATATTTTGAATGATATTTCAAAACATACAATTTAAACAAAATTTTAAAGGGTCTATTACATCCCAATCGGCTTCAAGTTGGAGGATAGATACAGTGACGTTTATAAGGACTAACTCACTTTCTAGCATTGTTAACAATGCTATTTCAGTTCCCATTGTGCTAGAAAACTCAGTAAAAGGTAAACTACTGTTTTTTCTTATAACTTAACACGCTTCTCTAAGATCTCAGTCTGCCTGGACCAAAAAAACTTTATTAAAGTCCAATCCAATAATATGGTCCTACCAAAAAATTGTCTCAGATATTATCTCAAGAACTCTCCAGCTCCAAGTCTCTATTTCAGGGCTTCTCCTTCCTTCCAGTTGCTGGTCTAGTGGTTGGTTCTCTTGGCATGGATAGACTGCAATGCAGAGACTCTCATGGGGTGCTACATGAGATTCAGTTGCACAATTAGGTATAAGCAGTTTCTTGACATAGGCGATCCTACTGAGGAACCACCACCTGTCCTCCCCTAAACAGTCCACCCCAGTATCTCTGATAGATTTCTCTCACCACAGAGAAGTCTATGGATCTGTCAAACCACTTTAGGATCCCGTTTCCATAGCCTACCTTCTACCTACTGCAAACATTGTAATCCTCCTATGCTAAACTCTGCTCAGCAGAAACAGTCGTGGCCAAGTCATGGCAGGGAAAAGAAGAATGGCCTCTCCTGCCACTCTGCCCCCACATTGTCACACCAGTACAGGATATACCCACTGATTCTCATTCTCATGATCACAAACTCCAGATGAGGGAACTTGGCCCTCAGTTTAGTCACCTTACCCCCAGACCTGACAGGATTCTCTTGCCTCCCACTCTACCTCTCCCCTCAATTATCCAGGGAGGGAGAGAGGTAGTAGGGATGATTTTTCCCAAACTCTCCCTCCAGCCCTCTTTATACGTCTACCTCTGTTTGGGAGGGAGAAGAAATTAGTCTCTCTGGGTCACAAATTTCCTCCAATTATTTTGGCTTCACAACTGGAAAATGCTGTTTGATCTTCCTAATTGGGAGTCAAGGTCTTTCTGCTCTATCCACTCAACAGACATTATTCACACATAAAAAAGTATGAAGTACTGATGATACATGTTACAAAATGGATGAACCCTAAAAACATTATGCTGAGTGAAAGCCAGTTGCAAAACACTACCTATTGTATGACTGATTAATATCACACATCCACAATAGGCAAATCTATAGAAACAGAAAGTAGGCAGGTGAGTAAAACTGAGATGGGGGAGGGGGGATGGAGAGTGACCGCTAATGGATATGGGTTTCTTTGGGGGATAAAAAACAAGATCTGAACGTAGACTGTGGTGATGCTTGCACAACTCCGTGAATGTTCTAAATTACCAGCGTACTGTATACTCTGTACGGGTGACTTGTTCGGTCTATGAATTATATCTCCATAAAGCTGTTTAAAAAAGACTTGAGAGCCTGCTTTGTACATCAAAATGAGGAATTTTAATGAACCACAAAACATTCAATCAACACAAATTGAATAGTCTACAGAAAAAGATAATGTGCATTTGACAGCGGTTAAGGTGGCTCTTCAATCCACTCCTTACTTGGAAAACTGGTATTTAAAGGTCAAGAATCAAGCCTTTGTTCTGTCTTCCCGGCATTGATCATTTGGAAGGATTTTTGATTTTATTGTACGGGACATTATTTTAGCCAAGTGAGCAAATCTTCTGAGTTTTGACATGTAGCCTAAAGGGGAAGAAAATCATGATAACTGTAAGCTATCTTGAAATATTTCGGTATAAAAATTTAATATATTGCATCTCATAAAAAGCAAAAATAAATTTTTCTATTTGTTCTACTGGTTAGTGGACAAGATAATACTGCACTGAGTTTATCAATTTTGTAAAACGGGGGAACTGGAAAAAACTGATCACACATAACCAGTAAAGTATTTAGAAAAAATTTTCTACATATCCCCAAGGGATAAAAGCATCCCATTGTGTGAAATACCGAAGCAGGGTGTCGTGCACTATAGTTTAAAGGGATGGAAAGCAATGAAGAACAGACTAGTCAGGAAAGAGTGTACTCCAGGATCCCAATGTACCCCACAATGCTGGGCACAGAGAACACACACCTTTCACTTTGATGAAATGAAGAGATAAAGCTGGAGAAGACCCCCACCCCCACACCCCCCCACTTGATTAATTCACATGTGAGGCCTGCTCTCTGGCCTCTCCTGCTTAGGGCTCCCTGAGGCTGAGTGTACCACGGCTCTTTCCCTTGCTCCAGCTGAGAGATCAGAGCTGGCTTGGAAATGTGTGGCTCTGCTTGAAGGGAAGAAGACAAACACAATGCAGAGTCACAGGAATCAATTTCAGTCTGTGGCTTCCAGATCAAGCAGGGGAGGTAAAGAGGGTAATTCCTGGGTAGGTACAGGAAGGGAGCCTGACAAGCAGCCTTAGGATAGTGCTCACAAAGAAGCCTGAAAGAATACCCTGGGAGGCAGATTTCTATTTAAAGGGAAACAAGATTTCTTACCCTGTTCGTCAGAGGATGAAAAATTCCCACTGTGGGAAAAAAACACATGGCTCCTAGGAGCAACTCCCAGAGGGAGACAAAGGGGCTGAGTTCTCTCAAAATAATTTGGAGGTTCAATACTAGACTGAGGGTACCAAGATAAAGCTCAAGCCCTGATGTACCTGGAGAATCACCTCTAAGGCACGTAGGGAAAACGGGTAGCTTTTATGATGGAAAAAGAAGGAAAGCCCTTTGGAGGTCAACAGACCCAAGGGTTTTCAATACCTAGCAACTTATGACACTGCCATTTGGGGTCAGCTAATAATTAGAAGAGGGCCATTTAACTTCTGAGGGCCCAGGCAGAGCCCAGCAGCAGAGAGGCCTTACCCAGGACTGTCACAGCCTCAGAGTTCTCCAGCATCGCATCGCTGTACAAGGCCCTCTGAGCAGGCATCAGGCTGTCCCATTCCTCCTCGGTGAAGTACAGCGCCACGTCCTCAAAAGTCACCGATTCCTGAAACGACAAGTCCCTGCTCTCCCAGACCTCAGTACTTTGGTGATGGTCAACACTGTCCATGAGAGGCCAGGGAAGAGCACCTACAATGATATCTATTCAGTACTGGGTCCTTCATGTGCCTGAGGGGCTTTTCTGTGAAATTTAGAAGGTGTAGAAGAAGACGACACAGAATTAAAGGTAACCAGTCAGAATTTAGCATACTCTCCCAGGTAAAACCAAGTATCTCTCCACTATGAGCTTCTAAACAAGTGACTTCCACAAAGACACTGAACCTGCTGTATAGGTGGGCTTAGGCCTCAGCATAAAATACACATATGGAAGGAAACTGACTCCTGGACATGGTCTGCACCTTAGCTCTAAGCCCATCCCCACTTTGTATATAGACCCGTGATTATTTGGGTCGCTCATATCACTGTCATTTCCCACTTCTGTTTTCATCCCAGTCCTTCCTTCATGCTTGTCTCCTTGCCCACTCCCCAAGCACAAAGCTCTCGGATCTGTCAATGAACTCCCACTCCCACCCCACCTTCATGCAGCAGTAGTGAGGTCAGAGAGACACAGGAAAATACTATGTACTTGGGATAGGCTAAGTCTAGACCAACTTGGTGCAGAGGCTCAAGACAGGCCTGAAAAAAGCGGACTATTGACAGTTTTCAATCCCTGGAGTTTAGCTCCGTATTTCAGAAATACAGCTCTAGAGAAAACGCTCTTAACCTGGAGTATGTAATTAAGGCGACCTATGAGCCAGGTGCCAAAGAAAGTTTTGTCAATTATCTTTTTGACATACTTTAAAACTATCTTGGAGGAAAGCCCTCCATGTTATATTATTTTGCAAAAATATTTTACTGCCCTGCCAAGTGATGGTCCTGAATCAAATGGATAATGGTATTGGGGGGGGGGAGAACTTTGATCCATATCTCACACCCTTAATTTGAGATGAATCATAGACCTAAGCGGAAAGCTAAAACAAAAAATATTCAAAGAACATCACCTTTCAAGAAAACAAACCCATATACTGGACTTCATTAAAAATAAGAAAATCTGTTTATCAAAGGACATCACTGAGAGAGTGAAAAAGCTGTCCTCTCCATTTACTTGGTGAAAAAAAAAAAAAAAAAAAGAGAGAGAGAGAGTGAAAAAGAAAGCCACCGACTGGGAGAAGATATTTTATAATACAGATGTTTGACAAAGGACTTGTATCTACAATAAGGAACCACTACAACTTAGTGGGGGGTGGAGGGGGGAAGGCACACAGTATAGGAAAAATGTCTGAACAGGGACGTCACATAAGAGGAGAGCCACGTAGCCAATAAACATGAAATGGTGGTCGGCATCACTGCTTACTGGAGAGGAGGAAATTTTTAAAACCCCAATGACATACTACGAACAAATGACAAATGTTGGTCAGGATGTAGACCAACAAACTATGCACTGCTGGTAGAGAACAAATTGCAAGAACCATTTTGGAAACCTGTTGGGCACCATCTCATAAAACTAACCCAATGTATACCCTACAATCTAGCAATGTCACTCCTAGAGATATACTCAAGAAAATGAGTGCCTACGTCCACCCAAAGATAAGAGTGTTCACTGCATTCTTATTCACTGTACCCCAAAACAGGAAACAGCCAGAAGTTCATCTACAGTAGAAAGAAAAAATAAAATATGGTATGACCATATAATGGAAAACTATCCAGCAATGAAAAAGAACAAACTACTGCTATGCGCAAGAGGAGTGAAGTTCACAGACGTAATACTGAGCAAAAGAAGGTACATACAAAGGAGTACAAGTTAAAGGACTCCATTTATATAACGTTTAAGAACAAAACTAATCTATGATGATAGAAGTTAGCATAGTGGTTAACTCTGGGGTGGTGCACTGCTGGGGAGGGGGCATGAAGCACCACCTTTTCTGGTGCTAATCTACATCCTGAAATGAATGATGGCCATACAGGTGAATACATTTCTAAAAAGTGAGCAACACAGTTAGGATTTGTATGTAAGTTAAACCTAAATGAGGAATTTATACATATATACGTGCATACATAAAAGTTTGTTTTATATGTTTACGTACCTGTGTGTGTGTGTATATATATGCACCTTCATATAGAATATATATGTATAAACACACATGTATATGTACAGGGGTAGAGGAAGCTCAGCTCACCTGGGGCCCGGTTGCTGTGGATACAGCTGCCATCATCTGACCTCTCTTATTCTTGTCTTTGGTAAAGGTAAAAGTCTCAAGAGCTGAAGGTAAAGAAGGGAAATGCAAATCAAAACCATAATGAGACATCACTTATCTCCAGTGAGAATGGCCTTTGTCAAAAAGTCCCAAAACAATAAATGTTGGCGTGGATGCGGAGAGATGGGAACACTCATACACTGCTGGTGGGACTGCAAACTAGTGCAACCTCTGTGGAAAGCAATATGGAGATACCTTAAAGAGATACAAGTAGGCCTACCATTTGATCCAGCAATCCCATTACTGGGCATCTACCCAAAAGAACAAAAGACATTCTATAAAAAAGACACCTGCACTCGAACGTTTACAGCAGCACAATTCACAATTGCAAAGATGTGCAAACAACCCAAGTGCCCATTAATACACGAGCGGATTAATAAATTGTGGTATATGTATACCACGCAGTACTATTCAGCCACAAAAAACAACGGTGATACGGCACCTCTTGTATTATCCTGGATAGAGCTGGAACCCATTCTACTGAGTGAAGTATCCCAAGAACGGAAAAGTAGGCACCACATGTACTCACCATCAAATTGGTTTTAACTGACCAACACCTAAGTGCACATACAGCAGTAACATTCATCGGGTGCTGGGCAGGTGGGAGCGGGGAGGAGGGGATGGGCATATACACACATAATGAGTGCGGATGTGCACTGTCTGGGGAACGGACACGATTGAAGCTCTGACTCGGGTGGGGCGAGGGCAATACATGTAACCTAAACATTTGTACCCCTATAATACGCTGAAATGAAAAAAAAGAAAAAAAGAAAAAGAAATGTTAGTGACAATAACCCCGCTGACCGTAATTCCATAATTCATACATACAACCTCTCACCCATCCCGATACTCTACATAGGAAACTATGTTAAACTCTGGACACGCGTTGATGTGAGCCATCCAAATCCCAGGGCTCCGCGTTCTCCAGTAGGGGAACTAAGCAGGCTCTAGCCTGAGGGGGAGGGGGAAGAAACATTTCAGCATCTTCAAAATTTTGGCCGTTTTCTACGACAGTAATAAGCTTCACCACGCCAGGTGAATAAAGTGATCACAGACCAACTGCCTGAAACCAAGTGAAAAAGGAAAAACCGTACACAAGCCAAGGGGTAGGGGTGGCCTTTCCTCGAGCGGGACAAAGACGAGGGTCAGAGCAACCAACCGGCATGTTCTGTTGCCGGTGCCCTGCAGCGTGGACACTTAAAACTTTTCGAGGGCCTCGATGTTAACACTTGCATCTGCGTCACTGACCGAATCTGACGGGCCGCCGGCAGGCCGTCCAGGGTTACCGGGAAACGAGGCGGCGGGAGCCTACCGCCAGCCACCCAAGCCAGTCAGCGCCTCCTCTCGACGCTACCCAGCCGTGCCCGGGGGTCGGGAAGAGGACCCCAGTAGCAACAGTGGTCGCACCCGCTTCCCCTGGGGCCCGTCCCGTCCTTCTCAGGTCAAGCCAGACCCGCTTACCGTGGGCTCCCGGCGGCCTCGGCAGCTTTTCAGCAAACAGAGGTTGTCGACACCACACAACGCTCCTCACGCACCACAGCCTCACGCGTTAAAAATGGAGGCGGCGGAAGTACCAGGGTAGCGCCGGAATCACGTTATCACGCTGCCTGGCCGACCGTACACGCCCTGGGATTCTCTCTAGGAATCTTGGAGGACCCCTCACTCTTGGTTGTTCCCTCCTTCTAGTTCCCGCGAGACAAAAGCCTGAGGGGAAAAGAGAGGGCCCAGGAGTTAGGCGCCTCCCTTCTTCCCAGAGCCTCGTTCTGAGTTGAGGCGCCTTGCTCATGACATTGCATCATCATGCCACCTCCGAATACTGGCTTCCAATGACTTTATCCAAGTTTGTGACAATAACTGCAAATACAAGGCTTACCCCAAGTGGGCAGGAAAATGTGAACGGTAATACGTTTTCTGGTCTTCTTAAAGTTGCCGTTTGGAATATCACAGCGTAATCAGTGGATCACGCACTGTACAACCGGGGCTTCTCTGCAGTAATCACTGCATACCTGGAATGGGATAACTTTCAGAGTTGCTCACACGCTTCCCTTCCATACCCCGCCACCAGCAGAGAGGAATAAGCAACTCAACGGGCCCATGGGCGGAATGACAAGAGCAGTTCAATTCCCCCAAGAAATATCCATCCCTCATTTAGCAGAGCTTAAGGCCATCCCAGGACAGTGTGGCGTCACTGCATCAATCAGAGGTAAGAGAGGATATCTACCAGAAAAGCGTGTTGAAAGCTCTCAGAGGAGATAGCTGTGGCCATCCCCAGAGAACTTCCTGACATACTGCACCAAAGCCTGTGGAAGTGGGTGGAGCGACTAGCCTGATGCCAACGGTGAGGAGTGAAGAAGATAGAAGACATTGGCTGCCACGTCCGTTGTCCTTGGATGTTGTAGACCACAGGCAGTATTGCAGTAGGAGCACAAATGAGCAAGAGCTGACACAGGGACCCCTCAAGTCTCAGAGGCACAGTGCCTACTTAAGATTAAAGCTGAATCACAACAGAAAATGTTATCCCTCTCACCATCATCAGAATATCAAATGTTGAGTAACAAATAATAGCGATCTACTGCTAGAAGAAGGATAAGAACAGGGAGAGAGACCCTCTCTGAGGCACAAGAATAAAGGGACAGCCTAAGGGTGAGGGTGGTGCAAACACAGAAAATCCCTGTTAGCAAACCAGTCCACACACTAAACACAAGGTGATACTAGAACAACTGGAAGCCTGTGGGTAACCACAGCAACAAAAAACCCTAAACACAGCTCAACTCCCGATTAGATTGACCCAACTCTCCATGATAAAGATCTCCCAAAAGAAAAAAATATGCCCATTTCATTTTTGCCTCAGTCTCTATTATAGTACACAAGATTTTGGGCTTTCAACAACAACAAAAAATTACAAGGCATACAAAAAAGAGGCAAGAAAAAATAAAACACACCATCCTAAGATAAAAAAAAACAAACCAACAGATACAGAAGTTGGAACTATCAGAAAGAGAGTTAAAACAGTTAAGATTAATACGGTAAAGGGCTTAGTGGAAAAGATAATCAGATAGGTAGTTTCATCAAATAAAAGGAATCTATAAGAAAGAATCAAACAAAAATTCTATCATAGAAATTAAAAACATGCCTGTAGAGATGACAAGTTCCTTCAAGGAACTCATCAGTGGATTCAATATAACCAAGAAAAAAATCGGTGAACTTAAAAATTGTTCAGTAGAAATTACCCTAACTGAAAGATAAAGTAAAAAGAGAGAGTGAGAGAGTGGGGGGCGGGGGGGGGGGTGGTGGGGGAGAGAGAGAGAGAGAGAGAGAACAGAGTGTCTGAAAGCTTGGGACAATATCAAATGGTCTAACCTATATGTAATTGCGATCCCAGAAGGAGAAGAGTGTATTTGTGAGTATGCATGTAAGTATGTTTATGTGCCTATACGTATGTGTACTATATGTGTACATTATGTGCATAAATATATATACACAAACAAATACGTGAAGGCAGCCAGAGAAAAAAGACACATCACATACAGAGAAACACAAATAAGAATTACAACAAATTTTGCATCAGAAATCATACAAACAAGGGAGAATGATGTAGCATCTTTGAAGTGTTGACAGTGGGTTGGGGGAGGGCAGGACTTTTCAACCCAGAATTTTATATTCAGCAAAAATATCTTTTAATAATGCAGGAGAAATAAAGACTTTTTCAGATAAAGGAAACAAAATTCACTGCCACCGGATGTGTACTATAAGAAATGCTAAAGAGTGTTCTTCAGGCATAATGAATATGATACCAGACAAAAAAAATTGGATGTACAGAAAGGAATAAAGAACTCTGGAAATGGCAAAAATGAAAATAAGTATAAAATTAACTTTTTTCTTATTTTGAGAACTACTCTAGAAGATTAGTCACTGTCTAAAGCAAAAATCATAGCAATGTACTGTGTTAATAGCATGTGTGAAAGTAAAGCTTAAAAAATAGCACAGCTGTTGGGAGAGAAGATTTGGCAGTATTCTGTTATAAAGCTCATACACTACATGAAAAATGATATATTATTGGAAGACAGATTCTGATTAAAGATGTATATTGTAAGCAGGGGGTGAGGAGCAGTAGATGCTCAGAAAGTTTATCGATTTTCTATTCCCATTTACCTGGATCCTTTTGAACATACTCATTTCTAATTCTTTCACTCACTTTGACCTAGGGAAGAAAATGGACTTTGCAGGTAGGCAGAGTAACTGACTTTGCAAGTGATTTGATCACCCACTATAGACAAAAAGTCTTCCTCTGAATAAATCTGTGTTTCCATTGTGGTGTTCCCTTTATGCTGAAATGTGCTCATCCGTTGTAGCAGGTTTCTGAAGGCTCAATGACCAACATACTTCCAGACGTGGTTGGTCTAGGCAAAGGTTTCTCAACAGCAGCACTACTGGCATTTGGAGCCAGACGATTCCTTTTCATGGGGCACTGTCCTGTGCGTTGTAGTATACTTAACAGCATCCCTGGCCTCTACCCACTATATGTCAATAGCAGCCCCCACACAAATTGTGACACCAAAAAATGTCTCTAAAAATTGCCGAATGTCCCCTGGAAAGGGGAACAAAATCATCACCAGTTTAGAACCACTGGCCTAAAGAGACATAGTCACTCATTCTTTGAAAGAGCAGGACATGGTTGAGAATTAAAAGCAGAGGAAAGCTGAAGTTGAGACCTAAGTGGGAGACTGAGGGGAGATGGAACCAAACCACAGATTAAAACAAATCAATAATACAGTTTTGAATATTTACCTAATAAATTTGGATTTTGTTTAAAGGCAACAGGGAGTAATATGATTAGATTTTCATTTTAAGAAAATACCCTTGATCTCAGAATGAGAAAGGATTGAAAGGACAGTAGCTGTCACAAAACTCTGAGATGGTAACTATGTGACATAAAGTGGAGGAAGTGGAAAGAAAATGGTGAGCTGCTACAGTAGAATCACCAAAACCTGGTCAGACTGTTTATAAGGGTGCAGGATAGAAAGGAGCCGAAGGTTCCCATGAAGTTCCTGGCTTGGATGAGTGGCTGAGTGGTGGGGAAAACAGAGTTTAATGAACACCTGCTGGTTAGGATAACAAATTTCTTTTTGTACAGGTGAAACCCTGATACATAGTTTAATCCAAACGGTGAGGCTGGGCGTGGCAGCTCACTCCTGTAATCCTAGCATTCTGGGAGGCCGAGGCGGGAGGATCGCTCGAGGTCAGGAGTCCCGGACCAGCCTCAGCAAGAGCGAGACCCGCATCTCTCCTAAAAAATAGAAAGAAATTAGCTGGACAATTAAAAATATATATAGAAAAAATTAGCCGGGCATGGTGGCGCATGCCTGTAGTCCCAGCTACTTGAGAGGCCGAGGCAGAAGGACTGCTTATGCCCAGGAGTTTGAGGTTGCTGTGAGCTAGGCTGACGCCATGGCATTCTAGCCCGGGCAACAGAGCAAGGCTCTGTCTCCAAGAAAAGAAAAAAAAAAAAAAAAAAACTATGACAAAGTTGAATAAACCTGCTTCCCTATGCTGTTTTATACTCCACATCTTCCCTAGAACATCTTTATTTCTTGGCCCTTTTCAACTTATTTATGGACATTCAGTCTTTCACTTGGATTTCCCTACCCCCACTTGACACTTAATTGCCAGCAGTTGAGCTCACTTGACAACTTCTTTGGAAATATGTAGATACCCACCTTCTTCAACCTTTTAATTTAAAGAGACCTCAGCATTTACAGCCTGGAGACTGGGTTTTACTTAAAAATCTCCCGGGACAAACTGGGCCCCTTCAACCTTCATGGAAAGGTCCTTTTCAAATAATTCTCACTACTCCCACTGCAGCTAAGCTTCTGAAAATTCTGTCCTGGATTCATCTCTCCTGACTCAAACCTACTGATCCTCCAGAGGAACCTACTTCCACCCACCAGAACCTCCCCAGAAATCCACTGTCCTACACCTGCCAGCCCATCACTCATGCCAGGCTTTGATTCACTCGACAAAAGTCCTAAAAAAGTAAGCTTCAGTAATATGCTGTGGTATATGTGACTTCCTGTTGTTCTTGTCCTCCTTATACTTCTCGTCTTTCTACAAATGTCACCACAACCCAGCTTAAGTACCAGGCTGGTCCCCCTTTTGCCCATGCTGGGAACCCTAGTAGTAATCCTTCTTTCCATATTCCCTACCGTGGGCATTCTATAACATCCCTATTTGATTACAGTCCAAGAGGCCGGCCAATGAAATCCCTATTCTGACATTCGGACTCTACTCTGACTTTTTTTTTTTGAGACAGAGTCTCACTCTCTTGCCTGGGCTACAGTGCCTTGGCGTCAGCCTCGCTCACAGCAACCTCAAACTCCTAGGCTCAAGCGACCCTCCTGCCTCAGCCTCCTGGGTAGCTGAGACTACAGGCATGCGCCACCATGCCTGGCTAAATTTTTCTATTTTTAGTTGTTTGGCTAATTTCTTTCTATTTATAGTAGAGACGGGGTCTTGCCCTTGCTCAGGCTGGTCTCTAACTGCTGAGCTCAAACGATCTGCCCGCCTCGGCCTCCCAGAGTGCCAGGATTACAGGCGTGAGCCACCACGCCCGGCCTCTACTCTGACTTTTAAGACCATCCGAGTTCGACCCTCTCCTTCTTAATGACCCTTTATTGGACTTTCAGAGAGGGATAACTCTTAGGACCCTCAGTCAGCAGGAAGTAGTTACAGAAGAACAGACCATCATCCAAACATCCCAGTTTCTGAGTCCACTGATAAGAATATCAATTCTGACCAAAGGTAGGGGGAATGAAAGGATTGCATTGCTAATGAACTATGTAACAGACAAAAAAAGAGAAAACTCACGGCACACAACTTCCCCTTTGTTTGCTTAACCACCTGTGGCTTAACTTGTCTTTAGGAGTTTGTTTTAAGAGCACTTGAAGAGTTCCCAAGGAGACAGCAGGGGTGAGAGCTCCCTCCCAGGTCCACCAGATCACATTCCAAGGAGACTGATAAAGCCAGCCTGGCAGAGAAAAAATCAAACACAGCTGCCTCCTGATATCATTTTGCAGCAATAAGTAATTTTTTTTACCCTTTATCACCCCAATAAAAAATCTAAACCCTTAAGAAAATAAAGAAAAAAATAAAAAATTTAAATAAACAAAAATATCTAAACCCCCACCCTCAGGGCTGGCACTTCTGTCTTTCGTGCCTGCCCTTTCCTCTCTTGGAAAATAAAATAAATTTTTTTCTTTAAAACTTATCCTAATCTTTGAGTTAAGAATTCTTTCTCAGGGTGTGCTGAGTTCCCACCCCTGACACTTACTAAATTTGGTAAAAGGTTATTCATTTGTTTTTAAGTGATATAATAACAAACAAACTTTTATAACAATAAAAAGAAATGAGAAAGAATTAATGTGTGAGAAGAAACCAGAAATTAAATCTGTCAATCAGACCATCAACTGCTGGTGTCTCAGATAGTGTTCTGTACTACAGATTTCTTTTCCCTTGGAATGGATGTCTTGCCCATGAGGAGCATCCTGGGGAGGGGCTGACATGGACTTTTGACTGTGCTCCCTTCTGTTTGAGAAACTATTCTGAATGCATGGGGTCTAACTACCAGACCAAAAATATACTTATTTTCCTGAGAGGCTCAAGGAATTCCCATGCAAATGGGGCTAAGCTCCCCTGAAACGTCTGCCCCAGAGTGGCAGATCAGATTCCCTGATGCTCCTTTGAAAAAAATGCAAGTCTGTGTGGAGGTACAACAAGAAAAGGCAGGGAGTAACATATGCTGGAAACTGATGGCAAATAAGGTTACAAAACAAAGACATGCAGAATGTATAAAGTGAACCTATTCTGAAAGTATCAGACATATTGGGGGGGGGAGCCTAAATGATGTAACAGAGAAAATTAAAAGGAACTCAAAGCACATACATCAGCCCCCAGAGCCTTGGCACCAACTCAATCTGCAGATGGGGCTGGAAACTGTTGCCTGCAAAGTGGGAGCAGTCTTAAAAGACGAGTCCCACTTTGTGACACGTACTATCCATTTCCCTTCTATCCACTCACTCCTCAACCCATAGAAATTAGCTTCTGCTTCCACATACCTACCTGAGCTGAATTGCTGCCAGTGACTGGCTTCTTTGGCTTCATCCTCTCTACAGTGTATATCGCTATTAATAATTTACACATGCTGAAAATGCCCTTTTGACTTCTGAAACACCACTTTCTCCTATTTTCAGTTCCTGCCTTTGAGTTTTCTTCACTAATGTCTACTCTTTAAAGATAAACACTCCCCTAGGAATCTAATCCTGTCCCTGTTCTTACTCTACACAGTGTTCCTACTGGCAGGATCATTCACCACTTGGATTTTTTTTTTCTTTTCTTGAAGACAGAGCCTCGGTCTGTTGCCCGGGCTAGAGTGCCATGGCGTCAGCCTAGCTCACAGCAACCTCAAACTCCTGGGCATAAGCAGTCCTTCTGCCTCGGCCTCTCAAGTAGCTGGGACTACAGGCATGCGCCACCATGCCCGGCTAATTTTTTCTATATATATTTTTAATTGTCCAGCTAATTTCTTTCTATTTTTTAGGAGAGATGCGGGTCTCGCTCTTGCTGAGGCTGGTCCGGGACTCCTGACCTCGAGCGATCCTCCCGCCTCGGCCTCCCAGAATGCTAGGATTACAGGAGTGAGCTGCCACGCCCAGCCTCACCGTTTGGATTAAACTATGTATCAGGGTTTCACCTGTACAAAAAGAAATTTGTTATCCTAACCAGCAGGTGTTCATTAAACTCTGTTTTCCCCACCACTCAGCCACTCATCCAAGCCAGGAACTTCATGGGAACCTTCGGCTCCTTTCTATCCTGCACCCTTATAAACAGTCTGACCAGGTTTTGGTGATTCTACTGTAGCAGCTCACCATTTTCTTTCCACTTCCTCCACTTTATGTCACATAGTTACCATCTCAGAGTTTTGTGACAGCTACTGTCCTTTCAATCCTTTCTCATTCTGAGATCAAGGGTATTTTCTTAAAATGAAAATCTAATCATATTACTCCCTGTTGCCTTTAAACAAAATCCAAATTTATTAGGTAAATATTCAAAACTGTATTATTGATTTGTTTTAATCTGTGGTTTGGTTCCATCTCCCCTCAGTCTCCCACTTAGGTCTCAACTTCAGCTTTCCTCTGCTTTTAATTCTCAACCATGTCCTGCTCTTTCAAAGAATGAGTGACTATGTCTCTTTAGGCCAGTGGTTCTAAACTGGTGATGATTTTGTTCCCCTTTCCAGGGGACATTCGGCAATTTTTAGAGACATTTTTTGGTGTCACAATTTGTGTGGGGGCTGCTATTGACATATAGTGGGTAGAGGCCAGGGATGCTGTTAAGTATACTACAACGCACAGGACAGTGCCCCATGAAAAGGAATTGTCTGGCTCCAAATGCCAGTAGTGCTGCTGTTGAGAAACCTTTGCCTAGACCAACCACGTCTGGAAGTATGTTGGTCATTGAGCCTTCAGAAACCTGCTACAACGGATGAGCACATTTCAGCATAAAGGGAACACCACAATGGAAACACAGATTTATTCAGAGGAAGACTTTTTGTCTATAGTGGGTGATCAAATCACTTGCAAAGTCAGTTACTCTGCCTACCTGCAAAGTCCATTTTCTTCCCTAGGTCAAAGTGAGTGAAAGAATTAGAAATGAGTATGTTCAAAAGGATCCAGGTAAATGGGAATAGAAAATCGATAAACTTTCTGAGCATCTACTGCTCCTCACCCCCTGCTTACAATATACATCTTTAATCAGAATCTGTCTCCCAATAATATATCATTTTTCATGTAGTGTATGAGCTTTATAACAGAATACTGCCAAATCTTCTCTCCCAACAGCTGTGCTATTTTTTAAGCTTTACTTTCACACATGCTATTAACACAGTACATTGCTATGATTTTTGCTTTAGACAGTGACTAATCTTCTAGAGTAGTTCTCAAAATAAGAAAAAAGTTAATTTTATACTTATTTTCATTTTTGCCATTTCCAGAGTTCTTTATTTCTTTCTGTACATCCAATTTTTTTTGTCTGGTATCATATTCATTATGCCTGAAGAACACTCTTTAGCATTTCTTATAGTACACATCCGGTGGCAGTGAATTTTGTTTCCTTTATCTGAAAAAGTCTTTATTTCTCCTGCATTATTAAAAGATATTTTTGCTGAATATAAAATTCTGGGTTGAAAAGTCCTGCCCTCCCCCAACCCACTGTCAACACTTCAAAGATGCTACATCATTCTCCCTTGTTTGTATGATTTCTGATGCAAAATTTCTTGTAATTCTTATTTGTGTTTCTCTGTATGTGATGTGTCTTTTTTCTCTGGCTGCCTTCACGTATTTGTTTGTGTATATATATTTATGCACATAATGTACACATGTAGTACACATACGTATAGGCACATAAACATACTTACATGCATATTCACAAATACACTCTTCTCCTTCTGGGATCGCAATTACATATAGGTTAGACCATTTGATATTGTCCCAAGCTTTCAGACACTCTGTTCTCTCTCTCTCTCTCTCTCTCTTCCCCCCCCCCCGCCCCCCACTCTCTCACTCTCTCTTTTTACTTTATCTTTCAGTTAGGGTAATTTCTACTGAACAATTTTTAAGTTCACCGATTTTTTTCTTGGTTATATTGAATCCACTGATGAGTTCCTTGAAGGAACTTGTCATCTCTATAGGCATGTTTTTAATCTCTATGATAGAATTTTTGTTTGATTCTTTCTTATAGATTCCTTTTATTTGATGAAACTACCTATCTGATTATCTTTTCCACTAAGCCCTTTACCGTATTAATCTTAACTGTTTTAACTCTCTTTCTGATAGTTCCAACTTCTGTATCTGTTGGTTTGTTTTTTTTTTATCTTAGGATGGTGTGTTTTATTTTTTCTTGCCTCTTTTTTGTATGCCTTGTAATTTTTTGTTGTTGTTGAAAGCCCAAAATCTTGTGTACTATGAATAGAGACTGAGGCAAAAATGAAATGGGCATATTTTTTTCTTTTGGGAGATCTTTATCATGGAGAGTTGGGTCAATCTAATCAGGAGTTGAGCTGTGTTTAGGTTTTTTTGTTGCTGTGGTTACCCACAGGCTTCCAGTTGTTCTAGTATCACCTTGTGTTTAGTGTGTGGACTGGTTTGCTAACAGGGATTTTCTGTGTTTGCACCACCCTCACCCTTAGGCTGTCCCTTTATTCTTGTGCCTCAGAGAGGGTCTCTCTCCGTGTTCTTATCCTTCTTCTAGCAGTAGATCGCTATTATTTGTTACTCAACATTTGATATTCTGATGATGGTGAGAGGGATAACATTTTCTGTTGTGATTCAGCTTTAATCTTAAGTAGGCACTGTGTCTCTGAGACTTGAGGGGTCCCTGTGTCAGCTCTTGCTCATTTGTGCTCCTACTGCAATACTGCCTGTGGTCTACAACATCCAAGGACAACGGACGTGGCAGCCAATGTCTTCTATCTTCTTCACTTCTCACCGTTGGCATCAGGCTAGTCGCTCCACCCACTTCCACAGGCTTTGGTGCAGTATGTCAGGAAGTTCTCTGGGGATGGCCACAGCTATCTCCTCTGAGGGCTTTCAACACGCTTTTCTGGTAGATATCCTCTCTTACCTCTGATTGATGCAGTGACGCCACACTGTCCTGGGATGGCCTTAAGCTCTGCTAAATGAGGGATGGATATTTCTTGGGGGAATTGAACTGCTCTTGTCATTCCGCCCATGGGCCCGTTGAGTTGCTTATTCCTCTCTGCTGGTGGCGGGGTATGGAAGGGAAGCGTGTGAGCAACTCTGAAAGTTATCCCATTCCAGGTATGCAGTGATTACTGCAGAGAAGCCCCGGTTGTACAGTGCGTGATCCACTGATTACGCTGTGATATTCCAAACGGCAACTTTAAGAAGACCAGAAAACGTATTACCGTTCACATTTTCCTGCCCACTTGGGGTAAGCCTTGTATTTGCAGTTATTGTCACAAACTTGGATAAAGTCATTGGAAGCCAGTATTCGGAGGTGGCATGATGATGCAATGTCATGAGCAAGGCGCCTCAACTCAGAACGAGGCTCTGGGAAGAAGGGAGGCGCCTAACTCCTGGGCCCTCTCTTTTCCCCTCAGGCTTTTGTCTCGCGGGAACTAGAAGGAGGGAACAACCAAGAGTGAGGGGTCCTCCAAGATTCCTAGAGAGAATCCCAGGGCGTGTACGGTCGGCCAGGCAGCGTGATAACGTGATTCCGGCGCTACCCTGGTACTTCCGCCGCCTCCATTTTTAACGCGTGAGGCTGTGGTGCGTGAGGAGCGTTGTGTGGTGTCGACAACCTCTGTTTGCTGAAAAGCTGCCGAGGCCGCCGGGAGCCCACGGTAAGCGGGTCTGGCTTGACCTGAGAAGGACGGGACGGGCCCCAGGGGAAGCGGGTGCGGCCACTGTTGCTACTGGGGTCCTCTTCCCGACCCCCGGGCACGGCTGGGTAGCGTCGAGAGGAGGCGCTGACTGGCTTGGGTGGCTGGCGGTAGGCTCCCGCCGCCTCGTTTCCCGGTAACCCTGGACGGCCTGCCGGCGGCCCGTCAGATTCGGTCAGTGACGCAGATGCAAGTGTTAACATCGAGGCCCTCGAAAAGTTTTAAGTGTCCACGCTGCAGGGCACCGGCAACAGAACATGCCGGTTGGTTGCTCTGACCCTCGTCTTTGTCCCGCTCGAGGAAAGGCCACCCCTACCCCTTGGCTCGTGTACGGTTTTTCCTTTTTCACTTGGTTTCAGGCAGGTGGTCTGTGATCACTTTATTCACCTGGCGTGGTGAAGCTTATTACTGTCGTAGAAAACGGCCAAAATTTTGAAGATGCTGAAATGTTTCTCCCCCCTCCCCCTCAGGCTAGAGCCTGCTTAGTTCCCCTACTGGAGAACGCGGAGCCCTGGGATTTGGATGGCTCACATCAACGCGTGTCCAGAGTTTAACATAGTTTCCTATGTAGAGTATCGGGATGGGTGAGAGGTTGTATGTATGAATTATGGAATTACGGTCAGCGGGGTTATTGTCACTAACATTTCTTTTTCTTTTTTTCTTTTTTTTCATTTCAGCGTATTATAGGGGTACAAATGTTTAGGTTACATGTATTGCCCTCGCCCCACCCGAGTCAGAGCTTCAATCGTGTCCGTTCCCCCGACAGTGCACATCCGCACTCATTATGTGTGTATATGCCCATCCCCTCCTCCCCGCTCCCACCTGCCCAGCACCCGATGAATGTTACTGCTGTATGTGCACTTAGGTGTTGGTCAGTTAAAACCAATTTGATGGTGAGTACATGTGGTGCCTACTTTTCCGTTCTTGGGATACTTCACTCAGTAGAATGGGTTCCAGCTCTATCCAGGATAATACAAGAGGTGCCGTATCACCGTTGTTTTTTGTGGCTGAATAGTACTGCGTGGTATACATATACCACAATTTATTAATCCGCTCGTGTATTAATGGGCACTTGGGTTGTTTGCACATCTTTGCAATTGTGAATTGTGCTGCTGTAAACGTTCGAGTGCAGGTGTCTTTTTTATAGAATGTCTTTTGTTCTTTTGGGTAGATGCCCAGTAATGGGATTGCTGGATCAAATGGTAGGCCTACTTGTATCTCTTTAAGGTATCTCCATATTGCTTTCCACAGAGGTTGCACTAGTTTGCAGTCCCACCAGCAGTGTATGAGTGTTCCCATCTCTCCGCATCCACGCCAACATTTATTGTTTTGGGACTTTTTGACAAAGGCCATTCTCACTGGAGATAAGTGATGTCTCATTATGGTTTTGATTTGCATTTCCCTTCTTTACCTTCAGCTCTTGAGACTTTTACCTTTACCAAAGACAAGAATAAGAGAGGTCAGATGATGGCAGCTGTATCCACAGCAACCGGGCCCCAGGTGAGCTGAGCTTCCTCTACCCCTGTACATATACATGTGTGTTTATACATATATATTCTATATGAAGGCGCATATATATACACACACACACACAGGTACATAAACATATAAAACAAACTTTTATGTATGCACGTATATATGTATAAATTCCTCATTTAGGTTTAACTTACATACAAATCCTAACTGTGTTGCTCACTTTTTAGAAATGTATTCACCTGTATGGCCATCATTCATTTCAGGATGTAGATTAGCACCAGAAAAGGTGGTGCTTCATGCCCCCTCCCCAGCAGTGCACCACCCCAGAGTTAACCACTATGCTAACTTCTATCATCATAGATTAGTTTTGTTCTTGAACGTTATATAAATGGAGTCCTTTAACTTGTACTCCTTTGTATGTACCTTCTTTTGCTCAGTATTACGTCTGTGAACTTCACTCCTCTTGCGCATAGCAGTAGTTTGTTCTTTTTCATTGCTGGATAGTTTTCCATTATATGGTCATACCATATTTTGTTTATTTTTTCTACTGTAGATGAACTTCTGGCTGTTTCCTGTTTTGGGGTACAGTGAATAAGAATGCAGTGAACACTCTTATCTTTGGGTGGACGTAGGCACTCATTTTCTTGAGTATATCTCTAGGAGTGACATTGCTAGATTGTAGGGTATACATTGGGTTAGTTTTATGAGATGGTGCCCAACAGGTTTCCAAAATGGTTCTTGCAATTTGTTCTCTACCAGCAGTGCATAGTTTGTTGGTCTACATCCTGACCAACATTTGTCATTTGTTCGTAGTATGTCATTGGGGTTTTAAAAATTTCCTCCTCTCCAGTAAGCAGTGATGCCGACCACCATTTCATGTTTATTGGCTACGTGGCTCTCCTCTTATGTGACGTCCCTGTTCAGACATTTTTCCTATACTGTGTGCCTTCCCCCCTCCACCCCCCGCTAAGTTGTAGTGGTTCCTTATTGTAGATACAAGTCCTTTGTCAAACATCTGTATATAAAATATCTTCTCCCAGTCGGTGGCTTTCTTTTTCACTCTCTCTCTCTTTTTTTTTTTTTTTTTTTCACCAAGTAAATGGAGAGGACAGCTTTTTCACTCTCTCAGTGATGTCCTTTGATAAACAGATTTTCTTATTTTTAATGAAGTCCAGTATATGGGTTTGTTTTCTTGAAAGGTGATGAAGATATTCTTTGAATATTTTTTGTTTTAGCTTTCCACTTAGGTCTATGATTCATCTCAAATTAAGGGTGTGAGATATGGATCAAAGTTCTCCCCCCCACCCCCCAATACCATTATCCATTTGATTCAGGACCATCACTTGGCAGGGCAGTAAAATATTTTTGCAAAATAATATAACATGGAGGGCTTTCCTCCAAGATAGTTTTAAAGTATGTCAAAAAGATAATTGACAAAACTTTCTTTGGCACCTGGCTCATAGGTCGCCTTAATTACATACTCCAGGTTAAGAGCGTTTTCTCTAGAGCTGTATTTCTGAAATACGGAGCTAAACTCCAGGGATTGAAAACTGTCAATAGTCCGCTTTTTTCAGGCCTGTCTTGAGCCTCTGCACCAAGTTGGTCTAGACTTAGCCTATCTCAAGTACATAGTATTTTCCTGTGTCTCTCTGACCTCACTACTGCTGCATGAAGGTGGGGTGGGAGTGGGAGTTCATTGACAGATCCGAGAGCTTTGTGCTTGGGGAGTGGGCAAGGAGACAAGCATGAAGGAAGGACTGGGATGAAAACAGAAGTGGGAAATGACAGTGATATGAGCGACCCAAATAATCACGGGTCTATATACAAAGTGGGGATGGGCTTAGAGCTAAGGTGCAGACCATGTCCAGGAGTCAGTTTCCTTCCATATGTGTATTTTATGCTGAGGCCTAAGCCCACCTATACAGCAGGTTCAGTGTCTTTGTGGAAGTCACTTGTTTAGAAGCTCATAGTGGAGAGATACTTGGTTTTACCTGGGAGAGTATGCTAAATTCTGACTGGTTACCTTTAATTCTGTGTCGTCTTCTTCTACACCTTCTAAATTTCACAGAAAAGCCCCTCAGGCACATGAAGGACCCAGTACTGAATAGATATCATTGTAGGTGCTCTTCCCTGGCCTCTCATTGACAGTGTTGACCATCACCAAAGTACTGAGGTCTGGGAGAGCAGGGACTTGTCGTTTCAGGAATCGGTGACTTTTGAGGACGTGGCGCTGTACTTCACCGAGGAGGAATGGGACAGCCTGATGCCTGCTCAGAGGGCCTTGTACAGCGATGCGATGCTGGAGAACTCTGAGGCTGTGACAGTCCTGGGTAAGGCCTCTCTGCTGCTGGGCTCTGCCTGGGCCCTCAGAAGTTAAATGGCCCTCTTCTAATTGTTAGCTGACCCCAAATGGCAGTGTCATAAGTTGCTAGGTATTGAAAACCCTGGGGTCTGTTGACCTCCAAAGGGCTTTCCTTCTTTTTCCATCATAAAAGCTACCCGTTTTCCCTACGTGCCTTAGAGGTGATTCTCCAGGTACATCAGGGCTTGAGCTTTATCTTGGTACCCTCAGTCTAGTATTGAACCTCCAAATTATTTTGAGAGAACTCAGCCCCTTTGTCTCCCTCTGGGAGTTGCTCCTAGGAGCCATGTGTTTTTTTCCCACAGTGGGAATTTTTCATCCTCTGACGAACAGGGTAAGAAATCTTGTTTCCCTTTAAATAGAAATCTGCCTCCCAGGGTATTCTTTCAGGCTTCCTTGTGAGCACTATCCTAAGGCTGCTTGTCAGGCTCCCTTCCTGTACCTACCCAGGAATTACCCTCTTTACCTCCCCTGCTTGATCTGGAAGCCACAGACTGAAATTGATTCCTGTGACTCTGCATTGTGTTTGTCTTCTTCCCTTCAAGCAGAGCCACACATTTCCAAGCCAGCTCTGATCTCTCAGCTGGAGCAAGGGAAAGAGCCGTGGTACACTCAGCCTCAGGGAGCCCTAAGCAGGAGAGGCCAGAGAGCAGGCCTCACATGTGAATTAATCAAGTGGGGGGGTGTGGGGGTGGGGGTCTTCTCCAGCTTTATCTCTTCATTTCATCAAAGTGAAAGGTGTGTGTTCTCTGTGCCCAGCATTGTGGGGTACATTGGGATCCTGGAGTACACTCTTTCCTGACTAGTCTGTTCTTCATTGCTTTCCATCCCTTTAAACTATAGTGCACGACACCCTGCTTCGGTATTTCACACAATGGGATGCTTTTATCCCTTGGGGATATGTAGAAAATTTTTTCTAAATACTTTACTGGTTATGTGTGATCAGTTTTTTCCAGTTCCCCCGTTTTACAAAATTGATAAACTCAGTGCAGTATTATCTTGTCCACTAACCAGTAGAACAAATAGAAAAATTTATTTTTGCTTTTTATGAGATGCAATATATTAAATTTTTATACCGAAATATTTCAAGATAGCTTACAGTTATCATGATTTTCTTCCCCTTTAGGCTACATGTCAAAACTCAGAAGATTTGCTCACTTGGCTAAAATAATGTCCCGTACAATAAAATCAAAAATCCTTCCAAATGATCAATGCCGGGAAGACAGAACAAAGGCTTGATTCTTGACCTTTAAATACCAGTTTTCCAAGTAAGGAGTGGATTGAAGAGCCACCTTAACCGCTGTCAAATGCACATTATCTTTTTCTGTAGACTATTCAATTTGTGTTGATTGAATGTTTTGTGGTTCATTAAAATTCCTCATTTTGATGTACAAAGCAGGCTCTCAAGTCTTTTTTAAACAGCTTTATGGAGATATAATTCATAGACCGAACAAGTCACCCGTACAGAGTATACAGTACGCTGATAATTTAGAACATTCACGGAGTTGTGCAAGCATCACCACAGTCTACGTTCAGATCTTGTTTTTTATCCCCCAAAGAAACCCATATCCATTAGCGGTCACTCTCCATCCCCCCTCCCCCATCTCAGTTTTACTCACCTGCCTACTTTCTGTTTCTATAGATTTGCCTATTGTGGATGTGTGATATTAATCAGTCATACAATAGGTAGTGTTTTGCAACTGGCTTTCACTCAGCATAATGTTTTTAGGGTTCATCCATTTTGTAACATGTATCATCAGTACTTCATACTTTTTTATGTGTGAATAATGTCTGTTGAGTGGATAGAGCAGAAAGACCTTGACTCCCAATTAGGAAGATCAAACAGCATTTTCCAGTTGTGAAGCCAAAATAATTGGAGGAAATTTGTGACCCAGAGAGACTAATTTCTTCTCCCTCCCAAACAGAGGTAGACGTATAAAGAGGGCTGGAGGGAGAGTTTGGGAAAAATCATCCCTACTACCTCTCTCCCTCCCTGGATAATTGAGGGGAGAGGTAGAGTGGGAGGCAAGAGAATCCTGTCAGGTCTGGGGGTAAGGTGACTAAACTGAGGGCCAAGTTCCCTCATCTGGAGTTTGTGATCATGAGAATGAGAATCAGTGGGTATATCCTGTACTGGTGTGACAATGTGGGGGCAGAGTGGCAGGAGAGGCCATTCTTCTTTTCCCTGCCATGACTTGGCCACGACTGTTTCTGCTGAGCAGAGTTTAGCATAGGAGGATTACAATGTTTGCAGTAGGTAGAAGGTAGGCTATGGAAACGGGATCCTAAAGTGGTTTGACAGATCCATAGACTTCTCTGTGGTGAGAGAAATCTATCAGAGATACTGGGGTGGACTGTTTAGGGGAGGACAGGTGGTGGTTCCTCAGTAGGATCGCCTATGTCAAGAAACTGCTTATACCTAATTGTGCAACTGAATCTCATGTAGCACCCCATGAGAGTCTCTGCATTGCAGTCTATCCATGCCAAGAGAACCAACCACTAGACCAGCAACTGGAAGGAAGGAGAAGCCCTGAAATAGAGACTTGGAGCTGGAGAGTTCTTGAGATAATATCTGAGACAATTTTTTGGTAGGACCATATTATTGGATTGGACTTTAATAAAGTTTTTTTGGTCCAGGCAGACTGAGATCTTAGAGAAGCGTGTTAAGTTATAAGAAAAAACAGTAGTTTACCTTTTACTGAGTTTTCTAGCACAATGGGAACTGAAATAGCATTGTTAACAATGCTAGAAAGTGAGTTAGTCCTTATAAACGTCACTGTATCTATCCTCCAACTTGAAGCCGATTGGGATGTAATAGACCCTTTAAAATTTTGTTTAAATTGTATGTTTTGAAATATCATTCAAAATATTTCAATTCCAGATAAGATGATGACTTGAACACAGACATCTAGGTCTAACTCCCCACGCCTGTGGCCTGATCTTGACCTGAAAAGAATAAAAGACTGCATAAAAAGAAGAGAGCACATATCAACATACCACTTGTCTTAGTACGTTTGTGCTGCTCTAACGGGATACCTGAGACTGGGTAATTTATAAAGAATAGTTTATTTCTCACAGTTCTGGAGGCCAGGCAGTCCAAGATCAAGGCACTGGCAAGTTTGGTGTCTGGCAAGGGTATGGTCGTGGCTTCCAAGATGGCACCTTGAATGCTGTGTCCTCCAGAGGGAAGGAACAATGTGTTCTCACATGGCCAAAGACAGAAGGGCAAGGGGGAATCAGACTCCTTCTGTCAAGCCCTTTTATACTTTCATGATAGCATTAATATGTTCATGAAGGCAGACCTAAACACCTCCCAAAAGGCCCCACCTCAATACAACATTGGGGATTAAATGTCTAACACATGAATTTTGGGGGACACATTCCAACCGTAGCACCACCTTCTTGCCTCTACTTAAGGGCTTTCATAAGGCTGGTGTGGATGGGTCTGGACTACAGTCTTTTTTGAGAAAGACTCGAACCTTTTACTGAGAAAGTTTACAACAAGTAGAGAATATCCATGCTAGTTGTTACTAATGTCCTTGGGTTTGGAGGCACTAGGCAGGGCCCAAGTGCTAAGTGACTATGGATATTTGTTGCAAAAGCCCACTAGCAATAGAAGCTCTACTAAACAAAGCCAAAGGTCTTTTCTCTGACTTTGGAGCAATAGGAAAAGGAAGTAAACTCCACACAGTGTGGCCAGATCACAGGGCATGTGGGTCAAAGGGAAAACGTACAAGGCCAGCACCTGGTGGATTGGTGGCATCACATGCAAGCTGCAGGGTGCTCCCTCATTTCTGAATCTGATAGATCTCGGAATGGAAATACCAACTTGTGTCAACCAATCCGGGAGTTTAATAGCTGAGGGGAGCCCATCCAGATGGGCAGTGAGGGGTCAAGAGAGACTTATGTGATAGATTGTATGACTGTTCACCAAAGATTTACTCATTGTTTCCGAGGGGGGATTTATACTTCTCACTAAGTCAGGTTTGGCCACGAGACCTGTTTTGTACGATGAAAAGTGAATGGGAGTTAAGGACAGGACCTCTGGAGTAGAAAAACAAGGAGCTTGGCAAATACCCTACCTTAAAAACAATGAAACTGAAAAAAAAAATGTTATCAGTTACTTTGGGGGTGCTGTAAATTGACCAAGGCATACATCCAATTGAGAAGTATTGATTCAAGAAAACCTATCGAACCTCAGTGGGAGTCTGTGTTGTTTTTGTCTGGGGTGATTCTCACTCCCCAAATGGAGCTCTGTGGCTGGTAATTCTACAGTGCAGGCCATGAGGACTGTCTGGGAAGCTTGGTGCTGGAGGGGGCTCATTTAAGCAGTAGTGAGCATGGAAAAATGCATGCCAAGGAGTGTTGAGAGGAATAGTGGGATAGCCTGGGAACAATAGCAGACAATCCAGGAAGGCTAACATTTCAGCCAGCTAGAAATTGTGATACTGGTTGGGGCAGGCATCAGGCCAGCAAGAAATTCAGCAGAGAGTCCCAAGAAACAAAATGGCCATGATCAGCCTTATTAAGCTTTTACACATCCCTAGTAGCCTGGAATGTGGCACGCTTGTGCAAGTCTGCACACACAGGAGGAACTGGAGAGGGCCCCAGTATTCCCTCCTCTTTGGCTATATGTGAGGCCTTAAGCACACCGAAAGTAAAATCCAAGACAGACTAAACTGCCTAAAATTTGATTAAATTCCAAGCACACACACACAGAGATCTATTAGCAAAGGGTGGAAGCCTAACTGGCAGGGAGTTTAAGTACAACTTGTGACTAGCCATTGGCTGACCATGGGTATTTCCCAGGAAGCTAGTCTTAAAAGTAGAAACAAGAGGCCGGACGCGGTGGCTCACGCCTGTAATCCTAGCACTCTGGGAGGCCAAGGCAGGTGGATGGTTTGAGCTCAGGAGTTGCAGACCAGCCTGAGCGAGAGCGAGACCCCGTCTCTACTAAAAATAGAAAGACATTATATGGACAGCTAAAAATATATATAGAAAAAATTAGCGGGGCATGGTGGTGCATGCCTGTAGTCCCAGCTACTCAGGAGGCTGAGGGAGGAGGATCGCTTGAGCCCAGGAGTTTGAGGTTGCTGTGAGCTAGGCTGACGCCACGGCACTCTAGCCCAGGCAACAGAGTGAGACTCTGTCTCAAAAAGAAAAGCAAAGTAGAAACAAGTATTACAAACAAACCCCCAAGATTAGATATCTTGTTTCGTGAAGTTGGACTGAATTCAACAGTATTCAAACACTCTGCTCCTATACATCTCCATACTTCCCGCTTTATATTGTTACTCTCACAGATTAAAGCCATTAACATAAATTTATAGTTATTGTTTTATGCATTTGCCTTTTAAATCGTATAGAAAAAGGAGAAATTACAAATCAAAAGTACAGCAATACTGGCTTTTATTAATATATTTACCTATGTAGTTACCTTTACTAGTTGCCTTAGTTCATTCAGACTTCTATAACAAAATACTATAGACTAGGTAGCTTATAAACAGCAGGCATTTATTTCTCACAGAGGCTAGGCAGTCCAAGATCAAGGTACTGGCATATTTGGTGTCTGGTGAGGGCCCACTTCTTTGGCTCATAGATGGCTGTCTTTTTGCTACATCCTCACATGGTGGAAGGGGCAAAGGAGCTTTTATGGGTCTCTTTTTTAAGGGCACTAATCCCATTCATGAGAGTGGAGTCAAAGGCCCTACTTCCTGATATGCATGATAGCCCATGCGGTTAGGATTACAACATATGAATTTGAAGGCACACAATATGTAGTCCATAGCACCAGGATTCTTCATTTTTTTCTGTAGTTTTGAGTTGCTGTCTTGTGTCCTTTCATTTCACCCTGAAGGACTCCCTTTATCATTTATTGGGCGTTCTACTGCAGATGAACTCCCTCAGCTTTTTTTAATCCCAAAATATCTTAATCTTTATTTTTGAGGGATCAGTTTGCCTGACATAGAATTCTCGGTTGAAAGATTTTTTTCTTTCTTTCGGGACTTAAAATATGTCATCCCACTGCCTTCTGTCCCCCATGAGTTCTGATGAGAAATCAGCTGTAAATCTCATTAAGGCTCCCTTGAATTGCTTCTCTCTTGCTGCTTTCAAAATCCTCTCTTTGCCTTTGGATGTCCACGGTTTGACTATAACGTGTCTCACTGTGGATCTCTTTCAGTTTATCCTGCTTGAAGTTCATTGTGATTCAAGTTTCAAGTTCAAGTTTCATCAGATTTGGGAAGTTTTCTACCATTATTTCTTCAAGTATTTTTTCTGTCTCATTCTCTCTGTCATTTCACACTGGGTTTCTGCGATGCATATTTGGCAAAATTGAAGGTGTCCCAAGGGTCCCTCAGGTTCTGTTAAGTTTTCTACATTTTTTTTCTTTCTGTTTTTCAGACCGGATAATTTCAATTGCTTTATCTTCAAGTTCCCTGATCCTTTCTTCTGCCTGTTCAAATTTGCTATTAAACCCCTTCAGTGAATTTGTCATTTCAGTTATTGTACTTTTGAACTCCAGAATTTCTGTTTGATTCCTGTTTTGTAATTTCTGTTGATACTCTCAATGTGTTCATGTATCATTTCCCTGGTTTTCTTTATTCTTTGTCCATAGTGTTTTGAGCTCATTGAGTATATTTAAGATAGTTGATTTAACATTTTTGCCTCATTATTCCAATATTGGTGCTTCCTCAGTGACAGTTTCTGTCAATTTTTAAATTTTTTTTTTTTTTTTTTGAGACCAGACATTCTGAGTATTAACTCCAGAGTGGTAACTCTGGACATCTGATTCTCTCACTACTCAAGAATTTTTTGGTTTTGCTTGTTGAGTACTGGAGCCCTCCATTTGTGACTTTTCCAAAATATTTGTGTAAATTGTATTATTGTTTGTTTATGGGCACTGACATTGCTCACCCATTATGTGTGGTCATCCAGTGATAAAAACCAAAACTAAAAACCCCATCAGCCTGTCTCTTTATCAAGCACTACCTTGGTTGTTTTAAGTGTCTGATCAGGTTCCAGAGTTCTGAATTAGTTGATTCCAATTGCTCTTTCCAGCTCCGTGGTTGCTTTTGTGGAGAAATCAACTTCAAGAGTTTCCTATGCCACCATTTTTTGTGGTCACTCCCCCTCAATAATGGTTTATAGTTTTATGTGTAGCATTTTAAAGGTCTTTTGATGAATTTATTCCTAGATACTTAACGTTTTTATGCTATTATAAATGGCATTGTGATAGGTAGAATAATGCCCCCCTAAAGATGTTCATGTCCTAATCCCCAGAGCCTATGAATATATTACTCTATACACATAACACATGGCAAAAGGGACTTTGCAGATGCAATTAAGGTTAAGGACCTTGAGATGGGGAGATTATCCTGGATTATCCACATGGGTCCAATCTAATGACATGAGACCATAAAACTGGAAGTCCTTTCCTGGCTGTATTCAGAGGGTTATGTGACTTTGGAAGAAGATCAAAGTGAGGCAATGATAATGGTTCTGAAGATGAAAGAAGGGCGCTCATAAACTGTGGAATCAAGGCAGCGTTAGGGGCTGGAAAAGGCAAGAAAATAGACCCTCCCCTAGAGCCTCCAGAGAGGACTGCAGCCCTGTTGATACCTTGACTTTCACCTGATGAGATCTGTGTCAGACTTCTGATTTATTGAACTGTAAGATAATCTGTACTGTTTTTCAACCAATACATTTATGATAATTTGTTATGGCAGTGACAGAAAACTAATATAGGTTTATTTTTAAAATTTAATTTGGTAAATGTTACTATTGTGTAGAAATAAAATTGGTATTTTTATATTGAGTTTATATCCATCTATTTTACTAAACTACAAATTCTGATAATTTATATGTAGATTACTTTAGCTTTATATCATTTATAAATAGTCACAGTTTTGTTTCTGTCTTTTCAGTGGTCATAGTTTTTATTTATTTCTCTTGTCTTACTAGATTAGCTAGAACCTTTGGTTAGCATGTTGAATAGCATCGATGGTAGTGGGCATTCTTGCCTTATTCCCAATCTCAATAATTTCATTAAGTATGATATTTTACTTTTAACTTTTTATAGATACTTTTTATAAGATTAAGAGAAATCCCGCTGTTTATATTTTAGTAAAGGTTTTTTCTTATTTTATAATTAAGAGAGAGAAGTTGCACTTTTATCAAATGCTCTTTTCAAGTCTATGGAGATGATCATATGTTTTTTCTGCTTTAATCTGTTAAAGTAGCCAATTACATTGATTGATTTGTGAAGTTAAATCTTGCATCCCTGAATAAACTAATATGTGTCATGATATATTATCTTCCTCCTGCTTTTTAAAAAACATATCACTATGTTTGATTTACTGTTAATTTACATAATATTTTGTCATCCATACTAATGAATGAAAATGGACTGTAAATTTTCTTTCTTATGTTGTCCTGATGAGGTTTTGCTATCAAGATGTGATAGCCTCATACAAAGAGCTGGGGGATATACTTTTTTCTTCTGTTCTCTGAAAGATTTAGGTAAGTTTGACATTGTTTCTTCCATGTTAATTATGTAGAACTCCTACTGAAGGCATCTGAGCTTGGAGATTTCTTCTTGGAAGATAAAAGTTTTATCTTCTTGGAAGATAAAAATTACAGATTCACTCTATTTAATAGGACTACTTCAGATTTGCTTTGTTCTTTTGTTCTTTTTGGTAAGTTGTATTTTTCTGAAACTTTTCCTATTCTGGTTAAAATTTTAAATTTACAGGTATAAAGTTATTCATGATATCCTCTTATTTTTAATGATTACGGAATCTCTACTGATGTCGTTTTCATTCATAATACAGGTTATTTGTGACTTCTCATTTTTCTTATCAATTTGTTACCTTTTCAACAGACCGGCATTTCACTATGATCATCTTTATTATATGTTTGTTTTCTATTTTATTAATTTCTATTCTCATCTTTACTAACTTATTCCTCCTATCCTTTGTTTTTGCTTTTCTTTTCCTAACTGCTTTGGGTAGTGCTTACCTCATTGGTTTTGTATCTTTTTATCTTTTAATATGTGAATCTAGGCTATAAACTTCCCTGTGTTTATGTCTTTATTTGTATCTTCAAATTTTATCTTCGTATTCATTCAGTTCAAAAAACTTTCTAATTTGTACTATATTCTTTGACCAGTGAGTTATTTAAATGTGTATTTCTTAATTTCCAAACACATGAGGATTTTATGCTACTGATTTCTAGCTTGGTTGAATAATTGTGAAAGGATATACTGTATATGATTTCAGTCCTTTGCAATATATTGAGTCTATAGAATGGATGTTTACTTTAGTGAAATGTTCTATATTTCAAAAGAATATATATTTTACAATTGTTGGATACCGTATTCATATAAGGATCCATTGGGCCTACTTAGTTTTTGTATTCTTCAAATCTTTTATACGTTGACTAATATTTGTCTCTTGTTCTGTTAGTTATTTTAACATCTCCTGTTGCTTCTGGATTTGTCCATTTTTCCTTAGTAAACTTTGAGGCTGTATTTTAAAGTGTCTGTAGGGCCTGATGCACCTGACCTGACATGACTGAAGTGTGGGTGGGTGAGTAGACCCCATGCCACTTTCTGTGGTCCTCGAACATTGTGCTCAAGATCCTTTTTCTTCTTTTTCACTTGGGGCATTAGTACTTCTTATGAAGCCTTGCAGGTATTCTGAGACTGAGTAGGGGAAAGGTACATGTGCGGGAGAAAGGAGAGAGGAGAGAGAGAAATAGACAAGGGGTCAGGAAGGCATAGTTGCCAAAGGATTGCCAGGGAGGAAAAAGAGAGGCTGATGTTTTGAAAATGTATTCAAATATTCCCAGTTGCCAGGGAAGGAATTCTTATTACTTTTGGGGGGAAGGTTTTGAGACTTTTTTTCCTAATGGTTTCTGCCATGCCTTCAAATACTAGCCTCATGAAGATAGGCCTTTTTCGTCCTTCAAACACGACAGAAAGCTCAGCTTCCTGCTCTGTTTGCCTCTGTTTGCTGTGAGAACAGTCCTGGCATCTGTTCCCATACTGCTCAGACAAACCTACAGGCAGATAGGAGCCTTGTATGGTGGAGGACAAGCGCTGTGGCAAGAACTATATTTTTATGAATCCCACATTAAAAGGTCAGCTGGCAGTAAAGAGAAGTGGGGTGAGGTTTGTTCAGGTTGAGGTGTATAAGATGCCTATGGCAAAAGGTTGTTGAATTAGAGCCCAGTTAAAAGTTAGGAGGCCCTAAGCACACAGTGGGCGCATAGCCACGGATCTTCTTGCTGAAGGACAGATTGTGACATCCAATGTGCTCATTGCCCTGAGTTTGTCTTCCTTTTGTGTACAGTAGCTAGGAAAGACCCAAGGCTGAATGAAGGCACAGAACAGTTCCATACGGAATGTTGGCCACACGGTGGTGCCATTCACAACGTCATTGTTGTCTTGTTTGAAGAACTTGCGGCAGCCACCCCAGTCTTGAGCAACCAACATCCTGATCAGTCAGCAGCCATCAACATGGAGGTAAGAACTTCCACCTGCAATAAGATTATGGCTCTCTGAAGGATCAGATAATCATTAGCATTTTTTAGCAATAAGGCATTTTTAAATTAAGGTATGTACATTGTTTTGTAAGACATTGCACACTTAATAGACTACAGTATCGTGTAAACATACCTTTTACATGCACTGGGAAACCACAAAAGTCTTGTGACTCGCTTCGTTGTGATATTCATTTTATTGCAGTGGTCTGGAACTGAACCCGCAATGTCTCTGAGGTGGGCCTGTAGCTTGGTTTACACTGCCTCTAGCAATGGGTGAGAGTCATAGTTGCTCCATAGTCTCCTCCTCATTAGTCTCCTCTATTAGTAGCCATTCTCATGGTGAAATAGTTGTAATTATTGTGATTTTAATTTGTATTTCCCTAATGACTAACAATGTTAAATACCATTTCTATATGTTTTTTGGCCATTTGGATATTCTTTATGTGAAATGCCTGTTCAAATCTTTGGCCCTTTTATTCCCCCATTGAGCTGTTTGTCTTTTTTTCCCTAATGATTTAGAGTTCTTTACATATTCTGGGTAAAATCCTTTATTACATATATGTATTGTGAATTTCCCAGTCTGTGGCTTGCCTTTTCACTCTCTTAATTAACAGTGTCTTTTGATAAGGAGAAAAATCTTCATCTTGATAAAGTTTAATTTATTATTAATAATTTCATCTTTTATGATTAGTGGGTTTTGTGCCCTGTTTGAGAAACCTTTGCCTACAACAGGGTCATACAGCTATTTTCTTGTGCTTTCTTCTAAAGCCTTCATTGTTTTACTTTTTACATTTAGGTCTATGATTCATCTTAATTTAATTTTTATTTATTGTGTGTGGGGGGGAGACACAGTTCATTTTTTCCCCATGGATCCATCATCATTTTTTGAAAAGATTATAATTTCCCCATATACATATGCTGACCTATTTCTGGACTCTTTATTATTTTTTTGGTCTCTTTATTCTATCGCCAATATCTTGCTTTCTTAATAACAGTAGCTTTGTAATAAATCATGATATTGTAGGTCATCTAACTGTCTTATTCTTTTAGATCATTTTAGGTACTAGGCCATTTGCATTTTTATGTAAAATTTTGATACCACCGTGTTAATTTTAACATAAACTTGCTGGGATTGAATCTATAGATCAGTTTGACAGAAGATTGTTATCTTTTTAACATTCAGTCTTCCTGTCCTTATATTTGCTATATATCTTCATTTATTTAGGTCTTCTCTAATTTCTGTCAGGAAGGTTTTGTAATTTTCAGTGTAGTGGTCTTGAACATATTTCACTGTTTATTTCTTAGTATTTGATGTTCATGTTATTATAATGATACTTTTACATTGTATTTTCAAATTTTATTGCTAACACATAGAAATATAATTGATTTTTATATCTTGACTTTGTAGCCAATGACCTTGCTGAGTTCATTTATTATTTCTAGTTTGTAGATTCATTTGTATTTTTATGTACAAAATAAGCTTTCCATGAGTAATGATATTTTTATTCTTCTTTTATGATTTTTATATCTTTTATTTCTTGTTCTTACTTTGCATTGGCTAATTTCTCCAGTAAAATTTTGAGTGCAAGTGGTAATGGATTCTTTTCTTAACCCCAATCTCAGAAGAAAAAGAGTTCAGTACTTTACCATTAAGTATAATGCTAGCTAGCTATAAGTTCTTTATAGACACCTTTACCAGATTAAGGTAGTGTCTTCTTACTTTTAGTTTGATGAGAATTTTTTCTTTTTATTGTGAATGGTTTTCAAATTTTATTAAAATCTATCGAGATGACACTTTTTTCTATTTTATTTTGTTAGCGTGGTAGATTGCATTTATGATACTTTCATTCTTGGAATACACTCTGCTTGTTAATGATTATTTTATAATATATATCATCATATATACGTATATGTATGGTGTGTATACATATTACTAGACTTTATTTGTTGATATTTGTTTTGTTTTAAGACTTTTGTGTCTATGTTCCTGAGAGATAAGTACCATAATTTTCCCTTCTTATAGTATTATTGTAAGGTTTTGGTATCAGGGCTTCATCAAATGAATTGGGAAATGTTCTCTCTTTTTTAAAATTTTCTGACAAGCTTTGTGTTAAATGGTGTTATTTTGTCCTTAAATGTTAGGAAGAATTAACCAGTGAAGTCACCTGGGCCGAGAGCTTTCTCTGTGGGAAGGCTTTTAATTATGAATTTGGTATCTTCAACAATATTCAGATTTTCTGTTATTCTTGTGTCACTTTTGGTAGGTTGCATTTTTTCAAAGATCTTGTTCATTTCATCAAATGTATTGGTATGAAGTTGTTCATAGCATCGTTTTATATTTTTAACGTCTGTTGAGATCACACTGCCGAGAGGTATGGAACCCATTCACCCACACCCATGCACCCAATATTGGTTTGGGTGTCAAAACTCATGATGTTTGATACTTCTAGTTGTATTTGATCATTGACAAACAAAACAAAACAAAAAAACAAAAAACTGATGATGCCACACATGTATCAGGATGGTATGAGGGAAGTTATTACTTAAATATTGAGGTGTTCTGGGGAGAGCAGGGAATGACTCAAGCCAGTGAAGGTGGTTTAAGAGAGCAAGGAGAGGTGAATGGCTTGGTCTGTGGCTGGGGGCAGGACTGGGGTGAGGGTTCCTAGTATGCCTGCAGGGGCTCACGTGGTTTGAACTTGCTGCTAGCATTAAGGGAAGGAGCCTGCAGGCTTTCTTAGAGGCTTGTTGAGGTGTGGGGCAAGAGTGAAAGGGGGATTGGGGCTCATAAGCATAGCAATCAAACATCAGTAGTGAAGTTAAACTCTTTATTATAATGTCTGTAAGATCTGTAGTGGTAAGGAGATAATAAAATTAACATGCACTGAAGTAATCAATACTTACCTAGTTGCCTATACTTGGAACACAACATAAATAACTACAAAAATTAGATAGTGACAGTCTTAATTCTTTGGGCTGGGCCAGGGAATTAGCCTTTAAATGTGATATATTATATCTGGCTATGCTGTGATTGTTTTGCAAGTGAGAACTAGTGTTAGGATTCCAGAAAACAATGCAATTATTGACACTGTGCGGTTATCCATGTCAAGGATCTTTGCCCAAATAGTAATGAACTTAAAGAGTACATTTTCTGTAAATTATTTTCACTCATTTCTTTAAAAAGTGAAGAAAGAAAGCATAATGTTGTATTTTCTTTGATAAAAAATGGAGGCTTATAAATGTTAACTGGCTTGCCCATAGTTACTGCTTTCTGGAGCAGTGATTTTAGATGAAGGTTTTGATACACAGTGTCGGAAATGTCTTTAAAACTTTTAAATAATAACTTAATTATTTTAACATTAAAACAAATACATGTGTATATAATGGATTGGGATGAAAAATGACATGCCAGCTGTGAGGTGACTTAATTCCTCATCCCTGGTTATGAGACTTGGGGTCTGAATTTTCTCTGGTCTGCCATTAGGGAAAGAATGTAAGAACAGCTACATAAGGGATGCAACTCTTAATTAAATAAGGTCCCAATCTTCCAGTAATAAATGGAGTGACCTGGGGGCAGCCTGGGACAGTGAGACTGGCAGGCCCTAACTCCTCCCCCTCATAATGTGCTGTCTTCCCCTTGGTGTTATCTAATTCCTTCCTCTTTGCCAGTGTGTCTGACCTTGGTTTATTCAGATACAGATCTTCTCTAGCTGAGGCAAGGACAAAAATCCTTTTTCCACTTCCCTAAGTCCAGAAGAGGTAGAGTCTAGAGTTTTAGCCTCAGTTCATCCATGCATAAAATGGAGAATATAATAATAGCTACTTCATCGCTATTGTAAATATTTTAAAGTATTAAATGTACATGAAAAGACTTTGCACTACGCCTGGCATATTGTGGAGGCTCAATAAGTGTAGTTCATTGCTAGTTGAATCCATCTATTCTAAAAGTGGATATCACTGATACGGACCCTGAGCTTCCTCTAAACTAGGGTGACCAACTGTTCAGTTTGTTCAGTAGTGTCCCAGTTTTAGCAATGAAAGTCCTATGTCTCAGGAAACCCATCCTCAGGGCACAAAAAGTCCCAGTTTTTGGTGTTGGGTGGGGAGATTGGGGAGAAAGTATGGAACCCACATTGCTGCCCCCAAAATAGGGGCTCAAAGCAATACTGTGTTTAGTGTCAAATGGATAAGGCATAGATTATCTGCCTTTTGTAGTTGCTGATGCTTATTTTTCTCTTTACCATAGATGTTGGCAACCATGATTTGTGGCTCACAATAATGGAATATTCATGCTAGCTTCAATCCAAGTGATGTGACTTAAGAGTCCAACTTACGTGTGTTGTAATCGTGAGTGGTAACAGTCTTTTTTATTTTGTCTAACTATTGCATTTTGTATTGAGATAGTGCTAATTTAATTTTTAAAATTGTGAATATTATGACCATCTTTTCTAAGAATTAGATAATGAAGATGAGAACTATTATGATACCATTTCCAGCATGACCCAGATATTGCTGGGGAAAAAAAAGGTAAATGACTTATTTTAATGACAGATGGAAGGACATATACAACTGGATTAAGTAGGTGAGTCATCAAAACAGCATATTGCACACTGTATGGAAAAGACTTTGGGGTTGGGCAGGGTGGAGAAGGAGATAGGAAAAGACATACAGAGACTAAACTTCACAAGTCCAGGATGAGAACGGAAAATACCTCTAAATCAATCAAAAGTGTTTTTTTCCCCTATCTTCTCCAAAAGACATCAATGCTCAGTTGAAATTAGAGGCCACTGATTTAGCTTGGGCATACCACATGAATGAACATGCATTAATTTATTGTTCCTTTCATTGCTCTATGAAACCGAGTAAAGTTATATTTCCTGATTACAGAGATTGCAGCTAAAATCTCCTGTGGGCAAACAAAAGGGGAAAATTTTGTAATAGATGTTTTGGCCTCTTATAGTGTACAACAGATTCTGTCAAATCTTACTAGCAATCATGCTTTCTGCAGTACATCAGGTGATGTGTCAAAAATGGTGCCCCTTAGCTGTTAGGTACTTTGATTTGAAAAATGGAGTTTCAAATTGTCCTCTTGATTTCTATTGAAATCTTAATAAAGCCATGGAAAACACAGAAGATTGTTGATATCTTGTCCAAATATAAACCATACTTTGCTCATCAATCTGCCTAATTAGTAGACAATGTGAATGTAAATTTTGGCAAATTCCATCCAGTATATAAAGAAAAAGAAAAAGACCTTACCTGCTACATGACCTGCATATCTTGTACACAACACTGCTAGAAAGGGGTATGATTTGCTTACCTGTGGTATGGAGGCTTTTATAATGAAAGTTTTTGGCTACTTTCAAATTTCCTCAAAACCTACAGAAGAGCTAAACGAGAATTTTGACTTTATAGAAATGGAAAGCACCTCTTTAGACGATGTGGCTGGCTATCATTGTTGTCAGCCATAGAAAAGACATTAAAGGCCAGATGCAGTGGCTCATGCCTGTAATCCTAGCACTGTGGGAGGCCGAGGCGGGAAGATCGCTCGAGGTCAGGAGTTCAAGACCAGCCTGAGCAAGAGCGAGACCGGTCTGTACTAAAAATAGAAATTAGCTGGACAACTAAAAATATATAGAAAAAATTAGCTGGGTATGGTGGTGCACCCTTGTAGTCCCAGCTACTTGGGAGGCTGAGGCAGAAGGATCCCTTGAGCCCAGGAGTTCGAGGTTGCTGTGAGCTGGGCTCACGCCATGGCACTCTAGCCCAGGCAACAGAGTGAGACTCTGTATGTCTGAAAAAAAAAAAAAAAAAAAAAGATTAATTAAAATGTTGGCCTGCCATAAAATCATATTTTCAAAGTGTGGGACAAGAAAGGTATCTGTTAGTCTGCTTGGACTTGGGTAACAAAATCATAGACTGGACGGCTTAAACAAGAGGAATTTATTTGCTTGTGGTTCTGGAGACTGAAAGTCCAAGAACAAGGTGACAGCAGGGTTGGCATCTGGTGAGAGCCCTCCCCTTCCTTGAGTTGCATGCAGATGGCTGCCTTCTCCCTGTGTGCTCACATGACCTCTTCTTTGTGTATGCAAGGGGGTGGTGATGGAAGAATTGAGCCAATTCTACTGTCTCTAATCCTATCAGGGCCCCACCCTTATGACCTCATTTAACCTTAATTATTTCCTTACAGGCCCCATCTCCAAGTACAGTCACACTGGGGGTTACTGCTTTAACGTGAATTTTGGGGACACAAATATTCAGTTCACAGCAATGTCCTCCTTTACTTTTTTTTTCTTTTCTTTTTTTTTTTTTGAGACAGAGTCTTGCTCTGTTGCCCGGGCTAGAGTGAGTGCCATGGCGTCAGCCTAGCTCACAGCAACCTCAAACTCCTGGGCTCAAGCAATCCTTCTGCCTCAGCCTCCCAAGTAGCTGGGACTACAGGCATGTGCCACCATGCCCGGCTCATTTTTTCTATATATATTTTTAGTTGTCCATATAATTTCTTTCTATTTTTTTTTAGTAGAGACGGGGTCTCGCTCTTGCTCAGGCTGGTCTCGAACTCCTGACCTCGAGCGATCCACCCGCCTCGGCCTCCCAGAGTGCTAGGATTACAGGCGTGAGCCAACACGCCCGGCCTATGTCCTCCTTTAATTTGGAACTATATTGAGGATTAGAATGGAGAAAAAGATTACAGTAAAACAAATTTATATGCTGTTTCTCCAAAACTGTTTGATGGTCTTTGAAGGGCCATTAAGAAGCCTGAAAAAGGATAACCTGACTATACTTGAATCATCTGATGTTTTGTGTAGGTTGTTACAAAAACTCATATGGCAAAAAATGACTTGATATTTAGAAGTAAGACAACTTCAGAACTACAAAAACTATCACCAGAAAAGGACAGTCAAGATAAACAGGATTTTTTCAATATCTTTATTAAAAACTATAACTTATTTAGAATCAGCTTCAATTTCACAAGATCAAATTACCTTCATGCTGTTCTTCACATGATGAATCATCAGAATTCAACGCCAAGTAATCCTGCACAAGCACATATAATGCCTCTGTCTGCTCACGTCCTGTTGGTCACAGTTAGTCCAGGGCCAAGCCCAGCGACGACGACGATGGTGGAGCAAAGAAACATGCTCTGCTCACTGCAGGGAGAAGGGGAGTGAATATTTGCTGAACATTAATATAAATGACCTCAACCCCCTTTAAGAGCTTTTTGTGGTCACCACCCAATGACTTCCATTTACTTCTTACTGGCTTTTCCTTTTTGCAAGGGAGGTTGTGAAATATATAATATTTTTTGGCTGAGTATACTGCTGTCCTCTAAAATAGAGGAATTCAGTGAATGAAGAAAAATGAGACTATAAACTGGATGGCAGCATTCTCTGCTGAAAAATAAGTTTCTTTCTCATTCATCATTCATAGATTGAACTAATGTTTTTGACAGTTTACCATGAGAAAAGCCCTGTCCTGGATGATGTAACTTACATGAACACATGATTTAACTTACATGAATCTAGAGAGGCGGGCTGGGCAGGGAAGATGGTCCTTACTTGTCCCATGAGGAGCCTGAAGCTGGTGGAGGGGAAGTTGCTTTACTGAGGACCCAGGTTTGTGTGTGGTAAATTCAGTTTTGAACCTCAGTCTTCTACCTCATTTCTTTATTCAGAGGCATTTACCCAGTAGCTACTTGGTGCCAGGAAGATGGAGACAGAAGGCTCAGAATGTCCCTTCCTCCAGGGAGTAAGAGACAAAGGAGACATTATTTGCAAGAGTAACTTGAGGGGATGTGCTGGTTGAAGGTCATCCAACTGTTGGATGTAGACTCCAAGGCCAGGACTCCCCAACAAGGAGCCTGCAGACTCTCAGGTCCTGCCTCCACTGTGCCATTGTCAGTAGTGGGGACTCAGGGAACAGGAAGGCACTGTCTGTGCATGCAAAGGAGAGAGGTGGGAATCGGCCACTTACTCCAGTGACCTTAACAGTGATTAGTTCCTAAGGAGAAAAACTGTTCATTGTTAAGGACCTGAGGCAGTCAATGGATTTTCCTTCCAAACTGCCCTTGGGAACTGAGCCCAAACAAAGTGAAGAGGTGTCAGTAAAAAAGACCTGTCTTTCTGAGGCTTTGCAGGGGTGGGTGGCAGTTTGGGCGACCCTCAGTGGGACCGCACGTGGCAGCGTACTCACTGAGCACCCCCACACCTTAGAGGCAGGATGGGCCCGCGACCAGGCCCTGCCTGGCGCCCCTCGCCGCCCAGCCTGGGCGCATCACCCGGCAGGCGGGCGGGTAGGGCGGGGCCCATTCGTTCCTAGCACCTGGGCCCCTGCTCCAGACCGCTGCGGCTGGCCAGGGCTTTTATTATGAAAGGAGCTCCCCCCTCCCGCACTTTCGGGGAAATCGGGAGGCTGGGCCGGGACATGTAGCAGGGACTTTGCAAACTCTGTAAAGGTCGCCGCAGATCTCTGAGGTTCGCAGATCCCCGCAGATCCCGCGGGCGTTCCCTACCCGCAGAGCATCACGGCGCTCGTCGCTGGCCCCGGAGTTGGCGCGGAGCCACTCCGCGGCAGGGACGGTGTGGACCTCCAGTCCGGGAAACCCGCCCAAACCGTACATCCTGGGGAACCCGGCGAGCCGCGGCGCCGGGGGCGGCCGGGGACGGCGGGATGAGTCCGAAAGCAGGCTGAGCGCGCCCGCCGGGGAACCACCCGGGTCACTGCGGAGGACATGGTAGGAACTGCGGGAGGGAGCACGCAAGCGGCGGGTGGGGTGGCCACCGGACAGGTGGCCGCGAACAGCGCGCACCGGCTGTGGACGCGCGGAGCCTGCGCCGCCTCCTGGGGCTGGAGTTGTGCCCCGAAAGTTGCACGGAACGGTGGCGACTTTCATTTCTGCCCCAGAACTGGGGGTGATTGGCTTTACTGTCGCCCTTGGCGGGGAGGACCTTGATAAGGCATCTTCCATTCCCCACCCGCACCCCTTGGCTGAGCCGGAACCCACGCGCTGCTCTGCGCAAACTTCATGCCATCCGCGGGCAGGGAGAGGGGAAGATTCCCTGGGGCACCCAAGGCCTCCTCTGATGGGTGAGACGCCTCTTAAAAATGCATGTGAAGTTTGTGCTATCTTCTATAGCTTAGCTATGTATTAATAGTTTTAAAAATATGCCTTATATTTATTACCGTTGAGTTAAATCAGCTCTGGTAAGGTTCCAGTACTTGGTTTCCAGTGCCCCATCCCCCTCCATAGGGTGTAGGTGGGGGCACCGGTCGCTCTGGGGTGTCACTGATGAAGCCAGGGACCTGTGGATGTGGCCCTTCCCTTGATAAACCTCAGGGACGCTAACAGGCAGAAAAGATAAACCCTTTGAGAATGTAGCCAAGGCCACTTAGCTAAAGCACACCTGTAAGGCCAGGGAAAGTGGCATCCCTCAGGTCTGGCTGCAGCTAAGGCTTCCCCTGGGCAGAACCCCCTGCAGCCTCGCCCACCTCTGCAGTTCCCTGGGCTCCCCTGTCTGCTTCTGTGCCCTTCCTGCCCCTTCCCTCCTGCTTCTCAGCTCACAGTGGGCAGCCTGGAGCCACCAGAGACGCTGGCTTCTGGGGAGTTTGGCTGTGGGCCTGGAGTTTAGAAGGCCGCCTAAAGACTCCCCTGTAGTGTGAAGTAGGGTGTCCCTGAGAACAGCTCCCTACTTGCAAAGGGGCCCTGGCAGGTGGCAGGACCAGAGGGGGAGGGCTGGTCCCAGGAGCTGGGGGCTCAGGGAAGGATCCCTTTGAAGCTAGGGGTGGGTGTGTGTGTGTGTGTCTGTGTGTTTTCACCTTCCCCATATAATACCCTCTCCCCAATCCTCATAGGTTTCTTCCTGAAAGCTGCTAAAAAGAAAGAAATATGGAAACTTAAGCTTGAAAAGGGAGAGTGATTGGAGGTCAAGAATGTGAAACTGAAAAGTGTAGGAGGTTTTTTTTTTTTTTTTTTGCTACAAATTCCCTTTTTGGGGGCAAGAGTGTTGCCAGAAGAGCAGGGGCCACGGCCCGGCCCGCCACTCTGAGGAGTATTAGCCATGTGCTGGAGTCTCCTGGCTTCACAGGTGGCTGTGGCCCAGCCTCTGTGGCGAAGGCAGAGTGCCCGCAGGGGAGAGGGGACTGACTTCTACTCATCCATGTGTTTGCCGCACTGCCAGTGTGAGCTTCCTGTCCTGTAAGCCAGTGCAGCCTCTGGGCTTCACATCCCTGGCCTGGGTTCTGGGGCTGTGTTAGGAAGAGGACCTGAGTCAGCATCTCACTGTGTCAGGGTTCGCTTGCCAGAGGCAGAGGCCCGATAGGCAACCTCTGGCAGTGAAATGGCTTTGGAGAGCTGAAGGATCAGCTTTGCTTCTCTCTCCAAATGTAGGGTCTTGTGCTGCAGAGGACTTGGGGGCCTGTGGGGCAGCCTGGCACTGGCTAGAAACAGCATGGGAGAAGACAGGAGCTGAGAATCCTTTGGGGGCCTTAATTTCCTCCTCAGTAAAATGAGAGCTTAGATGCCTTTCGGCCTCCAAAAACAAGTCCTGTTGTGAATAATTCTGAGGCTGAACCTGAATCCTGGTGTTCAGGTGTACTTAGCACAGACTACCAAACCGGCATGAGGAAGAAGTGGTTCTCAGCCCTGGGTTCCATTGCTCCCTAGGCCAAATCCAGGTGGGACCAGACCAAGGGATTTTTTTCAGGCTCTGCAGGTGATCCCAGTATGCAGCCAATGCAGAGAAACACAAGGCTAGAAGGCTGAGGGAATGGGAAAGGCTGGGGTTGAAAGCTGCATTCCCAGATATCCCAATATTACATCTGTAGAATCATCATTCCTTGAGATATTCCTAAAATAGGTTTTGGGAAATGACACATGCAATATGTCCCTCTTGGAGGGTCCTACCATAGAGTAACCTCTTTTAATTCATTAAATTGAGATGTGAACTTGCCTGACTGGTTTGAACATGATAGCCTTCATCCAGTAGTTCCTTAACACTGTCCTATCACTGATCCAAGGTACACCAGGTGGGAAACTCTGGGTTAGAAATATGAAACCAAAAGTCTGGAATCCTTAAATGTCTTTTTGGAAAAAAAAGATCATTGAGCTGTAGGAACGTTTTTGATCCTCCTAAGGAAATGTGAGTTATTGCCAAGGCTTGGTGTGTGTATTTCTAAATTTAAGATTGGGACACTTGTCACTTTATTTCCTTGCAACAATAGTTGGAGGCTCGATGTTTGCCAAGAACTTGGAACTTAGGTGAAAAATATTGGTAGAAGAAGTTAAAACTATTACTACCAACTTAAAAAAATGTTTTCCTCCCAATTTTGGGGATATACATACAAGTTTTACAGGTACCATGATTATCATTTTGGCACTTTTTAAATTCTCTTTGAGTATTATTTAAAGAGTTGAGATTATACCAAACATGCAGTTTTGCAATCTGATTTGTTTTACTTCAGGTTATATCAAAGCATGTTTCCATATCTACATCTCTAGAAAAATCTTCCTAACCATACATTTCGTGTTCATTACCGTGATTTTGATAATCATATCCCCGTTTGTGGACATTTAGGTCATGTACAGTTTGGGGCTGTTTTCAGTGGCATGTGGCCAATCCCGATTATCTGTGGAAGTGGGTATCTGAGCGCTCAGCTAAGTGGAAATCAGACAAACTCACAAGAACAGCTGCTTCAGCCTCTTTCTCTAGCAAAGATTTTACTGTAACCCCCCTGTAGGGCCCAGAGAGTGTGTCATGGGGGCAGTTTCTTCCTGTCCGTCTTCTCTGTGTGCTGTGGGCATGTTCCCATGCAGACAGTGGTGGGGGTGAGGGGACCCAAGAGAACCCACCTGTGTGTCAGTCCTCTTTGTAAGCACCAAGATCTAAAATCCCTGGATGTTAAGACTCCAAGTGGAAGGAACTGAGGCCAGAGAAGAGCTGGAACCTCCTTAGGGTCACTCAGAGCTGGGCTAGAGCCCAGGTCTCTTAGTTCTTCCCTTCCACTGCCCACACAGGGCCAGTGACAGGCACTGCAGCCTCTTCATAGACTTGCAGGATTTGGTGTGGCTTGGGGCAGTAGAGGAAAGGCACAGGGTTCATGGTCAGAATGGGGTTTGTGCCAGGCCAGGCAGCAGGTGGCTCTGGGTAAGCACTGCCTCACTCTGAACCTCGGGCCCCGCATCTGTAAAAGGGGCTGTTATGAGGAGGAAATGGAATCACGGAGGGGAAAACACTTGTTGTCCCAAAGGTGCTGTAAGAGTGTAGCTTTTATGGTGAACCCACAAAAACACACACACGAAAAGGTTTTATTTTTGTCAGGACCTAAAACAAATTGTGAGGAAGTCACAGATGCCGTTCATTCAATACCAGTCAAGGGGACGCTTCTGGGACCCTTCTCTAAGTATGGATGATGTAGAGACAGATTTTATGCTAAAATAGTTTTCTTGCTCCTCTAAGTCTCTCTTCCCACCAGGCAGGAAAAACCCTGCCTGTAGGAAAAACCCAGTTCTGTCTCCCCTGGGCCATCTTGCTGAGCCCTGCTGCCAGAATGAAGATGTAGCCCCACAGGCCCCTGGGGTCTAATGCTGGGGTGCATTCTCCTGCCCAGAGAGTCCCCAGAGTTCCCAGGCTCAGCTGAGGAAGAGGTTAAACCAGTTTTGGAATCTGAATAAGGAACCTTGAAATCTGGCCCTTGGAGCCTGGGGAAATTTGACACCCTCTCTCTTGTGGGCACCTCCCTTACCTGCAGCCCCTGCTGCATCCAGGACCAGGGATGGGCAGGGATATGCAGGGAGCAGGGGGTTTTAACACATTAGCTGCCATGTGAGTTGTGTTTAACTCACGATAGTTTTGAGCCCAGGCCTCGTGAAGCATATGTGACTCGCAGGTCTCTACCTTGGGAGCCACAGGGTGCGCGGGCAACTGAGCTGCCATGCTATAGCATATGTGTTACGTCCGTGATGGGTGGCCCCCTGGGCAAAAGCCTGCTGTCGATTCATGAAAATCCTACTTGTTGATGTTCTTATTGTTACAATCCATACTGACAATTTAATTGCATGTAACAAGTGCACAGAAAACAATAAAAAATAATACATTTTTCATTAAATTAGAAAGGATCATTTTGTTTTCGAAGTTTTTATTCTATTTTCTCAATGAAACACTGTGGCCCCAAGGAAAAATTTTTTTTCTAGTGTGGCAATCGGTGTGTTAAACAATGAAGAAGCCCAACCAGACCAAGTGGGGGTTGGTCCAAAAAACAGTGTGGGGGGCGGGGGCAGAAATAGGCCCCACAAAGAGACCGGTTCTGCAGTTGTTTCAGGGGCCAGTGAGAGAACATGCTTGAGCTGGGCCCCAAGATGCTGGCAGCTCCTCAGTACAGGCCTGGGAGGCCCACCCCATGCCCTACCCGAAGTACCAAGGGGGGCACAGAGGGCATCAGTTTCCATTGAGGCGTGGTAGCTGCGAGCGACCTGGGGCTGCCTTTGCTTGGGTCCTCTAGTGATGAGACTGCTAAAGTCTTTCCCTCCGGGGAGTTTGGGGTACAATCCCTGTATCATCTGGATGTGTCTGCACAGGCTTGTGTGTGAAGGGCCACCTGGCCTGGGAGTGAGGGTGGGAGCAATGGTTGTGGGTTCCCTCCCAGGCTGGAATCCACCTCCCCCTCCCCACACACACACTCATGCTCTGGGGAGTGCCCGGGTTATGGCTCCAGAACTGCTGGCTGAGTGCAAGACTGGACTGGACGTGCTGCATGGTAGCAGCTGGGGAATCCAGGGGTCAAGGCAGGAAGAGTGGAAGGGAAGCGGGAGGGGATGTGGAAATGGAGGAAACAGTAGGGGCCTCCCTCTGGCCTCTAGGCCCTCACTGGTTCTGAAGGAACAGGTGTCTCCTGGGGAGGGGCTGAGTCTTATTCCCACGTGGCTTTGGAATGCCTGAGTGGCATATTAAGAAGACTGAGAAAGGGGACTTAACAATCTATGTGTAAATGTGTGTTAATGCCCCTTCCTCTCCCTGCCACCTTGCCATGCATTAATTCATAAAATGCCCGATTAAAGCCAGACACTGTGTAGGGCAGAAAATACAAAAATAAAAAGCACATCTCTTGGGCCTAGGGAGTCTGGTGAGGCTGCTTGTGTGTGCCTGTGTGTGGTGTGCGTGCATGCATGCGTGTGCCTCCGTGTCTGCGTATATGGGGCAGGAACAGGTAGGTTCAGGGGAGAGGGAAGCACAGAGAAATGCTTCGGTCCTGGGAGCTAAATGTTCTGTTGAGGATGCGGAGAAAGGGTGGACCCAGCCTGAGGAGTGAGGGGGGCATGGGGAGGCTCCAGGACGGGGAGTATCCGAGGAGGACCTGGATTTTGTCAAGAGGAGAAAGAAGCCACTACACATCTGTTAGAATAGTTAAAAAGTGAAAGGAAACACCCTGACAACATGGAGTGCTGGCCAGGATGCAGAGCAACTGGAACGCCCAGACACAAAGGGTGGAAGCACAGTGACGTGGCCACACTGGAAAACAGTTTCTCAGTTTTTTAGTAAAGTTACACATACACTTAGCACATAACTCAGCAATCCCATTCCTATGTGTTTATGCAAGAGAAATGAGAACGCGTGTCTACACACAAACCTGGATGCAAATGTTTATAATAGCTTCATTCATAATTGTCCCAAACTGGGAACAACCCAATGTCCCCTGAGTTGTAGATGAAATAAACAAACCGTGGTGTATCCATACCATGGACTACTCCTCGGGAATAAAAAAGAACAAACTATTGATCCATGCAGCAACATGGACGACTCTCAAAGGCATTTTGCTGAGTGGAAGAAATCAGTTTTAAAAGGTTACATACTGTGCAATTCCATTTCTATGACATTCTAGAAAGGGCAAACTGTAGGGATGGAGAGCAGGACTGTGGCTGCGGGGGTTGGGGGGGAGGCTGTGACTACGAAGGGGCAGCACGAGGGAGGTTTGTGGAGTGTGGCATGTTGTGTGCTGGTTGTGGTGGTGGTTACATGAATCTGTACATGTGTGGAACTCGTAGAACTGTACACAAAAAAATTCTAGTTTTACTGTATGTAAATTAAAAATAATATAACAAAAAGAAGAGGGAAAGGCATTCTAGCAGAAGGAACAGTATGTGCAAAGCCCTTGGAGGCAAGAGGCACTGTTACAAGTTGGCTGCGAGGCAGCTGGGTGGGGACGGCGAGGGGAACCTCTGGGCGATGGGGCTGGGGCAGAGCCTGTGTCATCGTCCTGAGGGCGGAGGGGGCAACAGAAGGGCTTTTGAGCTTGGAGAGGTGGGTTGTGTGTGCGAGTCAGAGAGCTGTTCTGGGGGCCAGGAGGAAGGCGGCTGGGGGAGGGGAGTAGAGTGTCTGGGGCGTCATTTAGGCGGGCAGGACAGAGGTCTGGGCCCTGTAGCTGCCCGGAGGGAGCAGGCAGGAGGGACATGTGGGCAGCAGGACCTCCAGCCCTTGGTGATCTCGAATGTGGAGCTCAAGAGCAGGTCGAGAGTGACTCTAGTGTCTTTTTCCAGTTTCTGGAGGTACAGGTCTCTGTGTGCCTTCCTCCTCTCTTCATCTTCATTTTTATATATCTTTTGCTGTCTCTTTACTAGTTACACTTTAATGTACTCATGATGTAGAAGTAACTTATTTAAAAGTGATACTAATTATTTTAATTCTATAGATTATTATGTTATATTCTTAAGAGCAATGGTGAAATGTTTGCTGTTTCTGTCTTAATCCTCTTAATTGGTTTTGTGCATGTTATAATCATAAAAGCAGCATAGAGATAATTCCCATAATAAATGAGTACATGTTATTTGTGTCACCTGGGCTGCCTTTCCTGTGGTCCTTGCTGCCCTCTGCCAGCCAGTGCAGCCACCTGGCCCCTTCCTCCCAGCCTCCATCATAGGTGATCACTCCTGCTGGGGGGTGGGCAGAGACTGCGGCTGCCACATCCCTCCTAGCCCAGCTCCTCCGCCTGCCGTGGGCTTGGCTTTCTGCTAAGTGGCCGCAGAAGGGGCTGTATCACATGCTGTTTACCTGTGGGTACTTTTTGTTTGGCTTTGAGGGTGTTTGCTTGCAATGAGCAAACAGCCTCTTCCAGGATCATCCGGAGAACTCACATCCTCCCATCTTGGCTGGGACGGCGGGTTCCTGGTTCTGTGTTTAGGAGCCAAGTCAGGTAGGGATTTTCCCAGAAATGCCATCCGCCAAAGAACTGGTCAAAGACAGCAGAGGGGATAAGACTAGAAGACAGAAAGGGAGAGAAAAAAGAGAAGAATCAGAGGCAGAGACGTAGGGGTGTGAGGTGAAGAGAGTAAGGTACAGAGACAAAGGAGACTGGCTCTGGAGAGCCTGTCACCCGTGGGTGCTGTGTGGGACCAGGTGGGCGCTCCCTGCAGCCCGTGAGCATGCCATGTGGCGGGGGCTCCTGGCTGGGCTGGGCATGCTCTTCTGAGCCGGGTTCCATCAGTGGTGTCGCCTGTTGGCAGAGCAGCACTGTTTTCCGCTGGCCTGGCTGGCGCACTTCACAGCTTCACAGGCCCCAGAGCCCTCCTGGTGTCAGCCTGTGCTCCTGCTGGGGAAGCGCTGGCAGCAGGACAACCCTGACTGTGTCCCACTGGCCGGTCTTGCCTCTGTCCAGACTGGTTTTGCGCCAGTGCTGTGAGGTGACATGCAGTGCACTGGGCACTAGGAAATTCTCAAGATACTCTGGCACAGATTTAACAAGTCGGTTTAGTATTTTTAAATGCTTGGTGACATGTTTGAGGTGGGAAGGGAAGTCCTAGATGCAGTCAAATTTGTAATGTCAGAGGGCCATAATCTCAAACAGTGCAGGATCTACAACCCTCTTCATCCTTTTCACCAAAGGAGGTGAAGGAACTGCATCCCCAGGGACATGTGATAACCTTTGCCAGCCAGGAGAGCGGAAGGAGGAGGGCTGGGAGACAGGGTTGGGGGAGAAGCAAAGAGCTTGTTTCCTGGGAATCCTCAGGGGAGGTGTTGGGCGGATGGGACGTGTCCTCAGGGTCACTTTCTGCCTCCTGCTCTGCAGGATCTCTTCCTTCTAGGGCTCCCATTCTGTCTGTCTGGGCTCTCCTTTTAGGGTTCAGATGCTGTTGATTCTTTTTGATGAATGTGGGGTTGAGGTAGGATTCTTAGAAGCTTATTCTTTTAAATATTGTTGCTGCTTCTCCTCCTGACCTAATTATAGAGGAACTTTTCATTGATTTTCCTTTTGGGCCTTATAGTGTTTTGAAATGCTCTTTTTGTATCTCCCTTTCTCTTTTTTAACTATAAGAGCAATACTTGCTTGTCGTGGAAAATCCCGCCTGCTTTTGGGTCTCTTTGGAGGGGTCTCTGGGCCGTGCTCCCTGTGTTAGAGCCGCAGCACAGTCAGCGGCACCTGCCAGGAGGGCTGCATGGTCAAGGTCCCTGTGCATTCGCCCTTGGAGGTCAACTGTGGACCGGCTTCCCAGAGTGCTGCTCTCTGGTTGCTCCTGGAGCAGCAGCGGTGACTGTCTATGGCAGAGGGAGGCAGGACAAAGGGAACCCAAATCTACTGAATTTGGTTAGCAGAGAGGCCTGCCATGTGCCCAGGCACCGTGTGAGCACTGGAGTGAGATGAGCACGCCCCAGGCGCCCTGGGGGAGGCTGGGGGAGCATGGGTGCAGGCCTACTCCATGACTGGCATCCCAGGTGTGATGTTCTGTGTCCCAGGCATGTTGTCCTGTGGGTCAGCTGTGTTGTTCTGCTGGCTAGGTACGACTCTACCTTTTTTGAATAAGGAAACTAGGGCTCAGAGGCGCCTAGGGCCTTGCCTGAGGTCTTGTGGCTGGGAAATGGGGTCAGGAGCTGCACCCAAACCTGAATGAGACCAGGCCAATATCTGGGACCAAGGGCGAGATGAACACGTATGTAAATGGTGGGGGCAGCTCTCTCATTCTTTTCACCCAGCCAGTTGGAGGAGGTCTGGGGATGCCTGGAAGGATACCTGAAGTCCCTTGGACATGACAAGGTAGAAGCAGTGGAGGCGGGGGACCATGCCTGCTATTCACACCCTCTACACAGAGTCACACGGACATACACGCACTCGCTCACACACATCCACTCACTCCGTGCACTTGCATACGTTATTCACATGCTCATACATGCAGCCACACCCTCACACAGACACAGACACCCACACTTTCTCACACACACTCACACACCCTTGCACATGTGCACACCCACAGAGAGGCTGCAGAGGTGCTGCCTGGGCTCACAGCGCCCAGCTCTGAAGCAGGAGTGTTTGGCAGGGTGGAAGGGCAGGAGCCAGCCTCGAGCTGTGCCCAGGCTGTGGTGGAGGCGCTGGTCCTGCTGCCTAGGTTCTTGGGCCCAGGGGAGGTGGAGGCTGCAAGGCAGTTTGAGGACTGGAGGCTGGGATGGCTGTTGAATGGCCACTTGGATGCCCATGCCTATGCTGGAAGCAGGGTGGGCGGGACACACGGGCCTCTTTCTGCAGGACAGAGTGGCTCTGTTGTCTGTGCACACAGAGGCTCAGTGTGTGCCTCCTGGGAGACCTAGACCCCAGGTCTGGGAGTGGCCACTGGCAGGGCTGCTTCCTGGGCAGCAAGGGCCCTTGCTCGCAGCCTGCCTGCCCATCTGGCTACTGTCTGCTCTCAGAGTCAGTTACCACGTTCTGACCCACCCCCCTCTCCTGGCGCTAAAGATCCTTTCACAACTACAAAGATACTATTGTACCCCTTTCTTTCAGAACATTCTGCCTTGAAACTCTAGCTAAAATCCTTTCATCTCCCTTTTGGCTGTCTGGGCAGGGACACCTGCACAGTCACTTCTCGAGGAGTCAGAAGAGGCCCCTGGCTCCTTGTTCACGCTCACTTATCCCCCTGGCAGTGGTCCAGGGTGACTGGTTTAGACTGTAATTGTCACAATACCTTACTTGGTGCCGTCTTAAAGCATGAAAGGTTCAGAGGGTGAGTTCTAATCAGAACTGAATTCAAACCCTGCTCACCACCTTGGGCAAGTCAGTGAACCTTTAACCTCTCAGCTTCAGTTTTGCTGGAAGATAAGAGGGGCCCCTCGAGGGCACGTATGTTCCATGCTGTAATGGGCATAAAGCATATTGCCTGATAGTCAGCACATAGTAAGTGCTCAGTTATTGGGAGCTAGGCTAACACGTTCCTTAGACAGCAGACAGGGCTGGAGACGCAGCAGGGCCTGGACTGCTGGGACCATCAATAGGATCCTTCAGTGCATCAGGAGGGGCAGGAGCGGGGAAGCCTCGGACTCTAGCTGCACGGAGGGTTTTGGGGTGGGCATGTGTGCTGCAAGGGGACTGCCTTTGTATCAGCCCTGCGGATCCATCTTGTGATGGGGAATTAGAGAAAGAGGGAATCAGAGGAAGGGGAAAGGTGTACCGAATCCAGGGGTTCTTGACCCCGGGTCCATGCATAGAATTTAGGGAAGCTCTAAACTTGGTTAAAGAAAGTTGCACCTTTATTTTCACTAGTCTCTAAGCGAAATTCAGTCTTTCTTCAATCATGAATGTAGACATTAATCACAGTAGTGTTAGTAAGAACTGTGACTGTCACCAAGAGAAGTCGCAGATATCTTATGTCATGCCAGTGGATGCATGTGCTATGAAATATGGTCTTTACTCATTGCTGCTTTGAAAGTGCATTTGTTTTTTTGTTTTTGCTTTTGAGACAGTCTCACTCTGTCACCCCACATAGAGTATGATGGTGTCATCATAGCTCACTGCAACCTCAAACTTTTGGGTTCAGGCGATCCTCCTGCCTCAAACTCCCGAGAAGCTGGGACTATAGGCATGCACCAGTGCACCTGGCTAGTTTTTCTATTTTTAGTAGAGATGGGGTCATGCTCTTTTAAGTAAGGCTGGTCTTGAACTCCTGAGGGAGTGAGTTCTCAAGGGATCCTCCTGCCTCGGCCTCCCAGAGTGCTAGAATTAAAGGCGTAAGCCACCGTGCCCAGCCTGCATTTGTTATTAGATATATGAATAGATGTTATTATTTAATGTGTTAATTAAGAAGCACATATATGATTATATCACAAATTTATTTTCTGGACTATTTTGATAATTGTATTTCTGTGTAATTGATTACCTTTGTAACCTGATGGGTTTCACTTTATACGTTAAACACAAGCATCATGAGAAGGTTCCACAGCTTTACCAGTGGCCAGAAGGGTCTTTGGAACCAAAAGCCTTGAGAACCCCTGGCTCTGTGCAGATATTCGTCAGTGTGACCTGAATTTTGGAGAGTACCAGAAGCCCACTTTGCCTGCAGATGTCTTTCCTCAGCCTCCACCACAGGGCCTTTAAAAAATAATCTTCAACAAACTTGTAATGTATGCGAGGCACTGTTCTGAATACTTTCCCCTCAATAGTAGTAACAGCATATTGTATTGTATCTACAACATACCATGTTGTTATGGTACAACAACATAACAACAATGCCAAAGCATTGGTCTTTGTAGCTTTCTTATTCATTGTCTCACCGAATCCTTAAGACCTTTCAGGATTGGGAGCCCATTAGACCCATTTTAGAGATGAATAAGTAGAGGCTCAGTGATGCTGAGTAATGGCCAACTCATGCAGATCATGGTATAAAGGACTTCAAGGTGGGCCGTCCCACCACAATGTGATGTTCTTTCTACTCAGCCACCCTGAAAGTTCTCATGCTGGGACTCAGCCTTTTCATTTTGATATCTAGTCTTTGCAGATTTTCTGTTGTTAATAAAAGTAAATGTCCTTGGAAATTAGCTTGTTGCGTAGAGTGTTGCCCTGAGGGTCTGGGCCCCAGGAGCATCTTGTGTAGACAGAGGAGAGAGAAGGGCAGGGCCGGAGTGGGAGGCCCTGGAAGGGGCTCTGGCTGGATTAGGGGAGGCCTGGGCAGGGGATAGCCCTAGGGGAGGTGCGAGGGCAGGAGAGTTGGTGGTGGGTGTTGGAGCCGGGTGGGAGGATTGGGAAGGCAAGTGCTGGGGAGGACGCACTGATATGGAGGGTGAGCTCTGAAGCCCAATTTGACTCTGTGCATTTTGCTCAGGGAGTCTCTAAAGTACATGTGGGGGGCTGAGGGAGCCCCCATTTCTGGAAGTGTGTGATGCAGTTCACTGCTTGGGACTGGGCCAAGAGGGCATGTCGTAGACAAACAGAGCATTTTCTCTCCGTCATGAACAGAGAGACCTCTCCTCTTCTCTGACTCTGAGAGCATCCGTGTGGTACTGCCAGGCACTGCCCATTGTCTCTTGTCTTGGACTGCAGCTTTCTCCCTAATTTCTAGAAGGCAGTAGCCCCAACGCACATCATATCACCCAGCAGCGCCCAGCGCAGTGTGGATGCAGAGGATGTGCGCAAGAAACATTTTGGTCAATTGGTAGCCTCCTAAATCTCTCCAGAGTGGTCCAACAGAACTTTCTAAGATGACGGAAATGTTCTGTCCTGTGCTGTCCAATATAGTAGCCACTACTCACAGGTGGCAATCGAGCACTTGAAATGTGGCTAGTGCAACCAGGAATGGAAGTTTTTAATTTTCATTAATTCAAATGCAAATAGTCACGCGTGGCTCTCATATTGGTTAGTGCAGCCCGGCCAAGAGATGCACAGGGAAGTGGTGAGGGAGCCCGGCTCCATGGTGATGGAGCCGGGTAAGTGACTGAAGTGGGCTGAGTGAAACGGAAACAGATCTGCCTGTGCTCTGTGTTCTCGAGTGTCACTGAGCTGTGGTCAGAGGAGTGTTCATCTCCTATGAGAAAAACAATAAGGCAAAGGCGATGCTGAAGGCAACTGTCCTTCCCCATAGATTCTGGGAGGCGACAGGGAGTGGTGGGGCTTGTGAGTGCAGGGAGCACGTCACTGGGCGAGAGCCACAGCCTACTCCAGCCACGTGGGAACATGGGCCCAAGGTGTGACTAGAACCTCCCCTTTTTCAGGGGAAGCTGAAATCTGGATTTTTATGTGAAATATCCTGGATTTCAAACATTGGCTCAAATTTATTCAAAATACTTCAGGCCAAACAGAGCACATCTGCTGGCCAGATTTGGCCTGTGGATCTCAGTTTATAAACTTCCCCCAGGTCTAACCCTGTGTGAGTCCGCACCACCTCCTGGAGACTGGGGTGCATCCAGGGCAGTTTGTCCCGATTGGCTCAGCCTCCCCTGTTGTCACGAGTTTGGTCAGAAGAAGGGGAGAAGTGTGTCTGGAAGACACAGACCCGCCCCTCTTGCCTTCATTGGGGCTGTCTTGGCCTCTGAGCAGCCAGAGAGTAGAAATTTCTGGAAGATTGGAGAGGAACAGCTCAGACAGAAACTTGCTTAATTTTTTCAGCAGCAATCCCCACCCCCTCCTGACCCAACCCTACTCCCAGGTCTGAGAGAAAAATGTGTGGCTGATAATACAAAAGCAGCCAGAGAAAATTTCCAGCAAATGACAGGGTCTCCGAATTCCATCCGCCTGTGGTGTTCCCACACTGGTGCTCTTGTGAGCTGGGACAAAATGCTAATTCAGCTGTGGATGTGGAGAGGGCTCCTGGGGCCAGCAGGGCAGAGAGGCCCCAACTGTAATCAGCATAGAGACTGTAGCAGCCACCAGCAAACAGGGAGGGGAGATAAGGGACCCTGTCTAACTAACTCCCTCCCATCTCGGGAGCAGGAGGAGGGTTCACACTCCCAGCTACAAGGCATTTGTTCTCAGCACCGGTCCCAGCATCCCTGCCACAGAAGCAACCCCACGGGCATGGCTGGAAAACTGAGATCATGGTCATAGCCACAGTACTAACGATAGCGAACACTGATCCAACTTAGCTGCCTTGCGTGTCAGACCTTGTTTTTAATGCTTTACCTGCAGCGCCTCATGTAACTCTCATGGTACTTAGAAGAATGATCTTTTTTTTTTTTTTTTGAGACAGAGTCTTACTCTGTTGCCTGGGCTAGAGTACCGTGGTATCAGCCTAGCTCACGGTAACCTCAAACTCCTGGGCTCAAGCAATCCTCCTGCTCAGGAAATATCTGCTCAATGAATTAATGAATGGTCCACCCCACGAGGGAGGTGCTGTTATGATCCCCATTGTACAGATCGAGGCCAAGGTCACACAGCAAGGACACCGTGGAGTTGGAATCAACACCCAGGCAGCCTGGCTCTGAGCCCATGTGTTGGTAACAGCTGCACTAGGCTGGGGATGGCAGGAGGCCCCAGGGCGATGCCTCCTTCCCTTCTGCACCCAGAGATGGAACCTATCAGACAGCTTGGGGACTGGAGAAAGGTCATGATCCTGTAGGCAGGGACTGAGTGGGGCTCCCTGGGACCATTTGGATATCAGATGCTCAGTTCCTGGCTCAGCCTGTGCCCCGTGGACCTTGAGCCATCCACATTGAGCCTGCTGACTTGCGCTCTCCCTGGAGAATGTGCACAAACTCTAAGAGGCCATTGGTCTTTCTAATGACAAGTAGGTCACTCCATCCTTGGAGCAGAGAGCTGGCAGCTGCATGTACCAAGGGCCCTGTGCAGAAATGCACATTCCATGCTCCCTTCGTAGGCTGAGCAGTAAATCAGAGCTGATGCTGGAACTTGGACTGGAATAATGTCCCCTCTCTGCTGGGGCTGAGGGGCCCTGGGATGGGCACCCCCACTAGCTGCTGTTCCTCAGTTGGGGCAGGAGGTGAAGAATTTTCCTTCCTGCCCACCCTCCACCCTCTGCAAGCCACACGTTAGGTGACATCTGCAACTCCTTTTCAGAGAGTCACAGCAAAGCAATTTTGTGTGTGAAGTGTCTGGGGATGGGAAGGGGGTCTGGGATCGAGTGGCTGGGTCTGAGGGTGGGAGACCTCAGCAAGTCTTGCTGCTCTCACCTCTGGCTTCTGTTCCCTGCTCCGTGTTGGCCTGACTTTGCTGTTTTTCAAGTGGAAGGTGTTACATGTGCAAGCTGCTATTTTGTGTGCATGAGAGAGAGGGAGAGAGAGATCTGGGATCCACAGAGACAGGGGCAATCTTCATATTTGGAAAGAACAGACTCTTTTCTAAAAACGTGTCTCCCAAGAGCCTCCTCTCATCCATGGACTGCTCTGACCCTCACTGGGTACAGAATCCCCTCCCCAGCTGTACCTCACATAACAGCTGTGCAGGGGAGCAATGCTCCTCTTCCTCCTCCTCATAGCTGACATTTATTGAGCATCTACTAGGAGTCTAGAATAATTGTAAGCATTTGACAGTTATCTCATTTAATTAGCATAATTGCCCGTATTGCTGTGTGTTAGGCTGGTTCTCCCAGGAGACCTTGAGACAAAGCTTCCAGTGCAAGCCGTTTATTTGGAAGGGGCTGCCAGAAGAGGGCAGTAAGGAGGGAGGGAAGGAGGGGAGGAGGGAGAAGGAAGGGATGAGATTGGCCAGGAATGAAGCCAGTTTGGAAGACAATGTGTGCGCTATCAAACTGCCACGCCTCCCTGCCAACATATACTCCAGGCTCTGGACCGAGGTGGTGCACGCCGGTGCTTCTCCTCCACAGGCACCTCCACGTGCAGCAGCCCCCTGGGTGGAAGTGCTCAGAAGCCTCGTCCTGGACCAGCTGTCACCCCAAGCCTGTCTCCCTGCTGCTCCTCCTGTGGCAGCAGCAGGGCTGGAGGAGGAGCTTGTCTGCCAGGGCTTCCTGGCTGGGTCCACAGCTGTCCCCTGACATCCACACTCCATTCCCGAGGTGGACATGCTGGACACGGCCCTCTTGGCACTCTTGCTGCCAGGGCCCCCTGCCCCCGTGGCCAGTCTCTGCAGCAGCGGGGGCAGGGGTTGCGTTAGTTTCCTATTGCTGCCGGAACTACCAAATTTAGTGGCTCAAAACAACACAAATTTGTTCTCTTATGGTTCTGGTTAGAAGTGCAAAATCAGTTTCACTGGGCTAAACTCAAGGTGTCAGCGGCTCTAGGGGAGGATCCTTTTTATGGCCTTTTCCAGCTTCTAGTAGCTGCCTGTATTCCTGGCTGGTGCCCCCTTCCTCCGCCTTCAGAGACCGTCATCTCAGTCTCTGCTTCCGTCGTCCCGTCACCTTCTCCTCCTCTGTATTTGTATGTGCCTCCACCTGCCTGTTATGAGGACACTTGTGATTAAACTTAGAGCCCACCCAGGTAATCCAGGACAGTCTCTTCCTCTAAAGACCCTTAACCTCACCACATCTGCAAAGCCCCTTTTCCACATACAGTAACATGCACAGGTCCCAGGGATTAGGACCTGGGTGTCTTTGGGAGGCATTACTCAGCTTTGCACAGGGGTAGTCCACCCTCTGCCTTGAGGACCAGAGTTCCTGGGAGTGAGGGTGGGCTGGGGCTCTGTGCTTCCGGGCCGAGTGAGACCAAAGTGACCTTTCAAATGCTTTCCCACTGCCATCTACCAAAACCAGGAAAAGCAAGCATTACTGGATATTTAGCAAGTAACTAGTGTGTTCTGCCACTTCCAGAGTTAGGTTTTCACTCTTCAATCAAATTCCTCCTTGAGTTCATGGAAAGACGGGGAGTCATGGAATCTCGGGAGGAGGAGGCACTTGGAGAGGGCGTATGAACAGGGGACACTCACCGTGGGGACCCCTGGGCCAAATCAACCAGATTCTCCAGACTTGGCCCTGGATGCTAAAGCGAGAGATGAAGGAATCTGGGGAATCTTCTCTCAAGTCTGCGAGACCATGCATTTTCACAGAATCCCACCTTGCATGTCAGGAGGGGAACATTCTGTGGTCTAACGCTGCATGTCTTTGTAGCACTCCTCCGTGACACTCCAGGGCAGGAGGATAAGATGAAGCTCAGGTCCTCAGGAAGGCAAACAGGAAAATCACACTAATACTTTGTTAGTACTATCCTTTCCTTAGTTGTTTGGAAGTGCTGCTCCCGTGGGATTAACTGTGCAGTCATTTGACAAGTGGCTGAGGTTGTGGCACTTCAGTTTTAGTTGTAGTTGGGGGCAGGATGGGGCATGGGGGACAGTGAAGACCAATTTCTCCTACTTGCTAGTTTTGCCTTTCAAAGTCTTGGCCTGCACTCATTTCTTTAATTAAATCTTACATTTTCTTGAAGACAGGGAAAATTTTGTTCTTTTGGGACCCTGGTGGCACCATCGTGATCTGGTGGAGATGCCCAGGTGCTTGTCACAGGGGGGAAGTGGGCGTGGAGCCCATTTTCCTGCCTAGGAGGAGCGCTCTGTCCTTGGCCACCCCTCTTCATCTCTGCCCCTCCCTGTCCACCAGGTTCACCAATCCAGATGTCCCAGTGCTGGGGACACCCAGTGCCGGAGCTTCCCCTTGGCACAGCTCTGTCTCCCCAGGCCCCGGCTCTGTGGACTAGTCCAGAAAGCCTGCCTGGGCCCCGTGCTGTAAGAAGCTGCATTTCAGGACACTGAGGGAGGAGCGAAACCCTTCCAGCTCGTGCTTTTCTTGGTGGAACTTGGTGATACATCATCCGGGAAAGCGATCATTCCTTCTAACACTGGATGCCACAAAATCCAAACAGCGCGTGGCCACATCCAGCCTGGAATGCGCTTGGCCTGGCCGCAGCCGGGCAGGAGGCCAGACCCAGGCGAAGGGCCCAGATGCTGTGAAATACTGGTCTGTGCTCAGCAGACTCGCGCAGGCGTCTGCAACACAGGCACAAGGACACAGCGCCCGCCGGACTGTTTGCAGCACAAAGCTGCAGATGGGAGCTGAGGGGGAAACACCGGCTGACTTTAATCCCTTTCAAACGAGGGGAACTGAAATCCACGGTGAGGGGCTATAGCTACTGACTTCCAGGAACACTCAGTGTTTCCAGGAACCTCAGTGAGAAATTGGAGGAGGTGAGGAAGGCAAAGGAGAAGTGGGACAGGGGGGCCTCTGGGGGTGTGGTTAGAGAGCTGGCATTGGGGCCTTGGGGGCAGCAATACGTTTCTGTTTGGTGGCCAGTGAGAGGCAGTGCAGCTGGCTTTGGAGAAAGGACTTTGAGGGCTGGGGAGGCTTCCTGTGGGTGGCATCCTTGTCTTGCCCTTCCCCTTCCCCGCAGGGTCTGGGGTCCGGCCTGCGGCCCTGTCTCCTCAACTGCCCTCCTCCCGCCTGGAATTATCTCCTCAGGGCTTCTTGGCACGAGGCAGGTCTCTGACCACCCCACCTGCGGCTGTCAGATGTGGTACTATGCGTGATTTCAGGCATCCACTGGAAGTCTTGGAACATATCCCCCACGGATAAGGGGGACTAGCGTATTACATTATGATCACTTTCCTTTCCTGGGTACATTTCTGTTTCTTTGTAGCTAATACTGTTACCTAAAGCTCTGCACTTGTCCTCGAGGCCTCGTCAGAAGAACCAGAACAAGTGGTTTGAGGAGAAGAAGAGAGAAGTTTATTACTTTGCTGGCAAAGGAGGACAAATGGATACTCTAATCTCAAAATCCAAGTTTCCTATACATAAGCAGAAATACTGAGCTTTTGAAGGGAGGGCCCTCAGTTCTAGGCTATTGTTGTTAATGATTCTAATCGTCCTATCTCCCATCTCTGCCTCTGTGGAAGACAAAGATGACAAAGCTGTGACCTCCGCCCACCTGGGAGGCTGGTCCAGACTTCCACCAGGCCTGCAGCTGGGCCTGGGATGGAGCCACAGGGCCTGGATGGGGCCCACAGTTCAGCTGAGCTATCTCCTGTAACACAAAGAACAAAAGACATTCCCCTGCCCTTCTCAACCACCTGCCTGAGACAGGGATGCAGGCTTCAGTTCTGAAAAACAGTGGGGGAAGTTTCAAAGAGACAGAAAACATCTTTTTGCAGTTTTATTTCCAGGCCATTGCCTCTGTTACATATTCCCCACTATCAATTTTACACTTCCATATCTATGGGAGGAAGGGGACTAATCTGTTACAATAGTTGTCTCTTTTTGTTTCCTTAGTTTTTTACATATACTTATCCCAAGTCAAATTCCTCCTAATAGACTTGAGCACACATCAATTTTACCTTCTTAGGAGACTCTGTGCCCCAGGGGCTTTGGCCTGTCCCCTTCTGAGCTGGCTGTGCTGGTTTGCTGCACAGCTGTGGCCTTAGGGGTGTCCCTTCACCAACATCCACAGTGTCGTGTCTTGTCTTTTGTGTTGGATCTCCCATTTCTGCATCCTGTGTCTTCCTCTTTGTTGGTTTTCCCCTTGGTTTTAATGGAGTAATTTATGCAATAGCTTATTAAAAATGACCCAGAAGGGGTAAACCAGTTGACACGTTATATGCCTGAAATTGCCTTTATTTTACCCTCACACCTTATTGATAGTTTGGCTGAGTATGGAATTCTAAGGCAGAAATCATTTTCTGTCTGATCTTGAAGGCTTTGCTCAATTGTGCTCTAGCCTCCAGTGCTGCAGTAAAGGAATCCAAAGCCTTTCTGATTTTGATTACTTTGTATCAAACTTGCTTTCGCTTCTCTCTGAAAACTTGTAGGGTATTTTCCCCAGCTTTCTGAAATTTCACAATGATGTGCCTTGGTCTCTCTTACCTTGGCTTCCCAAACAGAGCCCGAGGCAGAAGGCTTATGTGCTGTTTTCTTGCTAGGGTTGCGCAAGCTCAGGGAATACCCAAGGAGAAGCAGGGAAGCAGGAGAGGGGATGTGGGGATGCAGTATCAAGCTGGCTGCTGCTAAGTGCAATTGATTGCGTGTTCCTATGGACCTATCCAAGAAGCTGCATAAATTGAATTCAGGGCCACTTGAATTTACCTGTTGGCTTCTATCTCCCAGTGATCTGCTCAACATAAATTTTCCTGCTTCCGGGTTGTGCACCTCTCAGTGTCACACGCCTGTTAGTCATAGGGGAGCAGGTGGGAGGCACAGCACTGCCAAGTGGTGAAACTTTGTCAAGATGGGTGACCCCAAGTGGCCAATGCTATGGAAGCTTTTGCCCTTAATGGCTGCAGCAACCAGCCGTCTCCATGACTGTGGAAACATGACGTGGTGTTGCTAGGGGCTGATCCCACCAAAACGCAAGTGTGTGGGTGGGTCGTGGGAGGTTGCAGATAATTGAATTCAATGCCATTAGCGTCTCATTTTTAGCCATGGTGTTGGATACCTGGGGGACCCTTCCAATATTTCAATGTTCAGTTAATGTTCAATGTTCTCTTAAAACTCCTGTTTTCAGTGTAGTCCCCCTGCCCTCAGTTGTGCCAGGTGTCTCCCAGCACATAGATTCTCTGGCCTTCTCTCTGCATGGGAAAACCCTGGTCCCTTGCTGGGTGGAGGAGGGCAGTTGCCTGGCTCCCGGTGTGGAATAGGAGATCTGGGTGTCTAGCTTTTCTTAAGTAGATTCAACCAATCCTCTTGTTTTTTATTCACCTTCACCACCCCCTCCAGAGGTACCTGGTGGCACCAACTCGTGTCCTGTTGGGAGCTCTGCTGGCGTAAATCACGCTGAGTCCTGACCTTCTGCCTTCTGATCTAGGTTCAGCTTTCACAGGTCTGCTGAGGCCGTTGCCACTTGCTCGCCTGCTTTCCAGCTTCCTGGATCTTGCATATGGCTGCCTCCTCTTCTGTTCTCTTTGTCCTCGTGAGTTCTTTAAAAATAAGAATGCTTTACCGTCATTTTCATGAGGGTTCAGGAGGGAAGAGAGGGAATAGCAGGTGCCTAGTCCGCCATGTTTAGCGGAACAACAGCACTGCTTGTCTAAGTCAAACTGTCTGGCTCCGAGCCTGCCCTCGCCTAGGTAACCCAACATCAACCAGACAGCCCAGCTCAATTTGCCCCTAGAGACTCTGGTTGGCTTTCGAAAGCAAAAGCCTCCTTATTTTCTCCTGGGGCAGAAGGAGGTTGGCTTCCAGCTCTCCAGGTTTGCTTGCTTGCTTGGAGAAGGGAGGCAGAGAGGGACATGGCTCTCGTTGTTTGAGGCTTCCATAATAACAGGGACAAAACTGGGGTTAATAAACTGTGGAGGTAGCGAAACCTGTGTTGAATCCAGCTCTGCCACTTAGCTACGAGGCTGTGAGAAAGTGACATAAGCTGCCTATGCCTCAGTTTCCTCGGCTGCCCAGTGCGAGGGATGATGCCTCCCTTTAGGGAAGTCACAGGGGGCAGAGGAGCTGACATGCGTCAGGCACCCGGCACAGGGGACACTCCGTAATGCTGGCTACAGTCAGCGTCTTGGAACCCCCTGAGGGAGGACCTCCATGCCCAGCCGCGGGTGCCCACTTCTCCAGTCCTCTTCAGCCCAAGGCCACCCGGCTGGACGGAGCTCTGTGCCCATGGTTGTGAGGAACTGCGCCATGAGCCCCGCACTGCAGGGCCCCTTTATTCCCGTTCAGCCTGCAGGCTGCCCAGCTGATCAACTCACTGAAGGAAAAAGTAAAAATTCATTTTTCCATCTCAGATTCCAAGGGTAGCTTTGTTTTAACCTTCCCGAGGGCCAATCTTCCAGGCATTTTCTGGAGAGCCCTGCTGTCCGGCTGCCAGGCATCTGCCCAGGGGGACTTTAACCCTCTCCAGGGCTCTATTCTAATTTACAGAGCAGCCACTGTGCAGAAGTCTGCTGTGCTGGGCTGCAGGGCGAGGAGGCCGAGGTCACTCCTGTGGTCCCTGAGCAAGGGATGGCTCCGAGCAGGTGCCTTGGTATCAGTTCCTGAGACCTCCTCATGCTCGTTCCTCTCAACCGTGGTTGGCAAGTTCTCAGAGTGTGGTGGCCTTAACTCTTAACCAGCCAGTTCACAGAGGCAGAGAGTGAGGCCGGGGTAGTAACTTAAAGGAGGTGCTGGAGTTCCCAAGGATCTCGGGGGTTTAGTAACCGTGGGATTAAATGATGGCACTAAGTGGTAACTATACAAATACATGCAAGCCCTGTTCTTAGCACTTTACATATTAATGTATGAAAACTCATTGAATCCTCACAGCAACTCTTACCATTCTCATACCCATTTTTCAGATGGGGAAACTGATGTTAAGTGACATGCTTATTGGTGACAGAGCTGGGGTTTGGACCTAGACAGTCTAGCTCCTGTGTATACTTCAGTGTGTCCTTCCAGATACTGCCTTTCTGAAGTGGGTGTCTGTAGTTGTTGAAGGATCATGAACTGTGTTGTCTCCTGTGTCTCAGCTGGTTCCAGGTTCTCATCTCGTGTACTAAAGAGACAGATCCAGGTATTTCTCAGGTCTTCCAAAGCCGCCTGCCGGCACTGCTTCCCCAGGTCAGATGGGAGCACTGGAAATGCTTCTGGATAAGCCCCCAAGGGCCTGAGCTAATCCTTCCCCCGCAGGCCCCCGCGTCCCCTGGCCCAGAACTGGCTCTTGTGTGCTGGGAAGGGCTTGGTGTCTGCAGACTGAAGACCCGAGCTGGAATCCCAACTCTTCTACTTAGTTGGCGTGTCACCGTGAGCAAATTACTCAGTCTCTTTGACCCTCAAGTTCCTCATCCGTAAAGCAGGCATGATGAGAAGTCCTTCCTACCTGCCAGGGTCGTTGTGAAAATATCTGGAGGCAGCATTCCCGAAACAAGCATGCGCTGCTAGCAGACCTTGGTGTGGTCCTCCCCAGCGTTCCATGCTGTGCGAACCCTGTCCCTCAGTCTCGGAAAGAGAAATGGCCGGCATGCAGGCAAGGCTAGTCTGTGGGAGGCTTTGGAGTGGGCAGAACTGGTGTGGGGAAAATGACTGTATCGTCGATATCTTCTCTGTGGGCCTGTGGGTTGCTTGAGGGCACGGGCTAAGCGTCTTGCACACTGCTGTCGCTGCTTCCTGGTCCAGGGCGTGGCATGAGGGCACTGAGCAGAAGGACAGGATAACACTGACGCAGCAGGGTGTGTCGGGGGAGCAGCCTCGGTGCCACGCTGTCCCTGTGCAGAAGCTGCCTGCCTTCTGCCCCAGGTGCCTTGGATCCCCACACTGGTTCCCTGAGGGTCCCCAGAGGGCCTGGCGTCATATGCCTTTCCTAGTGTCCTTCACTCCACAGTGTCTGCCAGTCAGTGTTGGGTTCCAGGCAGCTGTAGGTGACAGCTCAGCCGCCAGTAACAGAAACCACGCGGTGAACGAGGGGGTCTGAGGGGTGAAGCCAGACGCAGCATCGCCCGGCCAGCGCCTTCTTCCTGCCAGGCGGGGACTAGAGCGATAAAGCTTTCAAGTGCTCCTGCTTGAGGCCTTCTCAAAGCCCCACATTTGAGAAACACCATTACGTAAAAACACCATTACAGCATTTTGTGTTCTCCCATAAAATGCAGGGAAGTGGGCTGAGAGAGTTAACATTTCAATATCTATTAATGTTCTTGAAAGATAATTTTTATCTTGGCCGACGCGCTGAAACAGCTTTATAAATTGCTTTCCTTATTTCATGAGGGTGTGGAGAATTCATTTGGATCACAGGTTTCTGCCATCTCTAAATTTGACCTTCCTCTCTGTATTGTTTTCAAAGCTGGTGTTACCTGGTTCGTGTCTCCCGGGCACCCCCACCCCGCCCACCTTGGCCCCGCCAGAACCGTCACTTGCTAAGAGTCCTTCTCTTGGTCTTCATTTCCATCCCCAGCACTAGCTTCTGCCGTTTGTTCACCAAGGAAGTCTCCATCACGTGACGAGGTCACTGCATCCCTGGTGTTAGGTCCTGGAAGCTGAGTGGCAGAACCTGCGGGACAGCCACCGTCAGGCCACGGATGGCTCCTCCTGCCACACTCGCTTGGGGTAAATGAGATTCAAATCTGAGCCTGGGGGGAGTTCATATTACCCCCTGCCAGGTACCTTTAGCCCACCCCCCAGGAAACCCCCTACAGTCAAATATCTATTGTGCTTTAACTGTTCACAATACTTTTCTTTAGGTGTATCAAAGGGGACATTTCCTTGGGCAGATTAAGGAATGGTGAGGAGTAGACCAAAGAGATTTGTAATGTCAGTAGGAACGTTTTCTGTCCTTAAGAACCCACTGTGTGGGCTGCCATGTACGAGGCTGGGCTGGCTTCTTGGACTTAGCACCCACCGAATTGCTGCAAGTCCAGGCAGTGGGAAGGCACAGGAGGGGCCAACGGGAACACAGGGGGAGAGGCAGTGTGAAGGCACAGAAGGTTGAAGGAAACTGCAACAGAAGCAGCAAAATCCTAGTTTCCTTTCCCGTGCTTGGCCCCTCCCAAAACTCACCTCAGTCTTCCAAGACCCTGGAGTCTGCCCTCATCATTGTGTGGCGAAGTGAAAAGCGCCTGCACGTTGGGAACAGTTCACATCCCGCCTGCCACTTACTGGCCGTGTGCCCTTGAGCAGGGCACTTTACTTCTCTAAATCTGAATTCCTGCAGTCGTAAAATTACCATACTGGCACGTGCCTGGTAGGGTCTGAGGGCGCCTGACACTGGTGTGTGCTCAGCACGGGGTCACTGTCACTGGGATCTGTCAGACTCGCTCACAAGTCAGACGTGCTCAGTGCCCTGGCGTGTGGTCTGGGGAATGCTTGAGCTGGGCCTGGGGCACCATCTGGGTCTGGAACGAGCAGGAGGCACAGACCCTGCCTAGAGTTAGGGTCCAGCCCTGGAGCTAATTTGGGAATAACAGATTATCGGAAAGCCGCCTCTGATGCTCTCTCTCAAATATGCCCAAATTTGAGAGTGTGAAATGGTGGCACTTTCTCAATGATATTCTATTTATAGAAATAAATAATAAAGTCAGACAAGAGACATAATAAAGTTATTTTCATTTTGAATGACAAACACATAGCCTGAAAACATTTTTATTTTCCCTCAACTACTTTGCCCTGATGCAAAAAGGTTGCCACGCACCTACGATCTCATTCAAATCTCATTTTACGGAAGAACTGACCCGTCCTGAACAGATAAGCCCCCCTCTGAGGGAAGGGCCCATCCCTACGACCCAGAGCAGTCTTTTGGAATGAGGGCTGGAGCAGGGGCCTTAGGTGGCAGCCCTTTCCCAGGGTGGCACAGCAGCTGGACCAGCTGGCTGTGGAGCCAGACTGCCTGGGGACATGCCCTGGTGCTGCCCTTGACAGTGGTGTGAGCCTTGGGCCATTCCGATGCTCTATGCCTTGTTTTCCTCACCTGTAAAATGGGCACGATAATAATACTCGTACCTACCTCATGAGACTGGCATGAGGAAGAAATGAGTTAATGTAAGTAAGGTTCTTCAAACATCTCAGGCACATCTGAGTGCTGAATAAACGTTAGCTATCATTCCTTTGGTTTTCTTTCTTTTTGCTGGAAATTGGCTGGGCCAGAAATCATAGGAGCAAAAGCACTTTCTTGTCGTGAAGTTGCTGATGTGGAAGGAAAATCACAGTCCTCCGATGGAGCTGAGCAAGGGAGGCTGGCTGGCTGGTGGCTTTGGAGACAGGCCGCCCGGGGCTCTGCCCACACTGGAACAAACAGCCCAGCTGCCCAGGGCCCAGCAGCTCTGATGGGGAGAGGGACGCTGTGTGCCTGATGGGCTGTGCCTGTTGCCTTTGTCCCCAGAGCATGTGTCAGTCCAGCTCCCCGACGTGGGGCCTGACTCTGGGAAACCAAGGCATGCAGGGCTCCGCCAGGTCCAGCCTGCAGTTACTCACAGGACTGTGACATGTGGTTTTCATCCAGCCCTCTGAAATCTGCCCCCGTATCCCCTCTCACCCCAGCCACCCCAGTGTTGTTATGACAATTATTAAATTACACTGTAAAAACATGGAACAGAAACTGCAAATTCCAAACTCTTTGCCAGTCTCACTTGGAGTCTGAGTGGTGATGAAGCAGTGATCAGTCAGAGGGCTGCTTAGAAGAGGGCAAAGGTCAGGGAAAAGACCTAAGGGGGTTGTCACAGTGACAACTCCAGGGCCAGAACAAACTCGATTTTTATTAAACACACACACACACACACACACACACACACACGCACACCGGTGACACATGGCTTCTCTCTGACCCTTCTCTCTCCCAGAAAACTCCTGAGAAACACGTCACACGTGCTTTGCACTTTTGTGTGCTCTGGCAGGGAGAAGAACATGTGATCTCTCTGTCTTCTGTCTTCTCTGCCCAGCTTGTTATCCCGTTGTCCGTGGCGTTTTGCTGGAGGACCAGATTTTTGTCAACTTTTCTGATGTCCGGTATTAATAGCCGGGGAAAGATGACTGGGCCTCTGGCTGCTCGGGGACTCCAGTTGGTCCTGTGCAGCCAGCCGGGGTCCTGTTGCAAGCACTGGCAGTGTCAGGGTGCAGATAGGGTGGTCTGGGGAGTGGAGAGCGAGGCAAGATCTCGACTGGGTTTCCCCAAAGTGGAAGAGCATTCCTGTCCCTGTGACCCCATAGAAATGAGAAAAAGTCTCCCGCTGGCTATTAGAGTAGAAACTGTAGTAAACTCCAAGTGCCTGTTTTTCAAACTGTCTCTGTGCAATGGCCACCAGCTTGAGTTGGAAGTTTTCAAAAAAGTCCTTCTCAGAATACCTCCATTTGACAGAAGGCTCCCTCCATGCCATCTGCCCGTGTCATGGGGAAACTGGTTCAAGGGATAGATCTGTAACCAGGTGGCACTGTCATCCTCATCACAGCCATTTGTAGTGACAGCACCGTGCTCTTATTAGGGAAGGGGGGATGCTACGCCTCATTGCTAAACTGTCTTCCTGTCATCTGACCAAGGGCACGCACTGAGCCCAACAGAGAGCATCAGAAGATCTGTATTGGTTGGGTTTTGCCCTGATAATGCTGCATAACACACAACCTCACCGTCTCAGTGGCTTATGAGAGCATCTGCATATATTGTGGCTACACGGGTGTGGGTAGGCTGGGCCCAGTGGGCACGGCTCGTTGGCTCCAGGCTGGGGTTGGGTTCACATCTGCTCCAGGTGCCTCACCTGGGGCAAGCTCCTTTCATGGTGACGACAGGTTTGCAAGGAGGCAAGCCGAGCCACACAAGCACGTATAAAGCCTCCAGTAGGACATGGCGTGTATGTCTGCTCACACCCCGTTGGCAAAAGTCAGTCGTGTGGCCAAGAGAGTAGGTGGGGAAAGCAGACTCCATCTGCTGTGAAACCATGGCAAGGTGGGGTGCAGGGAAAAATTGTGAACAAATAAGGCCATCAAGGACACTGCCCTTCACTTCGTGGTTGAGAGTGGTCTTCTACTCTCGTGGAGGCAATGGCGGGGAGTTTGGCACTCGGGCTGTCCCCTGTCCAGCGCAGGCCCCCAGCTTCTCAGTGGACTCCTTTGATCACGACTCTCCTGGCTTCCTTCTCACAGTTGCTGGGGCATCTCAAGCCACTTGGCTGGAGCCTCCTTTCCCTCCCTCCTGGCTCCCCCTCCTGGCTCCCCCTCCGGCTCCCCACCCTCCCACAAGCATTTCAGGCCCGGCCGTTCCTTCCTGTCCCATCCTGCTTGTCCTGGATGGAGCCTCCGTACAACAGTGAGACCTTTCTCACTGCCCAGGTGGCCTCCTCCTGGCTGACACTTGTGGTTTTACGATGAAACACCTTCTCTTTCTGCCCCTACCTTGAGTTGTACTCCCAAATATCCCTACTTTTTACTCGGACTTTATAATGTGCCAAACCCAGGAAGAGGACTGGGTATTTTTCAGACCCCAGAGAGTGTTCAGAAAGTGGAGGGAGAGAAACCCTGATCCCACCACTCATGCAAATGGGCCAAACCTTGCAGTGGGTCCTTTACATGCTTTGACTCGTTTATTTCTCATGCCAACGCTTGGAGGGAGGAAGTATCTCATTCTCCCCATTTTATAACTGCAGGAACAGGGCAGGGAGGTTTTGTGACTTTCCCATTGCAAACCAGCTCACAGGGCAGATGCAGAACTCAGTGGTGTCTTCCCCACAGCCTGGGCATCTGTGTTTCTGGCTACCTACCCCCGTGTCCACTCCTCCTCCTCTGCAGCTGAGGCACATGTGACTGTTGGGCCAGGGGCATCTTCTCTGAGAAGGGAAGGGGGAGTCTTGGGAAAGGGGTGGGCAATGGGGACTTGCGGGGAAGGAGAACTAGAGCAGATATAGGGCCAGACAGGGAAGGGGCTCCATCTCTTTCCCTCTTGCCACGATCATCAATCATCGCAGGGCAGAAAAGACAGGGTGTGCATATCGGATAGTGGGAACTGGGGAGGAGGCCGGCAGGCCCAGCTGGCAAGTGTGACGTGTCAGGGTCAGTTTGGGTCCCACCAGCAAACTTTCTAGTATATTCTGCATCTTTCCCCTTCTTTTTATTTTTTTTCTTCTAATTCACTCTTTATTATTCAGCTGAATATATTTCTTCAGAGGATGTTTTCTCAGTTTGATCAAAGCTGCTTTTCTTTCCCCAAAGCTTTGCTTGGGTGGCCCTGCCCGGGACATCTGCTCACGGCCATTTCGAATCTTTTTCTCTGCACAACTGCCAACTTTCCCCAGGTTTTCTGAAGCCAAGTAAGGCTGACAGAAAGATCAAAACAGCCTGTCTTCTTGAGACATTTTGAAAAGATGATTTATTTTTCCCTAGTGTTATCTAATACTTTGAGAATACAGTTTATGACTCCAACTTGAAAACACATTTTTCATTTTAGAAGGAAAAAAAAAAAACAAGCAAACTGGTCTATGGCCAGTTCTCCTTTTAGTATTGATTTAGAATATTAACATGATGGCGTTCATGCCAGGTGTGTGGCCCTGGCCAAACATTAGCTGGGCCTTTCCATTTTCTCAGCTGTGAAATACAGACCGTGTAATTCCTGTTTCCCTAGGTCGCTGTGAGGATCAAAGGAGACAGTGCCTGTGATACGATGGAAAGTTAAGGGCAATTAGAGGGAATAGGACCCAGCAACGTCCCTCTTGGTGTCTCTGTAGAAATCCTCAGATTTTTCCCAGAGGTGCATGTACTGGATGTTCAGTGCAACACTGTCTGCCATAATAAAAAATTGGAGACCATCTAAATATCCTTCTGTTGAGGAATGGGCACATTTCCACAGTGAAATATTACGCAGCAGTTAAAAAGCAAAGTATTATAACTATATATGGACAAATACGGAAAAAGCTTCAGAGCATATTGTTACATCAACTGTGATGAGGCACAGTAATCAGTATAGCTCTGTGAGCCACAGTGAGGCCATCTTGTATGCAGGCTAGTGCAGCCATCTTGTGTACGGACTCACTGTTGTGTAAAGTTAAAAAAATTTATACAGTGATTAATTTGTAAGTGATTGTTTAAAATCATTAGGTGTATAGTTACATTGTACTACACTTGGCAGTTCCTTGGGAACATGTTCCTTGGATGTTCCACAAGGAAATGTTCCTTGATTTGATGGATGCTCTTTGCTTCTGTAAGTCTGCTTGCTTATAAATTATTATAATCAACATGTTTTTTTAGCCATATGTGTATTGTTAGTGTTGTTAATGGTAAAGGTATATAACCCCTGCTCACTTTAAGCTTGGGGCCATTCTCTGTCTCTGGACTTTCCCAGAACAGGGGGTGGTCGCTGGCCAGCTAATAAAGACTCCTAATTTGGCTCAATTCGGTCTTTAGGTGGTCATTTCTCGCATCTTAGGCTACAACATTTGGAGGCCCCAGCGAGATCCGCCCTTATACAGGGCACCTGGTGACCACTGGTGTCTGGGACCTGGTGCGGATCGCGTGCCTAGCCTAGGGGAGAGCTCCTGAGAGACGTTCCTCAGCCCCAGGCAACAGCCAGACCACGGTCCGGCCGCTGACACCCCCAAATTAACAAATTCCCTTGGACGAGTCTTCTGGATTTACACCGGCGAGTGTCTGGTTTATCTGTCTCTGGTGAGCCCATTTTGGTGTTCTTTGGGAAGGCTGGACGCAGCTAAAATCCCAGGAACAAGCCCCAAGGAGTGAGACGTCACTCGGGGTTCTGGTCATTGTTTTCGGACTTGGAATGCTGTTTTGGCCGAGAGGCTGAATCAGCAACTATTTGGTACCATGCCAGATAGCTTGGTTTTTCCGAAAACTTCAGGATTTTGTTCTATGTTGGTTTGTTACTTGTGGTTGATTTGTTTTATGTTACTTGTTGTTTGGATACTAGTGTTGTCTTGTCTCCCCTCCTAACTGTCACCTGTATGAGAGATGTGAGAATGTTATAGCCCCACGGCTGAATAGCTACGGAGTTTGAGTGGGTCCTAACCTGCGGTTCTGTGGCGACGTCGTACGGCATAACGGTGACTCACCCTCTGAAAAGAGCGGTGACCTGCCCGGGCTTTATACGGGAGCACCTTCAGCCAAGACGCGCCTAAATCTCCGCGAGGGGAGCAGCCAGGCGGACACCTGAAAGTACACCCCACCCTATGTGAAAATCTGTCTCTGTGTCTTGTCTTTATAAAAACTTTATAGCATGAAAGAGTGTACAGAAAATCGTGCTCAAAATCCGTATGCTGCATAAGTTTAAACTGAAACCTGGTAAAGTGTGGCTCTTATTGTAACAAAAAGTAACTGTGAAAAACAAAAGAATTTTGCCGGTTGCCGCCTCGTCGGCACCTGTTTCACCTAGCAACAACTCTCATTTGTCTCCTTCTCCTCCTAGCCAGTAAATCTACTAATTTCTCCTTCTCTCTGTTGCCATTCCAGTCTGTTACCTATGGGTTATAAAGAATTCATTGTAAAAACTGCCCTCTATCCAAGGGGGGAACCACCTCCCGCTCCGGCGCTGAGTCACTGGTATTCTTTTAGCCCAGCTTATTGCCCAGATTGCCAGTTATATTTATTAACCACAGAACAGGGTCAAGGAGTGCCTTTGTGGGTTTCTCGACAGCAACTACTGTCCACCAAGTACGGGCGAGTGTTCTTGAAGAGTCTCCGGAAGCTGCCGACACCTGCTCTGGTACTGCTGTGAATTCTGTGGCTTCCTTTAGCCTTTCCTTGATTTTACTTTTTTCATGATAGGTTTAGTCTACTTGCTACCAGGCTTTTGGCCCTGGTGTTTGGTATAGGACTTTATGACATAGCTCCTAAGAAAATGGAACAGGTTCTGTTGATGCTGCTATACTAGACTATGATAGGCTCGGTCCTCCTTTTTAAAACTCTTTCTTGGTTACCCTGTTTAGACTTTTGCCCTCGATAGTCCTTGTTTTTCAGAAACACGGGATCAGGTTCCTGGCCTCTGTAAGGTAGCCACCAGGCGACAGGCCAGGACCAAGGATTCCTGAGATCTAAAGATTATTCCCTTTTTTCCTCAGAATGGGTCAATCAGGGTCATATAAAAATTACATGCCACTTAATGTGTTTTAAAAAACTTCGAGAAACTTTCAGGGTGATCATTTGTATGCTTTTAAATTATATCCATTCATTTGTACAGATGACAACCCCAGCCTCAGCCCCAGACACACGAGCTTTGGTGGCAGACTTTATAGGCTACAAGCTGAGACAAAAGGGTTATGTCTGTAAAACTGGCCCAGAGAAGGGCCCAGCGGCTGACCCACTGCACCTGGTTACATACAACACGTCTTTCCCTCCATGCGCCCAAAGTAGGACCCAAACGAGGAGCAAGGTAAGGGGGCTCTCGATCAGTATCGCCAGACCCTGCTCGGGGACATACAGGCCGCAGCTAACAGGCCAACTAATTTATCTACGGTAAGCAAAACCATACAGAGACCTAAGGAGTCTCTGGCGGTGTTCCTGGAATGCCTTTTTAAAGCTTACCGCCTGTATAGTCCCATAGATCCAGAGGCACCAGAAAATAGACATGCCATTAATATGCCTTTTCCCACTTCGTCGGCCCCTGATATTAGAGAAAGCTACAAAAAATAGAGATATTAAAAAGTGCTGTCTGAGTTAATAAAATTGCCCAGAAGAAAATAGACTGGTTACATACTTGTCTAACAGTTTGGACCTGTAGTATCTGGCTGGCCAGACTGCTTGTGGGCCATTGCTGCAACACCTGTCCTGGCAAAAAAAGCCTCTAAGCTCACTTTGGGGCAGGACTGTGTATCATAACCCCTCACTCAGTAGAGGCTCTAAAAAGCCCACCTGAAGAATAATGGCTTTCCAGCTCACGTATAACCAAGTGCTGTTGCTAGATTCCTCCGCCCAGGATTCACTTACTAAAGACAACTGCTCTTAACCCTGCCACTCTACTGCCGGAGGATAAACCGGCCGAGCCACTGCATAACTGCCATGAGATATTAGAGTCACTGGCCAATCTGAGAACAGATCTCACTGATCAGCCATGGCCAGACCCTGATAAAAGATTATACACAGATGGAAGCAGCTACGTGTCTGAAGGAGTCAGGTATGCAAGAGCAGCTGTGGTCACTGCTGACCAGGTTATCTGGGCACAAGCTTTGGGACATGGGACTTCAGCCCAGAGAACAAAACTTATAGCTTTGACCCAAGCCCTGAGGTGGGGAAAAGATAAGACTGTTAATATCTACACAAATAGTAGATATGCCTTTACTACAGCTCATGTGCATAAAGCACTCTATCGAGAGTGGGGCCTCTTAACCCCAGAAGGCAAGGAGATAAAAAATAAACTTGAAATATTGGCCCTATTAAAAGCAATCTGGTTACCAAAAAAGGTAGCTATTATTCATAATAAGGAGCATCAAACCACTGATTCCCCAGTGGCACGGGGAAATGCTTTTGCTGACACAACAGCCAAAGAGGTCGCACAAAAACCAGTGGGGCCCCTCCAGATTTTCCCTGTCTTGCCAGAACGGCTCTTACCACATTCACCAAGCTACACAAAAGAAGAAGTTAAAATTAAAAAAACTCTAAAGACTAAATCTGATGCAACAGGCTGGGAAATTCTCCCAGACAACAGGGTCTTGGTCCCTGAGAGCCTGGGGCAGAACTTAATTAAACAGATTCATCAAAGCACTCACCTTAGACGCACAAAACTGACTGAGCTTCTTCAAAAAAACTACTATATCCCCCAGCTTCATCAGATGGTTCGGCAAATAACGGCAAGATGCCCCACCTGTGCGCAGGTAAATCCAGGTAACGGCATTAATCTTCCCCTAGGAACTAGGTTACGGGGCCAAGCCCCAGGAAAACAATAAAAAATAGACTTCACCGAAGTAAAACCAGGTAACTATGAATACCGGTATTTGCTTGTGTTCGTCGACATTTTATGGATGGACAAAAGCTTTTCCTACCAAGTCAGAGACAGCACAAATGGTTGTGAAAAAGTTAATGACTAAAATTATTCCCAGATTTGGCCTCCCATTAGCATTGGGGTCCGACAATGGCCCGGCGTTTATCGCCAGAACAACTCAATTGTTGGCCCGGGTGCTAAAAATTGATTGGAAACTACATTGTGTCTATAGGCCTCAGAGTTCAGGACAGGTAGAAAGATGAATAAGACTTTAAAGAAAACACTAAATAAACTAAGGTTAGAAACTGGCGAAAACTGGATGAGCCTCCTTCCTTTTGCCCTACTAAGATCTAGATGTACCCCTTATGTAAAAGGACTAACACCCTATGAAATCATGTTTGGCCGGCCTCCCCCTCTCATCCCCAAATTAGGGGAGAAACAGGTCGCGGAACTAGGGGACTCAATACTCCTTAAATCCCTACAGGCTCTCCAGTCAAACATGAAACACAACCACAAAATGATAAAGGCAGCCCACCCCGGGCCTTCTAACCTTCCTCCTAAGCAAACTGTATTCCAGGTGCAGCCCGGGGACCTTGTGTAGATCAAAAAATTGCAACCAGCGACCTTGGAAGCAAGGTGGACCGGACGACTGCCAGTAATCCTTTCTACACCCACAGCCGTTAAAGTCGCCGGCAAGCGTCATTAAATTCATCATTCCCAAGTCTATTGGTTCCCTTGTAATTCATGGGACTATGAGATCACCACATCAACCTCTAAACTATACCTGGGTGCTCACCCAAACGGTTGATAAAACTATGGTAACTCACAATTCTACCATATCACAGCCAGTTCTTCATTTTGACCTTTGTCAGCTGTTTGGGTATAACTCTTTACAGATAGGGCGGAAAATCCAAAGCCTCCAATATTATGCTTGCCCCTCCACTGGGCCCCCACGTTGCCAAGTAAAAGGCCATTACTATTATGCCAAGTGGGGTTGTGAGACACTGGCCTCTTAAAAAAAAAAAAAAAAAAGATACAAAATGTTAAACTCATAATATTACACACCCATTATCACCATATGTATAAAAATAAATCAAAGATTTGATTTCACGTAAAAACCAGTGGGGAATGTGATGAGGCACAGTAATCAGTATAGCTCTGTGAGCCACAGTGAGGCCATCTTGTATGCAGGCTAGTGCAGCCATCTTGTGTACGGACTCACTGTTGTGTAAAGTTAAAAAAATTTATACAGTGATTAATTTGTAAGTGATTGTTTAAAATCATTAGGTGTATAGTTACATTGTACTACACTTGGCAGTTCCTTGGGAACATGTTCCTTGGATGTTCCACAAGGAAATGTTCCTTGATTTGATGGATGCTCTTTGCTTCTGTAAGTCTGCTTGCTTATAAATTATTATAATCAACATGTTTTTTTAGCCATATATATATTATTAATGTTGTTAATGATAAAAGTATATAACCCCTGCTCACTTTAAGCTCGGGGCCATTCTCTGTCTCTAGACTTTCCCAGAACAGGGGGTGGTCGCTGGCCAGCTAATAAAGACTCCTAATTTGGCTCAATTCAGTCTTTAAATAGTCATTTCTCACATCTTAGGCTACAACACAACCAAAGCAAGTTGTGGAATAGCCATCTCCTTTGTACTAAAGATAATGACCACATATAGTAGGCTGAGAAATCCCCCCCCCCAAGTGATATTCACATACTAATCCCTGAAGCCCGTGCATGTTATCTTATATGGAAAAGGAATCTTTGCAGACCTGATTAGGGCTCCTGAGGTAGGGAGCCTAGCCTGGATCCTCCAGGTGGGCCCTAAATGCCATCACACGTGTCCTTATCAGAAGGAGGCCGAGGGAGAGTTCACACCAATAGAAGAGGGACCACAGAGGCAGAGATTGGAGTGACGTGACTATAGGCCACGGAAGATGGAAGAGGCAGAGCACAGACCCTCACCTGTAGCCTTCGGAGGAAGCACAGCCCAGCTGACACTTTGATTTTGACCCAGTGAAACTGATGTGGAACTTCTGGCCTCCAGAACTGTGAGAGAACACATTTCTGTTGTTTTAAACCATCAAGTCTCTGCTCCTGGGTTAGGGCAGCTACAGGAACACAGCATATGCGTACGCTATAATGCAAAGCAAAGAAACAGGCCTGGGAAGATGCACACCCAAGTTGCTAACTGTGGCTCCTTCTGGGGAGAGGAAGGAAATGTTCACATTTTGCTTTGATTTTCTTAGTATCATCTGGGTTTTTAACAGTGCGTGCGTATCTATGCATGTATTACTTGTGTGTGTTTTTCAAAATATTAATAGTAATAAAGACCAAATTAGAATCATATATAATCAGGACAAAAATCTAGGATCTCACTTCAAAAGGATCACCAGATAAAGGCATAGGGTGACAAGGCATCATTTGTCTTACAGAAAAGGGGTTCAGTCCCACTGAGCACCCTCAACTGCACCGTGCAGAGAGCCCCTCTGCTGTCCCTTGGAAGGACAGAGGCTGGGCACTTCTCCCCTGCAGTGTGGCCCCTCTTGGTTGACGGTTGTCACCAGAGGTTTCAATCTCTCCGGTGCCTGCTGGCAGAGCAGGCAGGAAGGCAGAGAGTGACTCGGGCCCTTGAGGTGGGAACTGGTGTTGTGTGCAGGGGGATTGTCCACGTGGGGGCAGCTAGAGTTAGTCAGGGGCTGCGGGGCGATAACATGAGTGTATTTACTATAATTTTTTATTTTCTGTATTCTTGATTCTCTGGCATCTGGGGCCTTGTGGACTCAGGGAGGGACTGCCCCTCCCAGGGTTAGCTGATTCCTCGTGATAGGAAGTGCTCTGAGCATGCCTGTGGTGCGCAACCAACCTGAGTCCAGACCTCACCCGCCTCCTTTCATCGGGCTCCTGCAGTCGGTCCCCTGCCCTATCACACCTGTAGCCCAGAGCCCCCGAAATCATTCAAACTAGCCAATCCTATGCCTGCTTGGTGCCTGCCTTCCCTTGCCCATCCTCGCTGTGCAGACCACAGTCCGGGCTCCTGCCCATATGTCCACTCCCTCTGGCTGTTCAGCTCAGCTTGGCTGTGGCCCTGTGTGGCGTGCCATGCCTCCTGTTTCTAGGGGACTATAATTGTAATCAAAGCTTCTTCCATGGCAATCATTTTCATGTCTATGTGTCTTACCATACTTGCTTGCAACAAATCCTGGGTACATTTTAAAACAGTGGGGCACTGAAAACATCTGCTATAGGGGGGAGGGGGCCCTGGAGCCCCAACCAGGGAAGCACCTCAGAGATTGGAGGAGCTCTCCTCACCAGCAGCCGTGCCATGCCGTAGGCCGGGAACAGTGTTTGCACCTCCCTGCTAACCCCTGTTGTCTGAGGGCTTGTTTTCTAGAGAGCGTCCCATGTGCCAGGCACTGTGACAGTCTGGATGCAATGGCAAATGAGCCAGTGTCCCGCCTGCGTGGAACAACCGTTCACAGGGAGGGACGGACATTCACTGACTGAATACAGCATGGAGTGACAAGGCTGTGCTCAGGGAGGAACAGCGTGTTGCAGGAGCACACAGTGAGGGCATCCAACCCACTGGGGGGGTCCCAGGGAGGCTAAGCTGAGACCCGAGCATGAGAAACAGGAGGAGGGGACTATTCCAGGCAGAGGGAGCAGCGTGGGTTCTGGGGACAGAGAGGGTCTGGCCCTGTCCAGAATTGGAAGAGGCTCAGTGTGGCTGGTGCAGTTATGCATTCAGAGCATGTCAAAAGAGGGTGTGATGCAGCGCGTGCGAGGAGCAGGAACAGGGGTGAGCAGACAGGTAGGGGCTGGTGCAGGTGTGCGGGTAAAGGAGGGGGCGCCTGGGCTCAGGGAGTCGCTGAGGGGCCCGAGAGACGTTTACTAGGAAAAATCTGCAAGACTTGGATGTATGGGGCAGAGGAAAGGTGGAATGAAGGTCAGGCCTAGATGTCTGGCTTGGACAGCGCCCCCTTTTAGCCAGATTGGAAAAGGAGGGACATATTTGGGGGAGTGAGTGGGCTGGTGAATATATATAAAGTGGAGAACTTCTAGGTGACCTAGTGGTCCCTGCGCCTCTCCTGACTCTTAGAAATGGAACTGTGAGAGGTGGACCACCGCACTTCCTGCTCCCTGACACCCTTCAAAGGGCCTGAGGGTGTTCTCCCCAGAGGGGTGTTGCTGAGTGCTCAGTGCACCTGCAGACTGCACCCAAGTCATGCAAAGCCGGTGAACAGACCTGTGGAAATGGGTGGGGGGGCCAAGTCTCGGCATCCTCATCCTCAGGGTTGTCTGGGTGCTGTGGCTCCTGAGCACAGAAGCTGGAAAAAGCTGTTGCTCCGAGGGCTGCTCTAGTCACTGCGCTCGCCAAGGGCTTTCTTCTTAAAGGTGCGCCACTGAGTGCTGCTGGCATGCTCGCCTCGTCCTGGAAACCAGCCGAAAGCCACAAAGAGAATGGACAACAAAAGGCAAATTCCTTTTTCAGCAAACTCAGGAGGCAGACAGCAACATACTTGGGAAAGCAGTGTAAACAGCAGCCAGTTTCCTGCAGGAGCAATGTCGGAAAAAGTGAGAGCAGAGGAGAGAGCCCAGTGTGGCAGGGCCCAGAAAGCACCAGGAAATACACCTGAAGGTAAGCGACACACCTGAGGCGCAGAATCTCCACCTCTGCTTGTCTGCAGAAGAGGTGTGGAGATGGGGGTGAGTTGGCAGCCCAGTGGCCCCAGCGGGACTGTTAGGAGACGGATACATAAAGAACCATGCTGACAAGCCGTATTTGCAGGACACAGCCCTGCTGTGGGGTGGATGAGAAGAGAGCATCTGCACCATGAAAACCAGCTGATGCCAAATTCTACCCGGGTTCTGCAGGAGCACCTTTCAGTGGACTGGTCCAACTCATGCAGTGAAAGGAGTTCGGCACCCAGACAGAGACACGATAAGAAAAAAGGACACAGGCCGGGTGCGTTGGCTCACATCTGTAATCCTAGAACTCTGGGAAGCTGAGGTGGGAGGATCGCTTGAGGTCAGGAGTTTGAGACCAGCCTCACCAAGAGTGAGACCCCGTCTCTCCTAAAAAAAAATAGAAATTAGCCAGGCAACTAAAAATATAAAATGTTGGCTGGGTGTGGTGGTGCATGCCTGTAGTCCCAGCTACTCGGGAGGCTAAGGCAGTAGGATCACTTGAGCCCAGGAGTTTGAGGTTGCTGTGAACTAAGCTGATGCCACTGCACTCCAGACTGGGCAACAGTGAGAATCTCTTTCAGAAGAATCTCTTTCAGAATCTCTTTTGCTTCTGAGTGAGGCCTTTACTTTGGAAATCTGTTTTCTGAGCTCCATCATAGGGAATTAAGAGCGAAAGAACCAGACCACCAAGGGCACACAATCATGAAGGTAATCATTAGGACCAAAATGAAAATTTCCTAAATACTACAAGAGATATACACCATAACAAAAAGTGAAAAGAAAACATAGTGAAAAACTTCAAAAATTATAAATACAGAAAACATACCATCAAATATTATGAAAGAACTGAGACTAAACATAAATGGCGCTGTATCAAGTAACATAAACGGGCTAAACCCACCTAGTGAAAGAACATGGGGCTATTTGGGTAGAAGTGTGTGTGTATGTGTTTCTGTGTAGCGGGTGTGGAGCACACAAAGTCCTCTCCTAAACCCCCGCCCCAGGGTGGACCATGAAGGAAGACCCCAGGCAGGTTTGAAAACCATTTCTCCAGCCCATCCCCAGTAAGCAGGAGAAAGAGTCTAGATGAAATCCAGGTGTGGGGAACACAGGTTGTCCAGGAGACCACACAACTAACAAGGACAATATTCTCCAGGCTTTGTCTCCCTGGAAGCCCTGGCTGGAGTCCGGGAAATCAGAACCTGCCCCCACCCGCTCTCCCCACTGCTTATTCGGCTTGCTGGTTCCCAGCTTCCCCAAGCAGGGTGTCCAGGCTGGGGGCTATGTACCCTGGGACATAGATGCACCTGCTGGCTTCACAGCAGCAAAGTGCCTTGGATGTCACGTGAGGGGGGAACAGGTCAGCACGTGGGTGCAGAGACCAGAGGGGATTTTCCCCGTGGCCTCCTGCCCCCAGGTGCAGGGGTGGGAGGCAGTTAGCTTAGGTGGTCCTTCTAAGACAGCTTCAGGTCTTAGAACCAGGTGAGTGGAAGGCACTTACTGGCCTTCACACATCACCCTGGTGTTGACACATCAGGCTGGGTCTTGGGGGACCAGCCCAGAGCTGCAAGGGAACCTTTGGTTTTCACGGTCTCACTGCTCAGGCCAAGGTACATGACTGGGTCTCCTGCTGGTGACTGGGCAGTGGCAGAAAACCTCACTCATGTCAACCCTCTTCTCCAAGAGCCACCCTCGAGGGCCAGACTGACGCATGGGGTGGTGGTGTTCCTCTCGTGCAACTCTGCCCCCCGTAGATGCTCGTCTTGAGTGGGTGGGGCAGGAGGGGATTCAGGGGAGCCCTCAGGTGGGTCAGTCCACCTCCAACTGCCCACCGAGAGCTAGAATCCCCGGATACTGGGGGAAATGAGGCCTTAAACTCGCCCCTTGTAGATGAGGAAGCTTGTCTGAGAATGAGGTCGCACGGCCGACACAGACTGCAGCCTGCTGACTCCTCGTCCAGTGCTCTTTCCACCACCACACACTGGCTCCTGGCGGCTGAGGTGCTGGATGCAGAGTGGCCAAGAGCCATTAGTGCACCAGGCATGGAGGCGCTAAGAGGGAGATGATGGCCTCGTTTCCAGCAGACGAGAGGGGCTGCGAAAGGGAAGAATCAGCGTGGAGGACCTGCAGGTGGGAGGGGCCGTGGGATCCTTCTAGGCACCGCTGTAACTGAGTCTTCCCCCTGCCTTGTGATTGTCTTCTGATATCCAATGTGCTGAGAAGAGACATGTGTTGGTTCCTGCAGAAACTGCCACTGGCTCGTAAGGGACAGCAGACACAGACAGATGAGGAAATGCCCAAGGGGCCATTCCTCCAGGCCAGTGGTTGCAAGGAAGGAGCTGTCTAACAGGGACTGAGGAGGCTGAGAAAGCTCTTTTAGTTGCGTAGGGAAGGGAACTCGGAGATGATCTTAATTAGGCCTCTGGCTGCACGTAGCAGGGGCACCCGCGATCCACAGCTCACGTGTCGATGGAGCTCGGGTTTACGTGGATGCTGCAGAGTCCCATGGAGCCCCAGGCAGTGGCTGCCGCTGCCCCTGGGCCTGGCTCGGGACTGGAATCGGCAGCTTGAGGAAGCCGGGCAAAGTGCTCCCTCCTGTTTCCAAATCTGGTTTCTCTGTGTGACTGTCTCCTTCTCTCTCCCTGCAGACCGGCTCTCATCAGAATGTGACCCATGCCGCAGTCTTTAGCTGAGTGGCCATGGGCTCCTGCTCTCGAGCTCTTGAGCAGAATAAGTCACCTTGGCTGAGTTATCACAGCCCATGTCCCCAGGGCTGGGGTGGGCAGGGAGGGTCTACTGGCCCAGTGTGGGCCAGGGGTCAGGGTATCTGCACAAGTGTGGCTGCTGGGAACGGTTGCAGGGGAGAGAGGTGGCACTTTTGAGAGAAGCTGGGGGCTACTCCTCACCCACAGGTGTCCACTACAGAACTCATCCTGGACAGTCCCCTTTTGTCACCTACAAGGGATCTTTTCAGAATAGCAAGCCCCTGTGAGAAAAAGGAACTCTGATTTGTTTTGTTGGCCTGGTTTCCTTGATACCTTTTACAATCCTGTTCACCTGTGTGCCTTTTCTACGTATCCCAGCAACTTGCCTCCCACTGCACAGAGTATTAAAAATCTCTGAGAAATATTTGGCAAGTTCAGTAAGCTTAATCTGGGGAGAGTTTTGTGATGTGCCCTGCATTTCCCATTCGTTGATTCTCATTTCATGCCAGTGCTGTGCTGGTGGGTCTGTCAGAGTAAAGGCGCCCAGGGAAGAGACGCTAAACCACAGAGGCTTAATCTGCTCCTGGCAGCTCTGTTCCCACCTGGCCACGCAGGCACCCACCCTCCTTCCTTCTCGTGGCTCCGCGGTGCCCTAGAGCTGCGGCTGTCCAGCGTGAGCCCACGTCAGAACCAGCTGGAGAGCTTGTGACAACACAGGCTGCCGGGCCCCTGTTTCTGATTCAGTAGTTCTGGGGTGGGGGCCGGAGAATTTGAATTTCTAACAGTCCCAGGTGATACTGATGCTGCTGGACCAGGGACCATGTGTTGATAAATCACTGCCCCTAGGGCAGAGCTGGTGCTGCCACACGTGTGTGCCAACCTGCAGGGAAGTGATGGTTGCCAGGGCAGCCAACTTCCCCTTAAGCGTGCGGGGCAGACAAAAGTGGGGGACACTCGTGCTAGTCAGAGACCTGGTCACATGGTCACACTTGGCTGCAAGGGAGGCTGGGCAAAGTCATCCTTAACTGGGTGGCCATGTGCCCTGGAAAAGGGGAAAGGGCATGTTTGTGGGGGACAACTAGAGGTCTGCCATAGTGGGTGCCCAGAATCAAGGGAGATGGAAAGAGAGGCACCAGCACGTGGTGGTGCGGGGACAGATGTGGAAAGAGTCCCGTGGTGCATGGTGACAGTGTCATAATGGCAGGTTTTTCAAAGGGAGAGTGGGGAGAAGCCGAATTCTGTCTGCAGGTGACCAGCCCGGGAGGCAGAGCACGCCAAGCTTTGAGGCACGAACGCAGTTGGCCGTGGTTGCCCATTTCCTCTCTTGAAGGCAGCCAGTGGTCACTCCACCTGGGCTGTGCCCTTCCCACTCTCTCCTGCACCCGGGACAGTCCTATGTTCACTGTCCCTGTTGTTTTGTGGGTTGGGGCTGATGTCTCTCCCAGGTCTCAAACTTTCTTTTTCCACCCCGTCCCCTAGGCGTCTTGGCTCTGGAGAAGGCTGCGTGGCAAGAGGCGGCCAGTGATGGCATTCTGCCTCCTGATGACCCTGTCTGCAGTGGCTGTCACCCGCTTCCCTCCACAGCATCCATCTGGCAACCCAGCCCCTGGTCCCCTGGAGCTCCAGGAGGTGACGGATGTCCCTGCCCCCCATGTCCGGCAGGCTTTGAGCTCCAGCCGGAGGCAGCGGGCAAGAAACCTGGGATTCTGGAGAGGCCGGGCTTCGCCCAGGAATTCCGTCTCGGTCTGTGCTGAGGAGCAAGGCCACAGAGCGAGAGTGGACAGAAGCAGGCAGTCCCCAGGAGGGGACAGTGGGCCTCCAGGGAGGGTCAGGAGGGACATTACTTTGGCAGGAGATCCAAGACTCAGTACCCAGCATCTTGTGCTCCTGAGGGAGAAGGAGGTCAGAGATCCAGGAGTCAAAGACCTGGGCCACCCCTGGCACGGTGGTCCCATCCAGGAGACGCAGAATACCATGGGCACCCAGGTCGGCGCACTTCTAGGGAGAGACGTGGCAGCCTCACCGGCCTCGACAGCTGCTGCTGGGCTGCCCCCTGGGCGCTACCCAGAGAAAGGCAGGGGTCTGCCGGGAGGTGAGGACAGACCATCGCCTGGTGGGCGACAAGCAGAGCACCCCACCCTGGCCTCAGGGACTCGTCAGTGGCCTGGCTCTGTGGGGGAGCTGCAAGGGTCTGTATGGTGTGACGATGAGACCCCTGGACTGTTGACCAGCTCGAGGACTGGCAGGCAGGTTCCCCCATGGCTCACAGAACTCGACGTGCAGACCCTCCGGCTGTTGGCCCAGGGGGAGGTGGTGGGCAAAGCCAGGGTCCCCGCCCACGGGCAGGTGCTGCAGGTCGGCTTCTCCACTGAGGGTGCCCATCAGGACCTGTCTCCTCCCAGGCTCAGCCGACTCTGCTCCCAGGGCCTCTGTGGCCTGATCAAGAGGCCTGGGGACCTGCCCGAGGTGCTGTCCTTTCACGTGGACCGTGTGCTGGGGCTGCGCCGGAGCCTGCCTGCTGTGGCCCGGCGCTTCCACAGCTCCCTGCTGCCCTACCGCTACACGGATGGTGGCGTAAGGCCTGTCATCTGGTGGGCACCTGATGTGCAGCACCTGGGTGACCCGGATGAGGATCAGAACTCTCTGGCCTTGGGCTGGCTGCAGTACCAGAGCCTGCTGGCACATGGCTGCCACCAGCCCAGCCAGGCCCCGTGCCTGGGCATCCGCCACACCGAGTGGGGACGCTTGGCACTCTTTGACTTCCTGCTGCAGGTAGGTGGGTTTGGGTATCGGGGTGGAGAGGCCTGAATTGCTCATCAGAGGTTGGATGGTGACTGTCCCCCAGTCCCGGTCTGTTGCCCACCCAGCACCTGTTTTTGTAATTTTTCTGCCTCTGTTTATTTATCCAGTGGTGTGCTAGAGCCAGCCTACGACAGCTCACAGGAGCTGATTGCTAAAATTTTCAGGAATTTTGTGACCTGGTTGCAAAACGTGGGCATTACTAAAAATTAAATTATGTAAGCTAACCAATAAATTATATCAGAAATAGGGGCAATAAATACTCAGAACCCATTACTTCCTAATTAGTTTACTACGTTTTTACTTATTTACTTACTGATTGATTGAGGCAGAATCAGGCTCTGTCGCCCAATCTGGAGTGCAGTGCAGTGCATAGCTCACTGCAGCCTCCAACTCCTGGGCTCAAGCGATCCTTCTGCCTCAGCCTCCTGAATAGCTGTGACTACAGGCACGCGCCACCATGTGGTAGAGATGGGGTCTTGCTCTTGCTCAGGCTGGTCTCCTGAGCTCAAGTGATCCTCCCACCTTGGCCTCCCAAAGTGCAGGGATTATAGGCGTGAGCCACCGCACAGGCCTATTTTACTATGTTTTGCTAGTATCTGTGCTCTTGCAGTTACTTCCATACATTGTATCTATGCAGTGAATACTGTATAAGGCTGTGCTCCTGCCCACGTCTTGCCAACTCCACATTCAGTCATGTTGGTAGGTTAAAATTGATAGCTCGCTTGATACCTTGCTGCACAGAAATCAGCAAATGCTACAAATCAGGACTCCCCTCTACCCCCAGAAAGCCGATTATTAGACATTTACTAGCACATTGCTATTTACAACTTTATCTCTTTCAATCAACAAGGATTCAAGATGGTTGTATAATTTAAAAAAGAAAGGAGAGAGGGAAAGAGAATGGGAGGGGGAGAGAGGGAGAGGGAGTATGCCTGGGAGCTGTCTGGGGCTGAGGTCCCAGAGGCAGGAGTTAACCCTGCAGTTGCTGGGTGAAGGGGAAGCGTGGGATCCTACAGAAGGGGCTGGGCTGTCAGGACACAGGGCCTGACTGGGGGTCTGCAGGCATCGGCCATTCACTGACGCGCCTGTGAACAGTCAGTGTGGCGGTTCCAGTGTGTGTGAGCTGCATGTCGGCCGTGGGTACACATGTGTGGAAACATGGCCAGAAAGAAACAAAGACAAAAAATGAAGAGAGCTCAGCAGGGGCGGATACGCACACTAAGTGCACAAGGAGCCCGTTACTGAAGGAAAAGTCAACGTTAGCTCCTAGGCTCACCTGCGCAGGTGAGTGGACAGGCCACAGGACAAGATTCAGGGCCGCCACCAGGCAGCCAGGAGCTGATATGCTGTGTTTGGTCCACATAGGGTTGGTTCCCAATGTATTTCAGAAAATTCTTAGACAACATATAATACTTCGGAGTTTTCCCGTCAAAGTGCAGCGTTGAATAATCGGGTGGTTTGGTAACACTGAGCCTTCATCCCCACACACAGTCGCCAGCCTGCACTGGGCAGCCGCTGCCCCCTTAGAGGCGGCTGTACTCACCTTTCGGCCACAAACCCTACCTCCTTGTTGTCCGACACCCACCTACTCTCCCCCACCCCTCGAATGTCACCCCGTCTGCCTGCAGATACGTTTGTTTCCAGTCCCGGGACGAGCGGATGTCCTGCAGTCCTGCCAGCTCCTCCCGTCTGCGTCCTGCGGCTGCCTTGTGGAAGGAGCCGTGGCGCCTGGTGGTCTGGAGTGTGGGCTGTGGCTTCGGACAGACCTGGGTTTGAACCCCCCACCCCCAGGCCACTTCCCACTACGTGCTTCTCAGCAGGTTACTTGGCCTCTCTCAGCCTCACTTTTCTGACCTCTGACATGGGACCGGGCGTCCCAGCCTCATCTCCCGGGGCCTGACCATTTTAGTGCTCGGTAGCTCCTGACTGCTGGCACCTGCACCCGCAGGCTTGCCCGTGGCCTTGTAGCCTGCTCCGCCCTGCGTGGGACATGCTGGAAGTGCAGGGGCATTAACACCCTCCAGGTAGGGTGACCAACCGTCCAGGTTGGGAAGGAGGGTTTCCCAGATCATGGGGAAACTTTCAGTGCTGAAACTGGGACAGTCGTGGGCAAACAGGGAAGGTTGTTCATGCCGCACGGGGAGCAGCCCTCAGCCAGGACCGGTGGGAGTCGGTGTGTAAACGCCCCATACACACACTCTACACGCCTGCCAGAGGTCCCTGAAGGTCCTGAAGCCCAGTCATCCGTAGTGGTCACTGCTGGCCTTTCCTGTCTCACCATGTTTCTTGGAGTTAGCTCCCATATACACTGCTGTCATTAAATCCTTGTCTCAAGATCTGTCTCTGGGGGGCCCAGCCTATGTCAGACGATGACACTGACCTTGGGTGGTTTCTGCACATGAGATCGTTCATGTAATACCCTTAGTACAGTGCCTGGCGGGTAGCACGCACCCAGTAATAAGCAAGCACTGTCCCCAATACTTCACAGGAATTAACTCATCCAGGCCTCACGGCAAAATGCGAGATACTGCACTTATCCCTATTTTAAAGTTGAGAAATTGAGGCCCAGAGAGGATAAGGTATTTACTCAAGGTCACAGCTGGTGGACCGATGGGCAGCCTGGATGATCTGACTCCAGAGCTCACTCTCTGAATCAGGGTCACTGTCCAGCTGGCTGTGAATGAGGGCAGGGAAAGGGGGTGCTTGCAGGGACACCCGGGGCCCTGAGATCTGAGGCGCAGCCCCTTGCAAAGCCCCAGTCTAGCCGATGTGCTCGCATCTGCTGTCTGCTCCACACAGAGCCCCTCTGTTCATCTCTGGGGTTGCAGCATGGGGCTCTTCCTCAGCTGCCAAGCCCTGCTGTGGGACAGAAGTTTCTGCAGCCAAGGCACACACAGGTTGGTAGTGTGGTCAGACCAGACTCAGCTGGGCTCATGCCACCTCTTCCCTGGTTTGCTGAACGCCAGTCAAGTCAAACACCCCTGTCTGGCTAAGGCCACCTTCCTAGAAACCACTGGCAAGTTGGAGAGAGGCAGGGCCTTAGAATGTGGGTTTCCCTGCACAGGAACCTGAGATTCCTTCTGGTGCGGCGCTGGGTACAAACTCTGTATACAGCCCACTTGGGTAGGTATGCTTGCTCCTTGGTTTGGTTCTACCCTACACAAACCCTTGTTTTTCTCTGTTTGTGCATCACAGTATTCCATTTACCCAGATACAAAACACACAAGCACCATGCACACATCACTTATAGCCCCATAAATCATACTCATGCTTCACAAATCCCACATAATGCTTTGTATGGGTCAGTGATTGCTGAAATAATGCTGTGTAACAAACCTCCTGAAAACACAATGAATGGCTGAAAGCACCAGCTCTTGCTCCAGCATCTGCAGGTGCCCCGTGCTGTCTGCGCTGGGCTCAGGGCTGCTCTCCATTTCTTGTTCAGGGCCCAGGCTGCAGGGGCATCAGTACCCGGGCAAATTCTTCTTATGGGGAATGGAGGAAGCCCAGGAGTTCCACCAAACCGCAGAGCGCATTTAAGTCCTCTGCCAGCGCCACGTCTGTTGATGTCCCATTGGCCAAAGCACGTCAATGGCCAAGCCCAGGGGCAAGGAAGGGAAGTACACTCTGGCCAGAGTGGAAGCAGGAGAGGAGTGAGTATGTGTTGGACAGTAATCAGATCAATCATCCCCCACCAAAACACACATTGTGTGCTTATACATGAGCCTTTCATGCCCACACGTGCTGTAGCCACCTACACACGGACACCATTCCCATGAACCACACACCCACATGCCCTCCATGTGGTGCCCAGACCCTGTTGGGGCCTCTGGGGGAGTGTGCAGATGTCTCAGAGTTGTCACACGCAAAGGGCAAGGAAGCTGGGCTGTTCACCCCCTAACTCCCAGTTGTCATTGGTTGAGGCCACTCCCAAGGGCGCTGACTTCCTGGCATTCAGCATCCTCCTGTGGTCAGGAAGGGGCTATGGCAGAGAGCCAGGGTTTGTTGTAGAAAGCCATTGGCATGTGTGGGGATATGGGTGGGACACCAGCACTATCTGCTAGTCATAATGGGTGCAAAGTCAAAGATACATGTCAACTGGTTGATATGACCAGGATAGTGTTATAATTAATAAACTAGATTTCTGAGAAAGATGAAGTACTAATAGTGAGTAGGATATCATCCCACCTCAACCCTGGCTCTGTCACAGGAAGAAGTAAGACCCAGGGGGAGCCCATCACTGCTGGATGGATCAGCAAGAAGTTCTTTCCACTCTAATGGACAAAAAGCATGTGTGTGTGTGTGTGTGTGTGTGTGTATGTGTGTGTGTGTGTGCGTGCGTGTGTGTATGTGTATGTGTATGTGTGTGTGTGTGTATGTGTGTGTGTGCGTGCGTGTGTGTGTGTGTGTGTGTGTGTATGTGTATGTGTGTGTGTGCGTGCGTGTGTGTGTGTGTATGTGTATGTGTGTGTGTGTGTGTGTGTGTATGTGTGTGTGTTTGGGGGAGGAAAGGGCTCGAGAAGCCCTATTCTGCTTAATGTCAGGGGCCACCTGCAGCCAGAGTTGTGCTCATTCTGGTAAAAGGTACAAAGTCCTTCTCCCTTGGGACAGTGAAGATGGTGATGCACAGCCCGGCTGTGGCTGGGAGGAGCTGTGACCAGCAATCTGCTCCTGGGGGGCTGTGCCTGGACCCCAGAGGGCCTTCTACCCAGAGGCCAGCATGGGGGAGGAAGTGCTTGGGCATTTGGCACATTTCTTTCCTCTCTTTTCAAGGGGTGTCTTTTCTCTCAGGGGCGTGTGATTGGCTGGCCTGGGTGGGTGGGCCGTGGAGCTTTCAGACTGTGAGTTGGTAACGTCAGCTCACAGAAGTAAATCGTCTGCAACTTCTTCACATACCTGAAAGCTGGGACCCCAGACAGCCTCAGCTGCCACTATCCTGGTCCCAGCAGTGAAGTGTCCTTTCTTACCTGGACTAACGCAACAGCGCCTTGTCTCCCTGCCTCTACCTACGTCCCTCCAATCCAGTCTCCTTACACAATTGCAAGTGATTGTGTTGGTTTGGGTTCCCCGGAGACAGAGGCTGAGACCAGCTTCCAGCCAGGGATAGTTTACCTGGGGATCCCAGGAACACCTGCAGGGGACACTGGGGAAGTGAGGCGGGAGGGAAGGGGCCAATAAAGGGTGTGCTGTCAAGCTGGTCACTGCTGTGGGCCACTGGGGCTTACTCCCACAGGACAATTCTGGGAAACGGTATAAAACACGCGTTCAGAGTTAGGCCACCAAGAAGTGAGGGCCTGGGGTGTTTGCAGCCAAACCCCGTCCACCTTTGGTTGAGGCTGCTTCTGGAGGTGTTAGGTGCCCAACATTTGCAGGCCTGTGGGTTTGCCTCGGCTTGGAGGAAGTGCCCAGGCAAAGCCATACAGCAGCCGGAAGTTAGAGGGAGAGCTCTGAGTTCACACACACTGGTCAGTGCAGGGAGCACACCTCTTTTGTAAATCAAATCATGTCACTTCCCTGTTGAAATAAGGACAGGCCTTCTCAGTGCCTGCAAGACCAGGTTCTTCGAGTGCCCACGTTCCTGAAGGACCCGTGTGACCCAGCTCCATCTCTTGGCACCAGTTCCTTCATACACCCAGCTCCTTGCAGGTGCAGGGCCTCTGTCCCTGCCTGGAGCCCCTGCTCTGACCTGCCTGTGACCCCTCCTCAGGCCTCTACTCTCCTGACCTGCCCTCCCCCAGTACTGTCCTTTCTCTTTCATGGCGCCCTGTTTCTTTCTGATTCCCTTACAATATGTAAATATTCATTTGTTCACATATTTACCCCGCCCCCTCTTTTGCTCACTACCACATCCCCAGCACCAGCCAAACCCTTGGTTGCTTCTAGATAAGCACTTGTTGAATGAATGAATGAATGAAGGAGTCAATACATGAGCTTCCGGGGTCTTTGTATGATTTTTCTTCTAGGTGCTGCTGTGTTCTGCTTCCTGAAACAGTACTTCCTCCTCTAGACCAAAAAGAATCCCAAGACCTTCTACATTTCTTTCAGAGTCCACTGTAAAATCATAGAGGGAAAAAACATGACAATCATTTGTTGAGCCCCTGCCTCTGGCAGGTAATTAACTTGGGCATCCAGAACAGAGGACAACGTCTATCAATGCCCAACACTATTGCAGCACTTTGCACGTGTTATTGTACAACAGCCACAGGAGGCAGGCAATATTTTTAGTTCCATTACACAGATGGGAAACTGAGGCTCAGAGGGCTAAGGAACCTGCCTACAGTTACAAAGTCTTAAGTGTGGGAGGTGGGATCTATTTGCAATTTGGCCTCTTTGCTGCACCTAACTGACTCCAGAAAAGTTATTTCTTGAGTCTCTTCTGTGAGACTGGCCCATTTAAGTCATTTGTGATACCATGTATGTTCCTTGTGTTGAGTCCAAATCTACGGCTTCAGTTCTTGCGTGTCTCTTCTGGTTTGGTCTTCTGGAATGTCAGATGCTCTGTCAGTTAGAAAGGAGCCCAGATCGGAGACCACTGCCAACCTCTGGGGCTTCTAACTGGAGACAGGACATATAATAGTAGCTAATATTAATATTTGCAAAGTACATACACCTGCCTGGCAATGTCACTGAAGTCCCACAGCAGGCCCCAAACATGAGTGCCACACTCCTCCCCCTTGTACAGACAGGGCAGCCAAGTATGGAGTGAAGCCACCTGCCTGGGCAACTGCCTTTAAAGGTGACATTGAGCATCTTTTCATATGTCTAAAAGCAGGACCTAGAGTATGGTGAGGTGCGATAGACAGGATTCCATGATGGCCCCTGGCTTTCCCACCTGTCTGGCATAAAGCCTCTCCCCTTGAGTATGGGCGAGACCTGTGAATATGAGGGAATGTTACTCCAGGGATTAGGTTACTGATTAGTGAACTTTGAGTTAATCAAAAGGGAGATCATCCTGGGTGGGCCTGACTTGGTCTTTAAAGAAGGTGAAGCATGTGAGAGTCTCCTGCCAGCCTCAGGGAAGAAAGTAAACAGACATATTAGTCATTGCTTATGGGGAGGGGAGATGAGGACCCCAACCTCCCTGAGGACCTCAGTTTTACAGCTGCAAGGAACGGTGTCTGCTGGCAACCTGCACGAGCTTAGGAGAGGCCCTGAGCGACTGTGAGATGTGGCCTCGGTCTACACCTTGATGTTAGCCTGGTGACACCCTGAGCAGAGAACCCAGCACAAATGTGACTCCTGACTCACAGAGACTGCGCAATAGTAAACGTGTTCTTTTAAGCCACTAAGCTCGTGGTAATTTCTTATGCAGCAACAGAAAATTCTTTCATGATGCAAGGGAGGTGCCCAAGGTGCAAAAATTTAAGAAGGTGCTCACTCAGGTGCTGACCATGCATGTGCACAACCCTGAACGTGAGTGCCTCCGATGTTTTCTCACCCTGGTCTTGTTTCTATTTAAAAGCCTTTTAAAACTAAAACAAAAATACTGTCTATATTCTTTACCCAATTTTCTGTTAAGTTGTTGGTCTTTTTCTTAATGATTTTAAGAGCTTTTGATAGACTAAGGAAATTAGCCTTTTGTTTTCAGTGTAGTGTAATATTTCTCTTAGATTCAATTGTCATTAAGCTTCGTTTATAGTCCTTTTGCTGTGCAGAACTTCTAAAAAAATTTTACATTGTTAATATGATCAAGCTTTACGTTATATTTTAAAAGGCTAGCCTCACTTAAGGATGATTTAAGCAATTCTCTCATGTTTTTCATATATCTTTGATCCATCTGGCAGTTATTTGGGGGTGATAGGTGTGAAACAACTATTTTTTTAATATGGCAACCCAAATTTCCCAGCACCATTTGTTGAATAATCAATCTTTCCCCCAATTTGAAAGGCAACCTTTACCCTATAGCCAATTTCCATCTGTATATAGATAGGTCTATTTCTGGACTCATGTCTGTTCCAGGAAAGGGTCTATCTATATGCCAGATTCACATTGTTTTAATTACTGAGCTTGATATTTTTTGCTAATAACTAGCAAGGTTTGGTCCTTCTCCTTGCTCATTTTTAGAATTTTCATGATATTATTGTATAGTTTTTTTCATATGACACTTAGAGTCAGCTTGTTACTTCCTTCCTCTTCCCAAATCATTTTGGGAATTTATTGAAATCAAATTAAATTTTTGTGGACTAACATAGAGAGAATTTGCATCCTAAAGTATAGAGCCATTCTAGCCGAGAACAGGCTGTGTTTCTCCATTGATTCACGCTCCTCGGAAGACCTCGATGTTTTCTTCAACTGGATCTTCACTTTCATGCAGCGTTATTCCTGGGTATTTCATCTTCTGGCTGCCATTGAAAATCGGATCTTTTCTTCTGGCTGGTAGTTCTTCATATGGAGGCTGTTATTTCTGTGTATTAATTTCGTTGCTGGCCACCTGCTAAGTTCGCCTTGCTTTCAGCAGTCGCTCAGTTTATCCTCTCGGGCTTCCCCCGTGTGCCATCGCCTCGTCTGTAAGGAATGGCCTTGTCTTGTCATGTCCTCTTCCTTCTGATTCTCACTTCATTACATGTGCTGGTGCCTCAGGAGCAGTGGTAAATATTAATGGGATGAGGGACACGACATGTGTCTTGCAGGCTTGGGACGATTTCTAGTGTTTCCCCATTAAACGTCATGCCAGCTTTTGACTGACGCCGTGATGGAGAACCGTTCATTATTCCTGCTTTGTGAAGAGTTGTCATTGCCAGGAATGGATGTGTTAATGTCATTTTATCAAACGCCGTTCAGGGACCCATGGAGGAGATCATATTTCCCCTCTGACTATTGATGTGGGGGCTGTCTGTGAAAGGTGTGCTCACGGTGCCTCACCCTAGATTTCTTGGTTGGAACCTCCATTGCTGTGGTGGATTCATCATTAATGGCTGCTGGGCTTTGTGCTGACGTTAAAACGCAGAGGGACCTACGGATGTCTTTTTAGATAAGCTGCAGTTCTCAGTCCGGCTCCTCCAAGCCCATCAGCTGGTGTATTCACCTGCTTCCCAAGCTGCTGCCCAGACTTGCGGCCCCTGGCTTGGGTAGATGAGGCCGTCCAGATGGTCTTTCCCTGAAGCCTCCAGGGAAGATGTTCAGAAACATAGGGAGCACAGCAGGGTGAGTCCTCAGACTCCTCAGCCCTCCTCCCCCATGCTCTGGCCTCCCCAGAGCTTCACTGAGTTCTTTAACAGCCAGCCAGTGTGGGCCAGCTGCCCTCCATGGAGAGAAGTGTTGGGCTGTGAGAAGGGGGCTTGGCTGTCCTCCTGCCTCCAGCCACCCTACAACTCTCTGACCCCCAGGCAGCAAGCCTGCCCAGCCAAGAGCCTCCCTTTCCACCCTGAAAATCCCAGGCCTGTGACTTCTTCCAGGTTGGGGAAGTGTCCCCTGGGGGCATGGGCCACTGTACAGCATGTGTTACTGCAGGCTGTTCTGGAATCTACCAGACCCAGATTGGGCACTGGCTAAGGAACCCCAGTCTTGACCAGGAGCCTGGGAGGTCTGGGTAGAGAACTTGGGCCCCCTCATGCCCTGTGCTGGGCTCCCCCTGGCCCCTCCCTCCCCCACGGCTGGGCCTGGTGCCCCTCCTCGGCAGATTGCAGCATCTTGTCCCACCCAGATGTCCTGTTGGTGGGTCACGGAGGCTGGCCTCGCCTGACACCTCCCTAGGCAGGGATGCAGGCTGTGGTGCTCAGGCTTTCGGTGACCAGAGTCCTCATATGAAGACTCTGCTATGTCCTTCGTGCTGTCACTCAGGCATGTGCTTTGTTCATTGTTCATTCTCGCATTCAAAAAACTTCAACCATGTCTCTGGTTGTGTTAACCGTGTGCTGGGTGCTCGGATCAGATTGAACCAGGTCTTCATCTTTGCTGTCCGGGAGCGTGTAGTCTCTGACGCCAGAGAACATGTGCCTGCCGCACTGTCTGACTTGGTGGTCATGGGTTCGACTGCCAGGTTCAAATCCAGGTGCCACTACTTCCTAGCTATGTGACCTTAGGCACAGTACTGGGCCTCCGTGACTCGGTTTCCTCATCTTTGAAATGGGGATAACGATGGTGTCTACCTCCTGGCTGCTGGGAGGGGCCAAATGGGTTATGACATGTAAAGAGACGGCCCCTGGCACAGAGTAAGGGCTGTACAGTGGCTCAGCTAACAGTAAACAAGACCTGCAGTTCACAGGGTTATGCCAGGCTGCCAGGCTGGCTCAGAAACCAAAACTACAAGGATTATCATTTTTTTCTTGGTAAATCTCATTTTCTCAAAAAGCGGAAGAAAACGAAATCCTGAAGAAACATGGAAATGAAAGTTAAGCTTGGTCTTGATGGGCTGCTGGTCTGTTGCTGTTCAAACTTAATTTCTCTTCCGTAGAAGAAAACCAACCAGACAGCGTGGCAAGATAATCAAAGCGGCCAGTGTGCCGGCCACGTCCTTCCTGTTAAACATTCACATGGGAGCAGCTTTGGGGAAGCCAGCGCTGCACGTAGCATAGGAGCCAATATTCCTTGCAGTTTCCTTTGCAGATAAACGCTGCCGCGAGTCGAAATCTGCACAGAACGGCCTTGAGAGGAGATCCAGGAGGGTTTGGCGGGAGCCAGGGGTTTGGCTGGCTCTGCAGCAGGCACGAAGCGAGATCCAGAGCAGGGACTGGTCTCCAGTCTTGCTGGAGCTGCCCTGACATTAACTCTCCCAGCCAAGGAGAGCTCAGCAGGTGGGTTCCTGTCTGTCTCACAGACACGTCCATGCTGCAAACACTGGGCTTGCACGTGGAAGAGAGGGGCCAGGCCGTCATAACTCGTACTTCATGCCAGGCTCTGGTTCTCAGGTCTTCAGGGCTAGATGGGCCAGGGTGAGGCCAGCAGTTCCCGGGAGGGAACCTCTGACCTGCTCCTCTTGGGGCCAGCGACAACTGAGAACTCTCCATAGCAACCACCCCTATCTCACAGACATCATCATCCCCTGTGGGCCTCAGCACAGCCCCATGGGAATATCACTGCCCCATTTTCTTGATCATAAAACTGAGGCATAGCATGATTAATACCTTCCTCAGGTCACATAGTTAGGATGACAGAGGAGCCAGGATGCAGCCCTAGATTCATCTGGACTCCAAACCAGCACTCACAAGCCAAACCATTACCTACAGTGTGGCCAATTCACCCCAACCTGTTTTTAGAATGGTTTGGAATGGCTTTAGCATTTTTAAGTGATTGAAAAAGATTGAAAGAATAATAATAATTTTGGACATCTAAAAATTGTATGAAATTCAAATGTCAGTGTACATAAAGTGTTATCGGGGCAAAGCCACACCCACTTGTTTATGTATTGCTGTGATGCATACGATAGGTACTACAGTGGCTTGGGTAGTCATGGCAGAGACCATGTGGCCTCAGAAGCCTAAAATATTCACTCTCTGGTCCTTTCTAGAGAAGTTTGCTGACCTCTGCACCAAACCACTGTGTGGGCAGCCTCTGCAGTGGTCTTGCTGAGGATGGGTGTATATGAAAGCAGGGAGTCGGATCTCCCTAAGTTCAAGGACAATATGGAGAAATATGGGTGGTGTGATACTGGCTTTAGTGGATTTACAGTGAACTGGAGGGCCGGGAGGTCTCTGGTGCTGCAGGGCTCTGTCTTCAGCCCGGTCCTGGCAACGTGTGCAGGAGCAGCCTGAATGAGGGCATCTGCGCTGTATGGGCCCCAGCCAGGTGCTCTGTGCTCCTTCCTCACAGAGCCCTGATTTGAGTCCCCTTCCACGCACGCCTGGTCAGAGGCCCTGGGTTTGGGAGTCAGCGCATCACCATCTTCCACTGGCTGCTATGAGTTCAGGGATGAGCGTGTGTCCTCATTAGGCTGAAGGGAAGGACTTCTAGTTCACCATTTTTGGGAAAGATTCCTTCTCTGTCTCCAGCCTCCCACCCCCTTCTTCTCTCTCCTGCTGGACACAAACAAGGCAGCGGCCACGTGAAGGCTTCCTAATACGGTACCGAGATGTTGCTGCCATTGTGAGTGTGAAGTGCAGAGTGAGAAGCAGCAACACAGAGCTGCTCGGTGCCCCCTGCCTGCCTTTCCCCAGGCCTTCCCGCTGGAGATGACCTCCGTTTTCCTTACATTTTAAGCCATTTGAGTCAGGTCTTTCTGTTACTTGTGGCTGAAAACTCTCCCACGATATAGTGGCTTACTGGCCTGGATGACAGGGGACCTAAAACTGGCAGGGGCAGGGGAAGCAAATGCCTGGGACAGCAAAGCAATCTGAAAAGGATTCAATAGGCTGCAAAGAGAGATCAGAGGGAAGATGGCGTCATGTCAAATGTAGAGTCCTCCACTAAGGGCCTGCGAGTCAGAGCTATGAATGCACAGTGATGAGGTTCTGGCTGGATGGCCGTATAGGAGACGGAGACTCAGGTGTGTTGGTTTGGGGCACGCGCAAGAGGTGGCAACAGTGCCATGGGGTCGGCAAAGACTTCTGCGCTGCTCTGACCCGACCCCCAGCTGGAGTGCCATCTGGTACTAGGTGCTAAGGTACAATAAGAATGTTGAGCAACAAAAGCCTGGACACGTGACAGCAATAAGACGGTGCAGGGTTTCTGTGTAGGTTTGGGGTCCCTGAAACGCAGACCCTGAGACAAGGATTTGGGTGCAGCAGTTTGGGAGGTGTCCTAGGAACCTGGTGAGCAGATGGGGAAGTGAGGGAGGGAAGGAAGAAAAGCCAGTGAAGGGTTTAGTGATGAGCAGGCTGCCTCTGTGGGTGGTGGGCTCCACCCAGACGAGGGCCCCTGGGAGATTGAGTAGAACACTCACTACTGCAGGACGCCCTTCCCCTGGGGGCGGGGCTGGGATATTTGATATTTGTACACTGACTCTCCTAAGTCATTATTTGAAGTTTGCTCCTGCAGGCACCAATTTCCTGGCACTTTCAGCCTATTGCATGGGTGGGCTGAGCCTGTTCAGGGGCCAGAGAGCACCAATAGATGTGGGGACTGTATGATGGGGACCTTGTGCAGGCGAGCCACAGGTTCACGGTATCAGAACCTAAGCATGTTTAGCCTGGAAGGGAACAAATTCAGGGGGTGCATCACGTGGAGGGAATTTGATTCCAAGCAACAGACTAACTTTGGTTGATTTAAGAAAGAAATAGTTTATTTTTGGTAAAACATTAAGGGCTTCAGAGAATCGGGGGAAAAAGCCCCAGGAAGCCTGGGGAGTCAAGGGCAGGATGGAGGCAGCTTTGCTGAAGGCTGGAAGCTTCCAGGAGGGCACATCTCAGACCCTCAGACTCCTGCTGCTCCGAGCTTCCCTTCACGCTCTCCCATGCGAGGCAAGTCTTCCCGCACCTGGACGTCTGGAGCTCTCACCTTATACCCTAAGCACTCATCAAGGTGCTGTATCTAGCAGGTTTCCTTGCTAAGAGGGAAAAAGAGGGAGTCTTCCCAGCTCGCCCTTTCTGTTCCTGGCGGCCACTCCCTGCTGCTCACCACCCTCCTTCCTTTCTCCCCAACTTCCTCGCACCTCCCAGGCCTTTGCCACGCTACCTCCCTTTCCTGTCCTTCTGGACACAGCAAACGCGCCCGGCTCCATCCCCAGAGGACTCTGCCACTCCTGCACTTAGTCCTCTCCATTCTCAGCCTCTGTGCCTGATGCTCACAGCAAATGATATCCCCGGGGGTCAGCTCTAGGGGCAGACCCACGAGTTGTAATTCCTGACTTGCAGGCTGTGCGCCTGCCTTCTAAGAAGGCAGCGGGCAGGGGATTCCAGGAGTGCTCAGGTCCACTCTGAAGTGCCGTCTGTGTGTCTGTGCAGGGCATGGTGGTGAAGCGCCTCAGAACTGACCCCCACACACTGAGGATGCCTCCTCCCTCCCCGCTGGCTCGGGCTACTGCAGGGTGAAAGATCTGTCTGCTTGGAGCTGTTGAGAAGGTCACGAAAGAACTCACACCTCCCAAAATGGGAGGAATCCCTGATGCATATTTGCTGCCAGAAGAAAAGTGGAGCCGTGTGCAGGGCTCCCTGGGTAGAGGGACAGATGGCCAGCACTCTGTGGCCTGTGAGTGCCAGACCAGCGTTGAGGAGCAGCGGTTTAGGTTAGGCAGTGGCACCGGGTGGGAATCCTCGCTGGCCCACGGCCTGTGCAGACAGCTCCCAGCGCGCAGAGCTGGCCAGAGGGGAGAGCAGAGGCCCCACTGCTGGCTGGAGGCCGGCAGCAGAGCTGACCAGCGCAGAGAGCCTCCCGGTCACACAGGGAGCAGCAGGTCAGGTGGCCTAAATGTTGGGCGTGGTGGGGGCAGGTGCCAGGCCACCCCCCTCAGAGGCTGGGTGTCTCCACAGGTCCACGATCGCCTGGATCGCTACTGCTGTGGCTTCGAGCCTGAGCCCTCGGACCCCTGTGTGCAAGAGAGACTCCGAGAGAAATGCCGGAACCCGGCCGAGCTGCGGCTGGTCCACATCCTGGTACATCTCCTCCCCTCATCTCCCTGTCACCTCAGACCTGGGTCTCCCTGTCACCTTCAGAAGATGCTGTGAACAAGTTTCAGAGACCATCTGATGCTGGGGTTCCCCAGCTCTGTTCTTGTTAGCAGCGGAACCCCTTGCTTGAATAATATGGCCAAGAAGCCACAACATATAAAACTGACAAAATGGACCTTTAGGAATATGGTTAGGTGGAGTGTGGGGTGGGGGCTAGAGCCCTGTTTTCACTGTCCCCACTGCCCCCTAGAGACCCCGGGGAGCCCCTAGGGCTCCTGGAAGCAGAGTTTGAGAACTGTGTGTCTGGTCAGTGTCCTCATTGTGCCAGTAGATGAGGAACCCTGGCCTGCCTGGGAGGGAAGGGAATTTCCAAGGCCACATGGCTGGTTGGGGGCAGCATTTGGGCATGAAACCGAATGACAGCTCCCGGGCTGGTGCTGGTCAGAGAAACACTGTGCAGCCGCCTGATAAAACTAGCGCCCAGGGTGGGGAGCGATGTGCTGTGGCCAGCAGACAGGGCGGGCAGGGCAGAGTGGCCACTGCTCTTGCACAAGAGGCGAGGTGCTCCCTGGGGGGAAGGGCTTGGCTCTCTCCCCCCGCAGTGAGCCCTGTGTGCCCCCAGCCTCACACTGGCAGTTGCTCTTGGACAGCAGCTGTCAGCCTGGGGCCCAGGGCTGAGCTTGCAGCAGGCCACACCACCCAGAGGCCAGGGCTGTCTGGTGGCAGGTCCTGGTAATTCTCATCCCTTGTCACCAGAGCCATGTCTCCTTTTCCCTGGTCACAGGCAAATATTCCAGGAGAGGTAAAGCCTTTCTCTCCACCGTTACCCCTGGAGGGCAGGCATTTCACAGATGCATAGGACGGCAGTTTTCAGAAGGAAGAGTTATCAGGGTTGGAGAAAGGACATTCCTGATGTGTGGAGGGGCGAGGAGGGAGGAGAGGCAGAGACAGTGGAAGCCGGCATCCTGGAGACAGAAGTTCACAGTCTCAGCCTCGGTCACCGGTGGGGGCTGTGGGGAATTCCCACGGACTGTCGGAGAATCCGTGGCAATGGCGTGTGAATGGGGAGGGGGCCAGAAGCCACAGCCTCCCGTTCCCAGCCACACCGTGTTCTTTAAGGAACTGAAGAACTCTCTGTGGCTGATTTTAGTTTTGACAGGGTTTAGGAGACTCTCTCTCTCCGGTGGAGACAGAGTGTGGTCAGGGCTCGCTGAGCGTAAAGGACAGTGTTGTGTGTTCTGGGTGATGCCAGGGGATACCCAGGTGTGCAGGCAGAGGGGGCACAAGGGGTGGCGTGTGTGTGCACGTGTGTGGGCCGACAGCCCTGAGGAGCAGGCCACCTCGCATCTGAGGATTCCTTCTGTGCTCCTCGCCCCTTCAGCCCCCAGAGCAGGAAGGTCCCTCTGCCTTGCAGTTCAGCAGGCGGTGCTGTGGCTCAGCCCTGGGGGTCGAGGATTGAACTAGCCCAGCTACTTCTCAGCTGTGTGATCTCGTGCAAATCGTTTGACTTCTTTGTGCCTCTGTCTCTGAAATGGGGCTAATACTAGTGCCCACCTCCTAAGGCTGGTGGGAGGATTAATTGACATGATGCCTGGACGCACTTTGCACAGGACCCGGCACGGGGTAAGCGCTCAGCCGTGGGGACTGTTTGTGGGGTGGATTGTGGGACCGACAGCTCAGGACCTCCAGCCCCTTCACCCTGCCTGGCCAAAGGCGCCTACTGTGCTGCACCCTCACCCACCTCTGTCTCTGCCCATCTTCCCCCGAGGTCCGGAGCAGCGACCCGTCTCATCTGGTCTACATCGATAACGCCGGCAACCTTCAGCACCCCGAGGACAAGCTGAACTTTCGGCTGCTGGAGGGCATCGATGGGTGAGGGTCAGAAGGGTTGGGTGGAGGTTCACGGGCTTGATGGCCCTGCTGCAGACCGTGGGAACTTGAAGCATGGCTCCCAAGCAGCCCACCGTCCATCGGACAAAAGTTGTTGGATCTGTGCTTCAGGTAGCAGGGGAGGCCAGAAAGCTGAGAGGGGATACAGTTGGCAGCTCCCCCAAAATCCAGAGGGTTTCCTGTGCCTGCAGAGCACCAGCTGCACTGCTGGGGGGTGGGAAGTGTAGCCCTTCTTTCGCTCTGGGTGGGAGCGCTAG